>NC_090325.1:10247353-10550926 GCF_035084215.1 Heptranchias perlo | reverse complement strand
CTGAACAACAACAGTGTCAGGTGGATTATCGAGCGCATAAACTGTTCCGCCCTGCACCTGCTGAATATGTACCAGTTTTGTCTTGAAAGTGAGAATTGAGACATGGTGATTTGCCCCATGGAAGCTGCTTCCATGCAGAATGTAATTTGCTTTTTTTTCACTTCTAATACCTTACTCGTCACAGTGGCCCAGAATTTGCTGGAGTGGAGCATCTCACTGTATGCCCCGTTAGTTGGATTGTTTTTTTGCGCCATTACTTGCTAGAAGTGCGAGCTGGTAACAGCGCGGCGTGGGCAATGGGGCATCTAGGAACGACGGGACCAATGGTCTATCTCCTTAAACAGTGAGATTAAAGGATTGAGGAAGAAACAGAGGAATGACGGAGAAGGAAATCGGATGAATTAGAATCAAATCAGGTTCAGAAAGAGAAATAAAGAAAAGGTAAGGAAGATTGGATTAAGAGAGAGAGAGAAAAGAGACAGTAAGGAAAAATTAAATTTTTAAAAATCTCTCTGAAGAATTTGCTAACTGCAGGAATGAGACACAGTTTAAACTGTTCCTTTTCAAGGCCAGAGAGATTGATTGGCGTTGCATTAACAATTATCACGTCAATAAAAAGGTACTTACCAGCTCTAACTTTCTGCAGTGACTTTAATTCGAGTTTAATGTGCATATCTCGCAAGTTCTGAAAAATGACGGGGTGGTTGAGGGCGAGCTGCCATTTTCACAAGGCTAACGGCCTAAATCGCAAGTCACGGGGTATCTCTTCCTCACCATAAGTCGCAGGACGATTTACGCGTTAAAAACGGCGAGCACCAGTAAACTCGCCGTTACCTCAGCAGGAAATTCTGGGCCATTCTTGTTAACATTTATCAGTACAGCATCATTTTCATAAGAAAGGGAGGGTGCTGGCAACTTGATAGAGAGTTCCAGAATCTGCCTGATTGTGGAGCGGAGGGATAGAGCAATGACGAGAAGGGAATAGGGATGAGGAAACATCTTAAGTTGTGTTTGAACACTTTTAATGAACTCTGTCTTGCCAAAGTAATGATAGGCTTCAAGACTGAGGTAGCAGACCTTTGTTCTAAACTGGATGGCCCGGTGGTGAAAGATAGAATACTAGAGCTTGGTCTTCAGTTGCTTCCAAGCCTTTATTCACAGAGCCTCACATTAAACCCACCACACCCTAGATCAGCTCTCTTATATATGGATACAAGAGAGCCCCGATTGATACACACCACCTGAATACAATTAACACTAACTGATATAAATCACATGGATACAATTAACAACCTTAAGTCTCATCCATTAATCTTCCACTCAACCCTCACTTTGCCGAGACGGTATCTCATGTGTCTATTGCTCTCATCACTTATGATTTTATAGAGCTCCCACAGTCAAGTGGTGAATATGTGGGTTCTTGTATAGAACATAAATACCACAAGAACTGCTATAAAGTCCCACTCAAGGCCGTGAGCACATAATCCAGGCTAAAACTCCCAGTGCAGTACCGAGGGTGCGCTGCACTGTCGGAGGTCCCGTCTTTAGGAGGGAACAACGGAAAAAAACAGCCACGAAAGAAAAGGACGGAACTAAGCGATAGCTCTAATTCAATAATTTAATGCCGTCTTTCAGATGAGACATAAAACCGAGGCCCCGTCGGCCCTCTCAGGTGGACGTAAAAGATCCTACGCGCTATTTTGAAGAAGAGCAGGGGAGTTCTCCCCAGTGTCCTGGCCAACACTTATCCCTCTACCAACACCTAAAAACTGGTAGTTATCACTTTGCTGTTCGTGGGATCTTGCTGTGCGTAAATTGTCTGCCACGTTTCCTACAGTACAACAGTGACTACAATTCCAAAAGTTCCTAATTGGCTGTAAAGCGCTTTGGGACGTCCTGAGGTTGTGAGAGATGCTAAATAAATGCAAGTTCTTTCTTTCTTTAATAATTGATTAGGCCAAAAAAAAGAGTTAGTAAGCCAAAGAATTGATACAAACCCTGATTAAGATTTAACTATTTTGACGAATAAAATAAAAAAAAACAAGGAATTTTCTGCTTCTTACTTTCTACAGTTTTTTCCAGTCAATCGCAATGTAAAATTAATGAGCCTTGCTCTCCTCTTCTCCGAAAAGCTGACGGGTTGCTATCTTGAATTATAAATTGGTATTGATTTTTTTTTGGAGAGCCGTAACAGAGACAGGTGATTGTCAACTGACACGGAAAAATGCACTCCTCTGGTTACAGCTACAGACATATATCAAATATATATGAGATGGAGACATCAGTGACACATCAGGTTCCAAAACAACATCAAAAATAAAATAAAAAAATCCCCAGCAAACATAAATATCAGCTGTAAGAGTTCTGCTGGGTTTTTTTTAGACGCGAGAGAGAGAGAGAGAGAGAGAGATTGACTTTTTATCTCCTGTTGTCTCCTCAGACCAAATGCTGACCGTTCCCCCTTTGGGAGGCAGGTCAGTGGGATTTCTTTTGGGGTCATGTTAGGTCGAAGGTGAAACTCCTTGGTGATGGGACATTGTGGGGGGACAGATAGGCCGTTTAGTGCGTTCTCAGAATTCATTCTGGGGATGTAGATGTCGCTGGCCAGGCTGGAATTTATTCCCCGGTCCCTTAGAAGGTGGCGGTGGTGGGCTTTCTTCTTGAACTGTTCATAGCAGTTTGATCATGCAGTCATTGTTGTAACACGACAGACAATTTGCACACAACAATTTCCCACAAACAGCAGTGTGATAACGACAAGATAATCTGTTTATTTTGCGATGTTGGCCTGGACACCAGGGAGAGCTCCCCCGCTCTTGTTCAAAATAGTGCCATGGGATCTTCTAGGTCCACCTGAGAGGGCAGACAGAGCCCCAGTTTAGACGGCACCTCCGATAGTGCAGCGATCCCTCAGGACTGCCACCCTGGATTATGTGCTGAAGTTTCTGGAGCGGGACTTAAACCCACAAACTTCTGACTCAGAGGCAAGTGTACTACCCACTGAGCCACGAGCTGACAACTAGCTGGCTGCTCCACTGTAGAAGGCATCACAGTTGAGCTTGCTTCTGTTGTTGCCCCAAAACCGTCACACTTTTCCCAGCTGCAGCCACTCGGATAAAGAACCCAGCCTGGTTTTCATCCTTCCAGACTGTAGCACCCACTCTGACACTAGAGTTGAGATGAATTGACTCTGCACAGGCCAATGGCTCAGATCTTCCTGCTGGGCACAGCTATGTACCACACTGGGCACTGCATCTACCCACTGGAACCCATCACGTTCTTTTTTTAAAATTTGTTTCTGAAATCCTCTCTTGATTCTTTTCACTCCAAATCCAATGAATTACTTATTGAATTACCCAATCGAAATCAATTGAAAAAAAAGAACCTTAATTTACATTACACCTTTCACAACCTCTGGACGTCCCACAGCCAATGAAGTACATTTGAATGTAGTGGCTGTTACAATGTAGGGGAAATGCAACAGCCAATTTGCGCACAGCAAGGTCCCACAAACAGTAACGAGATAGTGATCAAATAATCTGTTTCAGTGATGGTTGAGGGATAACTATTGGCCAGGACACTGGGGAGAATTCCCTGCTCTTCTTCGAAATAGTGGTTGTGGGATCTTTTACGTCCACCCGAGAGGGCAGATGGAGCCCTCGGTTTAACGCCTCATCCGAAAGGCGGCAGTAAATAATTAAATTAAAGCTATCGCTTGGTTCTGTCTTTTTAACTTGTGGCTTTTTTTTAAATTGTTCCCTCCTTGCTGGAGATGGCTGCTCTTTCCTGCCGCTTTGCTCTCTTGGATTACACGTTCCATGGGTGTCGGTAATTGGCTGATGACTGTCCTTCGCGTGGGAGCCCGATGATGGGTGCCAGCTGGCATGTGACTGTTAGTTGGAGCACTCCTGCCAGTGCCTTGGCAGAGCCCAGCTTTCTCAACGTGGGCCAAGGATAGACCCTGGGACCTTCCTGGTCTGTGGGCTCAGGAAGGATATATTGGCCTTGGAGGGGGTCATCTGCAGATTCACCAGAATGATACCGGGGCTAAAAGGGTTAAATTATGAGGACAGGTTGCATGAACATGGCTTGTATTCCCTCGAGTTTGAAAGATTAAGGGATGATTTAATTGAGGTTTTAAGATGATTGAAGAATTTGATCGGGTAGGTAGAGAGAAATTATTTCCTCTGGAGGGGGAGTTCAGAACAAGGGGGGCATAATCTTAAAATTAGAGCTAAGCTGTTCAGCGGTGACATCAGGAAGCACTTCTTCACACAAAGGGTAGTGGAAATCTGGAACGCTGTCCCTCTAAATAGTTTGAAAATCAATTGAAAATTTCCAAACTGAGATTGATAGAATTTTTTTAGGTAAGAGTATTAAGGGATATGGAACCAAGATAGGTAGTTGGAGTTGAGATACAGATCTGCCATAATCTAATTGAATGGTGGAACAGGCTCGAGGGGCTGAATGGCCTACTCCTGTTTCTGTGTTCCTATGATCTACAACGGACAGCAGCTTTATCACTGGGGGAGTCCAGCTAAAGCTAACAGCCTATTAAAATAACGTACAGTGTGTGACTTCTAACTCTATACTGGCCTTGGTATACCTAAATTGGCTGCCACTTTTCCTACATTACAACAGTGACTACACTTCAAAAGTAATTAATTGGCCATGAAGCACTTTGGGATGTCCTGAGGTTATTAAATGCAAGTCACTCTTTCTTTCTATTCCTAATGGCTCGTGAGGCAACTCATTTCTCCCGCTGCTTTCTATCCAGCAGATTGTTTCCGTAATACAGTCCCTTTGTACATGAACAGGTCGTTAACCTGACTCACAACTCCCGACTAGGCCAACCACCTAAATGCGATGGGGGGAGGGGAGCAGGGGATGGCCACTCCACTCCCACAGCACAAGTAGCCCACCAGATGTCAGCCCACTATTCAGAGGCCGCAGCTCTGGTCTCCTCGGCAACTGGGGATAGGAACATAGGAAGATAGGAACAGGAGTGGGCCATTCAGCCCCTCGTGCCTGCTCCGCCAATTGATAAGATCATGGCTGATCTGTGATCTAGCTCCATATACCTGCCTTTGGCCCATATCTCTTAATACCTTTGGTTGCCAAAAAGCTATCTATCTCAGATTTAAATTTAGCAATTGAGCTAGTATCAATTGCCGTTTGCGGAAGAGAGTTCCAAACTTCTACAACCCTTTGTGTGTAGAAACGTTTTCTAATCTCGCTCCTGAAAGGTCTGGCTCTAATTTTTAGACTGTGCCTCCTACTCCTAAAATCCCCAACCAGCGGCTCCTAAAATCCCCAACCAGCGGAAATAGTTTCTCTCTCTCCACCCTATCCGTTCCCCTTAATATCTTATAAACTTCGATCAGATCACCCCTTAACCATCGAAACTCTAGAGAATACAACCCCAATTTGTGTAATCTCTCCTCGTAACTTAACCCTTGAAGTCCGGGTATCATTTCTAGTAAACCTACGCTGCACTCCCTCCAAGGCCAGTATGGCTCTTGAGGATTGATAATGAATGTGGCCTTGCCAGCATTCCAAAAAAACCCACATAAAGACAAACACGCCAATGCTGCCAAGTTGCCAAATTCCACCGTCCCGTTCTGGAGAGGCAGGAAGCAGAACTCCCTCCCACACTCACCCGAGGAAAGTTCCTCAGCGTGACCTCCCTTGCATGTCTCCTAGTGGAGAACTTTAGAGCTTCATTGACAGATGTAATAAATTGGATGGCCCGGGGGTGAAGGATAGAATACTAGAGCCTGGTCTTCAGTTGCTTCCAAGCCTTTATTCACAGAGCCCCACATTACCCACTCCACACCTTAGACCAGCTCTCATATAAATGGATACAAGACAGTCCCCACTTGATGCGCACCATCCGAATACAATTAACACTAATTCATATAAATCGCATGGATACGATTAACAACAGAAGCCTAGGAGTCGGCCGGCCGCCTGCGCTCTGTGCAGTTGGCATGGAACATAGTAGGCCATTCAGCCCCTCGAGCCTGCTCCGCCACTCAATTACATCACGGCTGATCTGTACCTCAACCCCATTTACCGGCCTTAGTTCCATATCTCCTGATCCTCTTACCGAACAACAATCTATCGACCTCAGTATTGAAAGCTCCAATTGTCCCTCAGCATCCACAGCCTTTTAGTGGGGGAGACAACCAAGGGGGCTGTTCAAAAGGGCAGGAACAACAATGACAACTTGGCATATATATATATATATACATATAGCGCCTTTAACGTAGTAAAACATCCCGAGGCGCTAAACCAAGGTAGAATTGCCCTATACCCCACCGCCCCCTCCCTACACACAATTATCTTAATTGAAAATTGTCACAGTGACTTGTTTCTATATATATATATATATATATATATATATATTCAAAACTTCCATATAAAACTGATAAGGAAAGGATCCCCCTCACTGTAATAGTGTTATTACAGCTGATAGCCAAACAGAATGCTGCTGTGATATATTCACAGGGTGACACTCTTGCTGTGCGCCTGTGTAAATCACCCGGGCTGTCAAATTGTCCACACATCACGGAGGCAAAGGGATGAAATATTTAAACCGTCTGTGCATTTTCATAGAGCAGGCGTGCCCAGGGAGCGTGACCGACTGGCCGCTGTGATTCGTTGGTTGATGGGGCAAGTTCTATTGGTTGTGACTGACGGGCTGTAAATTGCTTTATTTTTCTCCTTCCTCTCCCCGCCCCCAACTCAAACGTTACCATCGCCCATTTAATTCGTCACATGACCTCCAACCCCGCCCCCCCCCGCACACTCCGGCCATTGGTCGCCGGGCACGTCCATCCTCGCGACATTCCCCCGCTCCCACTCCACTCCAACTGGGAAACAAACAGACCTCGACCGGATGATTCCTGACTCTCAGTCAAACAGCCTCTTTTCCCACCTCCTATATTTTTATAACTAATAAACGAAAGTGCTCCAAAGGAGATGAAAAATATATACATAAAAAAAAACAATTTCTTTTGAAGGCCCTTGTGATTTTTCTCCCGGAGTGTTTTTGCTCGCAGCAGTATCCAGGAGATCAATCTTCAATTTCTGGAGACTCCAGGGCAATCCTGGAGGGTTGGCAACTGCTAATCACACACACACACACAGTCACAGACACACACACACACACACAGACACACACACACACACACACACACACACACAGACGAAGGGGTCAGGCAATGCTGGGAGTGCGAGATGGTAGAACAAAAAAACCCATCAAAAGAATGATGCATTACCAGGATTTAGGAACATTACGTACAGATCTACCTACGTATTCCCCGCATTCGTTCGTCCCCCGCCATTTTCCCGATCCAAATTGTTTCTCCTCTTCTCCTTTTAAGGCACTACCTCCTTCCCGGGGAAGGGTCTTGCAGGCCCCGGTTGCCCAATTGACTTCCTTCCCACCTCAGACAGTGAATGTTGGTCAGCTATTCGAATGTGGACGGCGTCGCGGCTGATCCCGATCCCGCCCTCGCCCGTTGTCCGCCCGCTTAATCTAGGCTGACACTCCCTGTGCAGTGCGGAGGGAGTGCTGCACTGTCGGAGGTGCCGTCTTTCGGACGAGGCGTTAAACCGAGGCCCCGTCTGCCCTGTCGGGTGGATGTAAAAGATCCCAAGGCACTATTTCGAAGAAGAGCAGGGGAAGTTCTCCCCGATGTCCTGGAAAACATTTATCCCTCGAACAACATCACTAAAAACAAATTATTATCAGGTCATTATCAAATTACTGTTTGTGGGATCTTGCTGTGCGCAATTTATCTGCCGAGTTTCCTACATCACAACAGTGACTAAACTTCAAAAAGTACTTCATTGGTTGTAAAGCGCTTTGGGATGTCCTGAGGTCGAAAAACGGGTGCAACACTTTCTAAGCACGAGTCTTTCAGTTGCTATACTGGTAAGTAACAGCGATGGATGATTTTAGTGATTGTATGAGTATTAATTCTTGTTTGAAGAGCTCCCTCAGGCTCATTCTTAATCTCCAGCCACTTCGCTCTGTTCATATTTTTCTAGATAGCAGCTGTGCAGGGCCGAGAATCCTTTCTTTCCCCCTTTTGTTCAAAAAAACCCAAACGTTGCCTGATTCCTCCCTCCCCTCCCAGAGTGCGAGATCTGTCATCACACTGACTCTGTTCTAAACGAGAAGGCAGTATTAACAGACCCAGGGCAACCAGCGCTGCTGTGTGATTGCTTGCAAGGACTGTACGGTTGTATGGAAAGTTGAACTGGATGGGCACGGATTGGGGTGCCTGGGAGAGGAGGTGAGGGGGGGTGGAGTTAGTGAGCAGTGGAATGGACCGCTGCACTATAATGACACACTCCCATCTAAAAGCCCAGTCAGGAACTGATGAAACTCATCCAGGCAATGACAGGTAGATTTGAACGACAGGCAGCCCCAATCCCCCATCAGCAACGAGGCGGGAGTCAATTATTGAGTAGGCTTTCAGATAACAACCGTGCGAGAGAATGAATGTCAGAGCGTAGCATCGTTACCCGCAGGATCCGCCCGTTCACTCGACTGATGGCACCACGACAGGAAGTTAAGATGTCCCCGGAGGTCAGCCGTGCATTCGTGGCTCCCTAGTTGCCGTTAGCTCAGTGAGAATGCGGCGGCTGTACCACAATGCAGGCTACGTAAAGCTGCATTGTGCAGACACAGGAACGCCAGTCCAGTCGTGGTCCAGTACCGAGAAATCGGAAACCGCCTCCAAGGGTCAACGGAGGTCGTGAGGCGTCGCCGTCTTGCTCGTGAAAGCGGTGAGCTTTGCTTTGACTTCGACGCACCGCCCCCACCCACCCCGGACCTTATTGCCACATTCTGCTTCGATCTCCCAAAGAGAGGAACGGGGATAACGTAAGGTCCCAATTGAATCTGTCTCACAAACAGCGATGTGATAATGACCAGATAACGTGTCTTTACTGATGTTGGTTGAAGGATAAATATTGGCCAGGACACCGCGCAGAGCTCCCCTGCTCTTAGAATCATAGAATGGTTACGGCACAGAAGAAGGCCATTCGGCCCATCGAGCCCGAGCCGGCTCTTTGTCAGAGCAATCCAGTTAGTCCCACTCCCCCGCTCTTTCCCCATAGCCCTGCAAATTTTTTCCCTTCAAGTATTTATCCAATTCCTTTTTGAAAGCCACGATTGAATCTGCTTCCACCGCCCTCTCAGGCAGCGCATTCCAGATTGTAACTACTCGCTGCGTAAAAAAGTTTTTCATCGTGTCGCCTTCTTCGAAATAATGCCGTGGGATCTTTTACGTCCGCCTAAGGGCAGATGGGGCCTTGGTTTAAATCTGATATTTAAAAATCTCCTCTTTTCCTGATGGCACCAGCCAGGATCCACCACTTCAAGGCCCGACGGAGTGGTCTTTCAC
Organism: Heptranchias perlo; assembly: GCF_035084215.1. Taxonomy (NCBI): domain Eukaryota; kingdom Metazoa; phylum Chordata; class Chondrichthyes; order Hexanchiformes; family Hexanchidae; genus Heptranchias; species Heptranchias perlo. The sequence goes on along the minus strand of NC_090325.1, from coordinate 10,541,504 downwards.
GATTATGCACCAGTGACGTGACTTAACTACCACCCCTTGATTCGGCACTGAGTTGGAACAGTCCGACTGCTGATTCTTAATGGGTGGGCATCAGGTGACCTCCAGTCCATCAATCAAGTAGGCAGTTCCCAGTCGTGGCTCAGTGGGTAGCGCTCTCACCTCTTATATTAGAAGGTTATTGGTTCAAGTCCCATTCAGAGACTTGAGTACATACTCTGACACTCCCAGTGCCTAGAACTGAGGGAGCACTGCACTGTTAGGTAGTGCCATCTTTCAGATGAGACATTAAACCAAGGCCCTATCTGCCCTCTCAGATGGATGTGAAAGATCCCATGGGACTGTTTCAAAGAAGACCATGGAGTTCTATGGCTAATATTAATCCCTTAACAAACATTGCTTAAAAAATGGATTTTCTGGTCATTATCACATTGCTATTTGTTGGATTTTGCTGTGTGCAAATTGGCTGCTGCGTCTCATACATTATAACAGTAACTACACTTCAAAAAGTGTTTCATTGGCTTTGGGACGTCCTGAGGTTGTGAAAGGCGCTATATAAATGCAAGTCCTTTCTTTCTTTTCTTGTCGGTGGTCTGCAAATGACATGGTTCAATAATAGTGTTCAAACAGCCAATATGTTCCAATCTGATTCCATGGTCTACTATTTTACCTGGGGGGAGATGGTTTAAACTTTAATAATTGGATCAACTACCTCATTATAATTCAAAAATAATTGCATACGAGCACGTTAAGAGACCGTGCTGGCTTTCAGAGACGTTAAACTGAGGCCCGGTCTGCCTTCTCAGGTGGATGTAAAAGATCCCATGGCACTGTCTCGAAGAAGAGTAGGGGAGTTCTCCCCCGGTGTCCTGGCCAATAATTATCCCTCCACCAATCTCACTAAGACAGATTATCTGATCATTATCACGTTGGTGTTTGCGGGATCTTGCTGTGCGTAAATTGGCTGCCACGTTTCCTACATCACAACAGTGACTACACTTCAAAAGTATTTCATTGGCTGTAAAGTGTTTTGGGACATTCTGAGATTGTGAAAGGCATGATATTGTGCAAGTCTTTCTATCTTTCTTTCCTTCTTTCTTTCAGATATTTATCCAAATTTCCCTTAAAAATAGCAGTGATCTCTGCCTCAACTGTGGAAAATCATTCCATGCTTGAACAGCCCTCTGTGCAAACAAATTTCTTCCAACCTCTCTCCTCACTCCCTTAGTGATAATTTGAAATCAGTAACCCCTCATCACTTACTCCCTAACCAGAGAAAAATCTTTCTCTATTCATTTGATCAAAACTTTTCAGGATTTTAAAGAACTCCAATAAATCTCCTCTTACCCTTCTCTGGTCCAATGGAAATAGTCCCACTATCTCAAATCTGTCCTCATAACTATAGCTAGCGGAGCTGTGTTTGGCCGATTGGTTTGAGGGAGAAGGGGGTTAGAACTCGAGACTTGGTGAACTCAAGCTGGGAACTGCGGAACTAAACCTTTATCACTGGTTAGGCTTCAGCTGGAGTCCAATTCTGGGCACCACACTTTAGGAAGGATGTCAAGGCCTTGGAGTGGGCACAGAGGAGATTTACTGGAATGGTACCAGTGCTGAGAGACTTCAGTTATGTGGAGAGACTGGAGAAGCTGGGATTGTTCTCCTTAGAGCTGAGAAGGTTAAGGGGAGATTTAATAGAGCTGTTCAAAATTATGAAGGGTTTTGATAGGGTAAATAAGGGGAAACTGTTTCTGCTGGCAGAAGGGTCGGTAACCAGAGGGCACAGATTTAAAATAATTGGCAAAAGAACCAGAGGGGAGATGAGGAGAAATTTCTTTATGCAGCGAGTTGTTATGATCTGGAATGCACTGCCTGAAAGGGTGGTGGAAGCAGATTCAATAGTAACTTTCAAAAGGGAATTGGATAAATACTCGAAAAGGAGTGGGACTATTGGGATAGCTTTTTCAAAGAGCCGGCACAGGCATGATGGGCCGAATGGCTTCCTCCAGTGCTGTATGATTCTGGGAATTCTTCACATCGGGTCTCCATGTATGCAGATGGTGGGAAAATGCCAGATCCACATGAAGTGTCTTTGGAATTTATAACGTGCAGAGGTCAATAAGCCAGGTTCTGAAGCAACTCGAGCCATTGAACAGCTCGAGCGCACCTGGACCGCAAGAAGTGCACTCTGGAACCTGGGAAGGGATAGATGAGCCTCTGACTAATACTACCAGGAGCTCCATAAATGCAGGAGCTGCACTGAAGATTAGTGAGTCACTACCATAACCTCATAACAGTGAATTATAGACAAATGAGTCTAGCGTTGGTCGTGGAGAAAATGCTCAAGAGAATTTAAGAAGGAGCTATCAGTATTGAACTGAAGAGCATGGAGGCCATAAGCAGCAGTCATACAGGGTCCAGAAACAGTGAGTCACGCCTCACAAACCTACTGGAATTATTATTTTTTTTTTGAGCAGATAATTAAATCAGTGGATGAGAGCATTTCCAGCAGCTAAAACCTGCTTAGGTTTCCAGAAAGCACTTGATGTCATTCTGCATCTCAAGCTTTTAAAGTGAGGAAAAGGCCTGTGAAATCAATGGCGGCTGATGTTTGGCGGGTTGAAAGTGAGCTTTTCAGTAGACAAGAGAAAAAAGGTGTCGGCCGGGCTGAAGGTTGGGCTTCTGGAGGGAGGAAAAGGGCAAATCTCAGCCAGGGTTTCCGATCTTCTTCGCCGTGAAGTGACCCGCGGCTGGACAGTGCATGTGCGTGTGGCGGTCGGTCGCGGACGGCATCAGGCTTGATGGCGATGCCCCCCCCCCCCCAACCAATGGAGGAACACCCCTTGAGGAATAGCGGACTGGAAGTTGCCGACGCTCATGAAGAAAGAGGCAAGATCTTCGGGAGGGGTAGATTTTTTAAAAATTGGAGTTACTAAAAAGGAGAGAAAGCAAGACAAGGTTTTGTTTACAGGGAAGATGACGAGTGGAGTTCGTATAAGAGTCTGCTCTGAGTCAAAAAAAGGCATCAAATTTACTAAGTTTGTATCTTTTTTTTTCATTCCTGGGATGTGGGCGTCACTGGCGAGGCCGGCATTTATTGCCCATCCCTAGTTGCCCCTTGAGAAGGTGGTGGTGGGACTTCTTCTTGAACCGCTGCAGTCCGTGTGGTGAAGGTTCTCCCACAGTGCTGTTAGGTAGGGAGTATTAGGATTCTGATCCAGCGACGATGAAGGATGGTGGATATATGTCCAAGTCGGGATGGTGTGTGTGACTTGGAGGGGGACCTGGAGGTGGAGGGGGACCTGGAGGTGATGGTGTTCCCATGCGCCTGCTGCCCCTGTCCTTCGAGGTGGCGGGTTTAGGTCTTTGATATCACTCTAAAACATTGTTATGAAAATGGCAGTAGACTTTAAGGGGCAGGTTTCCATTTCAGAATAGTTGGGAACCAGTGCTAATCCCACCTTCTGGGGTCATAGCACCAGTTTCTGGGGTCAGATCTTACTCACAGATGGGGTAGCGATTGGAATGGGTGTCGGGAGTGCACTCGAGGTAGGAGTGGAATAATGCGTGTGAGTGAAATTTGAAGAGATTGGAAATTCTGAAAATCCTTAGCAAGGTTCGAAAGGCATCTCAACATCAGCAGCTAGGAGACTTTATCTCCTGCCACCTGCACTCAAGTCCAGATCATTTATATAGGTGGAGAAGAGCAATGGTCCCAACACTAACCCCTGGGGGACACCACTGTTTACACCCCTCCAGTTAAAACAAAAAATCCATTACCCGCTCCTCCCTGTTTTCTATCTATTAGCCCACTTCCTACCCGTGCTGTTACATTGCCTTTAGTACCGCGTGCCTTCATTTGCTCAAAGGGGATTTTGAGGTCAAATGTCAGCCAGGGTTCCCGCTGCCCATCACCGTGAAGTGACCATTGCTGGACATCCTGTGCCGCACCCAATCAAACGTCTTTGAGAATGCAAGTACCCGATGCCCACTGTATTTCCTCAATCAGTAAACTCCACTGTTTTTCTCATAGGACTCTGTTAAACTTGTCAGACTCAACTTGCCTGCTATCAAACTGTGCTGGCCGTCCTTAATTAATAGGGTACGGTACAAGTTTGTTCTGCCCACAAAGTCCCTTTGCTCCCGCACTCGGTTTAAAATAACATAGAATTACATAAAATTTACAGCCTAGCCGGTCGATGTCAGTGTTTATGCTCCACATGAGCCTCCTCCCTCCCTACTTCATCGCATCCTATCGACATAACCTTCTATTCATTTCTCATTCATGCTTTTATCTAGCCTCCCCTTAAATGCATCTATATATTCGCCTCAACTACTCCTTGTGGTAGCAAATTGCACATTCTCACCACTCTCCGAGTAAAGAAGTTTCTCCTAAATTCCTCATTGGATTTATTAGTGACTATCTTATATTTATGGCCCTTAGTTTTGGACCTCCCCACAAGTGGAAACATCTTCTCTATGTCTACCCTATCGAACCCCTTCAGAATTTTAAAGACCTCTATCAGGTCACCTCTCAGCCTTCTCTTTTCTAGAGAATGAGCCCCAGCCTGCTCAGTCTCTCCTGATAGTTATAACCTCTCAGTTCTGGTATCACCTTCCCATTTATTCCATCCTACCCCTATTCTTCCAAAATCTATTACATTGCATTTTTCCACGCTGAACCACGGCCACCTTTTCCGCCCTTGTTTTTCTCGTTGGTTAACGACCCGTTAATGAGATCTCACTCCCAAATATTGCACGTAACAGAGTAAAGGGACTTAATGTGGGCAAGTGCTGAGGGAGTGCTGCGTTGTCGGAGGTGCCGTCCTTCAGGTGAGGCGCTGAACAAAGATCCTTATCACTTTGTCTAGCTGGAGGTAAAAGATCCCACGGCACAGTTCAAAGAGCAAGGGGAGTTCCCTCAGTGTCCTGGCCAAAAATCGTCCAACCCCAGCCAACATCATAGCTTGATAAAAAAGATTAACTGCTCAGCTCACTGCTGACACATAACATTGCTGTGTTCACGTTTACTCAGGTAGGCACGGCAACTGCATAATTGAATTAATTGGAAGTGAAGAGCTTTGGGACATTTCTGAGACACGATGAGTCACTTCTGCGGCAGGCAACCCCCTCCCCCACCTATTTTACATCAAAAGAGGAGTCTTGAGGCCCTGTTATGACTGCAGGTCAACGTCTCATCCCAGTTCCTGGTGTTTGTGAGTCCACGACGCCTCAGTTCATTCCAGTTTCCACTAAATTGCCAATCTCACTTTGACGCTCCATTGGGAGGTAGGGAGTGGAAGTGCCACCAAGCTAGTAAGGCAAGAACTTGTATTTACATGGTGCCTTTCACGATCTCAGGACGCACCCTATCAAACCCCTTCCTGATTTAAAAGACCTCTATTAGGTCATGCCCTCAGCCTCCTCTTTTCTAGAGATTTGATCATGTTAAGCATTTTACCCTGATTTCTTTTTACCCTGGGCGAGTGGGGGGTGTATGTTCCACGTGACAGTTGCCTCTTTCATTTGGAACACTATGATATCGTGTGGCTCAAACCAGAAGCCCTCGGGGTCTGGTTAACCTACACTGTGTGTCGTGCAGTGCGTCACCGGGGAGAACTCTGTGCAGAGTGCTCAGGGACTTCGGGCGCCGTACACAGTGCATTGAAAATCCTCTTTGAATGAAAAATTTGGGGGATCTCCGCATTTAGAGGAACAACTTATATTTAAAGGATACCTCATCGTGGGTCTCAGAAGTGTCCGAAAGATTTTAATTTTCAATTCATTAAGCTGTGCAGTTGCTGTGCCAATGTGAGCAAACTCGGCAGCCATTTTAAACAGCGCACAACAGCAATAAGATGAGCAGCTAGTGAAATCTTTTAGTTGAGGGAGGAATGTTGGCCAGGACACCGGGAAAACTCAACCAGTAAAATCAGTAACCAGCAGACACAGACTGGGGATTATCGTATCACGAGAAGAATGAAGGGGAAAGTTAGAAGAATTTGTTTTCACACAGGTGTGGGATGACTATTAAAAGAAACTGTAATATAATTTAAAAGGGAATCTGATAAGTATTTGAAAAGGAAGAATATAAAAGGATACGGGGAAAGGGTAGGGAATGGGATTAGAGTAGATAGCTCCAGGTGAAGAGCTAAGAAAGGCACAGGTGCGATGGGCTGAATAGCCTCCCTCGAGTTGCTGTAGTATGTGGGCACGGCAGTGTAGTGTTTATGTTACTGGACTAATAATACAAGTACGTGAGTTCAAATCCGAACATCAGCAGCTTAAGAAGAAGGCCCACCACCACCTTCACAGGGCAACTAGGGTTGGGCAATAAATGGCGGCCTTGCCAATGATGCTCACATTTCGAGAATTTTTTTTAAAAAACGCAGCGAGTTGTTATGATCTGGAATGCGCTGCCTGAAAGGGCGGTGGAAGCAGATTCAATAGTAACTTTCAAAAAGGGAATTGGGTAAATAATTGAAGAGGAAAAATTTGCAGGGCTACGGGGAAAGAGCAGAAGGGAGTGGGACTAATCGGATAGCTCTTTGAACGAGCCGGCACAGGCACGATGGGCTGAATGGCCTCCTTCTGTTTTGTATAGTTCTGTGTAGGCAAGGCTAAGTCAGTTAGGGAAAGCTACGCATCAAATTATATCTAAAAATTGAACACCTCATCTTAGGGGTGATTGTTTTGAAGAGGTTGAGTTCCACCCTCATGACCAATCCTCCTCAATGAGACTGCGCACTACAGGTGGTCCCAGGTAGACTTTGCTCTGTGCATAAATCGTAGGAACCTGCGGACAGGGAATGAGTTAACAGCGTCATTACTGAGCTCCGGGATCTGGGAATCTGGACCTTTCAAGGTGAATAACGCATTAGAAGCCTGACAATTAATTTTCCCTCCGTCTGATTGCATTGCGGGAAATGATAGGGAGAGAGCTGTCAGCTTTGAGAAATGAGAGGGATTGAGGGTTTGGTTCAGCGTGCCAGATGTACAGGGGCCCAGCACAGCATATTGGTTCATTAACAATGTAAATCATAGAATCATTGAATCGTAGAAAATTTACGGCGTAGAAGGAGGCCATTCGGCCCAACATATCCGTGCCGGTCGAAAATGAGCCACCCAGCCTAATCCCACTTTCCAGCACTTGGTCCGTGGCTTTGTAGGTCACGGCACTTCAGGTGCATATCCAGGTACTTTTTAAATGAGTTGAGGGTTTCTGCCTCTACCACCCTTTCAGGCAGTGAGTTCCAGACCCCCACCACCCTCTGGGTGAAAAAAAATTTTCCTCAGCTCCCCTCTAATCCTTCTACCAATTACTTTAAATCTATGCCCCCTGGTTATTGACCTCTCTGCTAAGGGAAATAGGTCCTTCCTATCCACTCTATCTAGGCCCCTCATAATTTTGTACACCTCAATTAAATCTCCCCTCAACCTCCTCTGTTCCAAAGAGAAGAACCCCAGCCTATCCAATCTTTCCTCATAGCTAAAATTCTCCAGTCCTGGCAACATCCTCGTAAATCTCCTCTGTACCCTCTCTAGTGCAATTACATCCTTCCTGTAATATGGTGACCAGAACTGTACACAGTACTCAAGCTGTGGCCTAACCAGTGTTTTATACAGTTCCAGCATAACCTCCCTGCTCTTATATTCTATGCCTCAGCTAATAAAGGAAAGTATCCCGTATGCCTTCTTAACCACCTTATCTACTGCCCTGCTACCTTCAGGGATCTGTGGACATGCACTCCAAGCTCCCTCTGTTCCTCTACACCTCTCAGTATCCTCCCATTTATTGTGTACTCCCTTGCCTTGTTTGCCCTCCCCAAATGCATAACCTCACTTCTCCAGATTGAATTCCATTTGCCACTTTTCTGCCCACCTGACCAGTCCATTGATATCTTCCTGCACCTACAGCTTTCCTCCTTACTATCAACTACATGGCCAATTTTTGTATCATCTGCAAACTTCTTAATCATGCCCCCTACATTTAAGTCCAAATCTATACCACAAAAAGTAAGAGACCTAGTACTGAGTCCTGCGGAACCCCACTGGAAACAACCTTCCAGTCACAAAAACACCCGTCGACCATTACCCTTTGCTTCCTGCCACTGAGCTAATTTTGGATCCAACTTGCCACTCTCCCTTGGATCCCATGGGCTTGTACTTTTTTGACCAGTCTGCCATGTGGGCCCTTGTCAAAAGCCTCTGCTGCAGCTCACTTTGAATAAACCTGGCCATATTATTACATAGAATGTACAGCACAGAAATAAACCATTTGGCCCAACAGGTCTATGCCGGTGTTTATGCTCCACACGACCCTCCTCCCTCCCTAATTCATCTAACCATAACAACATATCCTTCTATTTCTTTCTCCCTCATATGTTTATCTAGTTTCCCCTTAAATACATCTATACTATTCGCTTCAACTACTCCTTGTGGTAGCAAGTTCCACATTCTCACCACCAGAAGTTTCTCCTGAGTTCCCTATTGGATTTATTAGTGACTATCCTATATTTATGACCCCTAGTTCTGGTCTCCCCTGCAAGTGGAAACATCTTCTCTACGTCTACCCTATCAAACCCTTTCACAACCTTAAAGACCTCTATCAGGTCACCCCTCAGTCTTCTTTTTTCTAGAGAAAGGAGCCCCAGCCTGTTCCACTCTTTCCTGATAGGTATAACCTCTCAGTTCTGGTATCATGGTCATTAACTGGATCTGATGGAACACAAGGCACCTTCCCCTCCCAGAGAGTTCTGAAGTGAATAAGACAAGCAACAGAAAGAAAATAAAAAGCAGTGAACTTGCAGTGTCTAATTCGAAAAGAAAGTTCTTTCTTGAGAGAACCCTCGGCCAGGGAGCGGAGAAATCAGCAGCCGGGCTCTCACTCCTGATCCAGTCAGACCAACTGGCATGTGGATGTGGACAGGGATCGGGCTGAGCTGTGAGGCCCCCTTTTGGGTTCAAATAGTCCACCAATGTTTATCGGCCTGGCTCCGATAAGAAAGATGGCCGCTTGGGCTTGGTACCGATGGGCTGCCAACTCTTGTGGAGATGGAAACCAGTAGGATTGGTACCTTCTGTATGGGGGGGTGGGGGGAGAGGAAGGGGGATGAAAGGGAAGAAAGTTGGCAAAAGATAAAAGAAGGCCTACCTTGTTTTGGCAGTGCCATATATGGTGCAGTGCCACAGTTCTGGTCAGTGGTAGGGTGTGGTTTGGGTACCTGATGTTCTCAACAAATTGAGCCCCTGATCTCAAATGCGCTATTGGTATAGAGAAGCTAGAACTTGCATTTATATAGCACTTTTCATGTGCATAAGACTCTCCAAAGCACTTCATAGCCAGTGAATTACTTTTGAAGTCCAGTTATTATTGTTGCGTAGGCAAATACAGTGGCCATTTTGTGCACAGCAAGGTCCCACGAACAGCAAACGAGATGAAGAATACATTAATCTTAATGGTTTTGGTGATGTTGGCTGAAGGATGAATGTTCGTCAGGACACTTCCCCTACTCTTCTTTTATGCTATGGAATCTTTTACACCCACCTTGAACAGACAGACAGGCACAAGACGGCACCTCTGACAGTGCAGCACTCCCTCTGTACTACATTCAAGTGTCAGCCCAGATTACATGCTTAAGTTCTCGAACCCCCAAATTTCGGCTTTGGAAGCAAGAGGGCTACCACTGGGCCAAGGTGACACTTCAAAGGTAGAGAAGTGCCAAAGCAGAAACCATGTATTCCCTGTACCTCCTAATGGATGATTGGGGGAAATAAACAGAAGCAGGTCTCTAGCTAGTTTGTACAAGTGTCAGCTATGGCTCAATTGGTAGCACTCTTGCCTTTGCGATAGAGGGTTGTGGGATCAAGTCCTACTCCAGAGACTGGAACACGTAATCCATGCTGATACTCCAATACAGTACTGAGGGAGTACTGAATTGTCAGAGGTGCCAACTTTCAGATGAGACATTAATCCGAGGCCTTGGCTGCCCTCTTAGCTGGACGGAAAAGATCCCATTTTTTGAAGAAGAGCAGGGTAGTTCTATTCTGGTCAATATTTGTCTCTCAACCTAACATCTTAAAAAAAAACAGATGATCTGGTCATTGCTGTTTGTGGGATCTTGCTGTGTGCAGATTGGCTGCCGCATTCCTTACATTACAGCAGTGCCTACACTTCAGAAATACTTCATTAGCTGCACAGTGCTTTGGGATGTCCTGAGGTTGTGAAAATCACTGCATAAATGCAACTCTCTCTTTTTACCTCAGCTGGGAAAATGCAGTGGGAAGTTCTCCCTTGGCAGTTTTCTGAGCTCTTGGATCAATGGGCGTAACAGAGTTAAGCCTTGTTGAGGGAGAGAGGAGCATTCGACATGAAAGAAGTATGCCAAGCTTCTTGGATGTGGAGATGCCGGTGGTGGACTGGGGTGGACAAATGTAAGGACTTGCACAACACCAGGTTATTGTCCAACAGTTTTATTTTAAATCACAAGCTTTCGGAGCTTACCTCCTTCATCAGGTGAGTCACCTGACGAAGGAGGAAAGCTCCGAAAGCTTGTGATTTAAAATAAAACTGTTGCACTATATCCTGGTGTTGTGCAAGTCCTTACAAAGCTTCTTGGAGCCAGAGCAGTGATGGAGAATTAATACCATGGACATGCTACTGCAGAGAGAGTGTGCCAACGTTAACCTGCGGCCACGCTGACCTGGCAGTGCGTGGGTCCAGTTAAATGACACGTTCAATCCCTGTTTTTAACTGAGCTTACCACAAAATAAGGCTTTCCGGAGAATTTGGAGAAGGGGTTAAATATAAATATTAGATTGAGTTACACCTTTTTGTGATGTGATAGTCTAGCTGGTGACCTTTGGCTCATGAAATTTTGTAAATTGCATGGTTAAAAGTGTAAATAATGTATCTGACATGCGGTCCTCTGAAGGTATATAGAATATATAAAGCCAGTCCCCAGTTTATTGCTAGGATTTTATTTGATATATTAAGAGTTATGTCGCATTATGATGGGTCTCGGTGCCACCAATCTGCCTTCTCACCATATCCCCCAGTCACTTCTCTCTCTGGGAGCATAACTAATTGCTTCTAGTGGGAAATGCCTGTGCAGGGACGTCAGGTGAGGACAGGATCAAGACCCAACACCCTCCCCCCTCCCTTCCCCCCCTCCCATGGTCAAATAGCCAACCAAAACTCATTGTCTCCCAGAAAAATCAGCAGGAAAAACCAGAGCAAGTTATTATCTTAATGGCGAGAAACTGGAAAGTACTGTAGTACAAAGGGATCTGGGGGTCCTAGTGCAAGAAAATCAAAAAGTTAGTTTGCAGGTGCAGCAGGTGATCAAGAAGGCCAACGGAATGTTGGCTTTTATTGCCAGGGGGATAGAATATAAAAACAAGGAGGTATTGCTGCAGTTATATAAGGTATTGGTGAGACCGCACCTGGAATACTGCATACAGTTTTGGTGTCCATACTTAAGAAAAGATATACTTGCTCTCGAGGCAGTACAAAGAAGGTTCACTCGGTTAATCCCGGGGATGAGGGGGCGGACATATGAGGAGAGGTTGAGTAGATTGGGACTCTACTCATTGGAGTTCAGAAGAATGAGAGGCGATCTTATTGAAACATATAAGATTGTGAAGGGGCTTGATCGGGTGGATGCGGTAAGGATGTTCCCAAGGATGGGTGAAACTAGAACTAGGGGGCATAATCTTAGAATAAGGGGCTGCTCTTTCAAAACTGAGATGAGGAGAAACTTCTTCACTCAGAGGGTAGTAGGTCTGTGGAATTTGCTGCCCCAGGAAGCTGTGGAAGCTACATCATTAAATAAATTTAAAACAGAAATCGACAGTTTCCTAGAAGTAAAGGGAATTAGGGGTTACGGGGAGCGGGCAGGAAATTGGACATGAATTTAGATTTGAGGTTCGGATCAGATCAGCAATGATCGGCCTACTCCTGCTCCTATTTCTTATGTCCTTATGTTCTTAGAAGGCTGTGGATGCTGGGGGTCAATTGAAATTTCCAAGACCGAGATCGATAGATTTTTGTTGAGAAAGAGTACAGTCCCCACCGCTTATAGCGAAGCTGATTTGCTCGCTGTACGCGATGGCCGGTGTAACGCGGTAACCTTAATAAAATTAAAAATCCCCGGTCAGTTTGCACAATTGCTCAGTGTCAGTGGAGAAAAAAGAATAAAGAAGCAGCACCAACAGAGATTCAAAACTAATTTAATCGAACACACGGTACGGGTTAGGCAGCAGAGAGTTTGCAGCAGTCACTTAACCTGAGGTTCCACCACCCCCACGGCTTCTAACAGCAACACTCAATGGAGTTGCCGTCTTGTCATTCACTTCCACCAACCTGCTATCTACGGTGTTGTGGATGTGGCTTTGGAATATTTTTCTGTGATTCTAAAGCTACGTTTTAAATTGGAGAAGAAATGGACCCCCGGGGGGAGTGAAGTCTGTGAACTAGTGAGTAAACACAGCTGTTTCTTCCCGAAAGAAACGGAACACTTAAGACACTCAAACCGGCAACTTTAAAATTGATGTTAACGCACATGGCTAATGGTTATTGCTTTCTGGCTGATATAAGCAACTGCCCGTTTTAAATGTGGATGTTCTAAGTGCTGGGGACTGTACATGGAACAAAGGCGGGTAAATGGAGTTGAGGTGCAGATCAGCCAGGATCTAATTAAATGGCGGAACAGGCTCGAGGGGCTGAATGGCCTACTTCTGTACCTGCATCTAGGTTCGTGCTTGAAACAATCGAACACTTGGAGCGAGGTATCAGAGAGTGTCCAACGTACCCCAGCCAGAGTCAGCGTCAGAATCAGTAGGGTTGCCAACTCTGATTGGCGTGTTCCCTGAAGTTTCCTCACATGACCTCCTGTCTCCAACCCCCCCCCCCCCCCACCTCCACGCCCCCCACTCTTCCGCCATTGGTCACCCTTCACGTCCATCCTCACGGTGCCCCGCCTTCCCATGGCCAATTAGAAAGCAAACAGACTCTTGGTTACCTGATTGGATGATTCTTGACTGTCAGTCAAACAACCTTTTTTCCCCCATCTCCGATATTTTTATAACTCATAAACAAAAATGTTCAAAGGAAAGGAAAACACACCATTTTTTGAAACTCCCCAATGATTTTTCTCCCCGGGTGTTGCTCGCAGCAGTGTCCTCAAGATTAGTCTTTAATTCCATGGAGACTCCAGGGCAATCCTGGAGGGTTGGCAACCCTACTTGGTGGGGGGAAGGGGTAGGTGGGAAGAAAATTGGAGCTGAATCTTTGCTGGTCTAATCACAGCTTGCTCTTTTCCACGATTCGAAATGACCAGACTCTGCTGCAGTTGTGTGGCTTTTTCTCGAGAGAAAGGGTTAAGGTTCTTGTTGAGGTGAAAAAAAAAACATTTATTTTCATTGATTCCTAAATATAAAACAGAATAAAGAAAACAGGAGAAAGAGAGAAGAAAGGAAGGCCCAGGCCAGAAGAATAGAGATGATCTTAAGAGACTGATAGTGGGAAAATATTCAAACGCTGACATTTCCAGGCATTTGTCTACCTTGATAGTCATCTGATGCTCCTGACTGCCATCCAAGAGAACATGAATGTCGGCTGTCAGTCATCCACAAAGGAAAGGACAATGGAAGCAAGGCATAGATAGGGACAGAAGAGTCTCAAGTTCAGAATAATAAGGACAGTTTCGGAGAATTTGTAGAGGCTGGACCTTTGAATATTTCCTCTTGGCTTTGGTACAGCTCTTGTTACTGGCTTCAGATTAAATATAGTGGAACTTCACTGCGCTAAATCTTTGACAGTCGAATTTGTTGTAACGTTCGCAGCCAAGAGCAGCAGCTGGAGATTGAATCCCAGGCCTCTCAAAACAGGTCATCGGACAGCCGCAGGGAGTGGTCCTCGGCTTCTCTGAGCTTTTAAGAATTAAAGAAAGAACTTGCATTTATATAGAACTTTCACAGCCCCAGGATGTCCCAAGGCACTTTCCAGCCAATTAAGAACTTTTGAAGTGTAGTCACTGTTCTAATTTAGGGAAACGCGGCAGCCAATTTGTACACAGCAAGCTCCCACCAATAGCAATGGGATAAATGACCAGATCACCTGTTTTAGTGATGTTGGTTGAGGGATAAATATTGGTCAGGGCACTGGGAGAATTCCACCATTCTCCTTCAAAATAGAGCCATGGGACCTTTTACATCCACCTGACAGGGTAGACGGGGTCTCAGTTTAATGTCTCATCCAAAAGGAGGCACCTCCGACAGTTCAGCACTCCCTCAGTACTGCATTGGACTGTCAGCCTTGATTAAGTGCTTAAGTCTCTGGAATAGGACTTGAACCCATGACCTTTTGACTTAAAGGTGAGAGTGCTAACCACTGAGACAAGGCCGACACCATGTGGCTTTTCATCCCTTCCCCATGGCAACAGGAGTCAGCTCAGGAACGCAGCACGTGAGGGATTGTAAACAGGATGGCAGAAGTGTTCGGCTGTTGAGAGGTTTGGTGACCTCCGTCTGACTATTTAATGTGAAAGTTGTAAATAGGGAGAGAAAAAAGACCAAAGAGTTTCAAAGCTTGTCTTCTCTCTCGACCTTAGCCTTTGTCTGAGATTCTCAATGATGAACGAATCTCTGGGGATGAATTTCCTCAGACCTTCTCCCACACCACTGCTGTAACGTCGGTGGAAGTTCAGAGGAAACCCCGTTTACCGGAATAAGGGATGTTTCTGCCAAACTTACAGTGACGGAACCCAAGGAAATTCACTCCCTATCTTCCATTCATACAACTCGGGTCATTGCTTCTCTGAATACCCTTCTCTTCTTCCTTACTCTGTTCCAAAATACTCTCCTACACATTCTTCCTCCTGCTACATCCCCACCATGTCGAAGTGAAGACTCACCTCGCTGTCTCCTGCTTTAACTCATTCTTTCTCAGGGTCTAAATGGAGCTCCTCACCTCCCCTCAGTCTTTCCTTCCTCCTACAATCCACAGCTGTCTATACAACTATCTGTATCTCTATGTCTGACTCTCTTTTTCTACCTATTTGTTATAGAATCATAGAATGGTCACAGCACAGGTGGCCATTCGGCCCATCTAGCCCATGCCGGCTCTTTGTAAGAGCTACCCAGTTAGTCCCATTCCCCCGTTCTTATAGAATCATAGAATGGTTACAGTACTGAAGGAGGCCATTTTATTCCTCTCATAAAACCACAGAAATTGGCTTCAAGATTTGGATCAGGAAGAGGCCCACCTGGAGAATAACCCAGAAAGGGAGCAACACTAACAGGGTAAATCCCTTTATAGCAAGCATCTATTATTTTGGTGAAGTAGATCTTGCTGAATGAGAGCGATTGGTGAGGTTTACGTTGGCCTTTTTAAAGATATATGTTGCAGAATCCCAGGTGACATTCTAAAGCCCTCTAAATAGTGGAAAGGAAGGATGGGCTACATTCCGCTGATGCTGGTCATCTCATCATAGACGTGTGAGCCTTAACAGAGAGCGTTGGCAGGTTATATGACCAAGTTTAATGAGCCATGCAGCCCAAGGTAGCGCCAAGCTAGTTGACTAGTTGTCAAAGTCACCTTGGTAAGTCGCTGCAGTGCATCCTGTAGAACAACAACAACTTGCATTTATATAGCGCCTTTAATGTAGTAAACCGTCCCAAGATGCTTCACAGGAGCGATTAGCAAACAAAATTTAACTCCAAGCCACATAAGGACCAATAAGCTTGGTCAAAGAGGTAGGTTTTAAGGAGCTTCTTAAAGGAGGAGAGAGAGGTAGAGAGGCGGAGAGGTTTAGGGAGGGAATTCCAGAGCTTGGGCCTAGGCAGCTGAAGGCACGGCCGCCAATGGTGAAACGTTTAAAATCGGGGGTGTGCAAGAGGTCAGAATCGGAGGAATGCAAAGATCTTGGAGGGTTGTAGGGCTGGAGAAGGTTGCAGAGATAGGGAGGGGCAAGGCCATGGAGCGATTTGAAAACAAAAAGGATGAGAATTTTAAAATCGAGGCGCTGGACCAGGAGCCAACGTAGGTCAGCGAACACAGGGGTGATTGTGACTTGGCACGAGTTAGGATACGGGCAGCAGAGCTTTGGATGAGCTCAAGTTTATGGAGGGTGGAAGATGGGAGGCCGGCCAGTGGAGCATTGGAATAGTCCAGTCTGGAGGTAACAAAGGCCTGGTCGATTGTGCATAAGTAAGCCACTACTGGAAAACTACTGGCGGGAGGGTGTGATTATAGCGTCACAAGTTTACATAGGCAGTTTCCATTCTATATGTGGACATAGGAATTTATAATGGGAACAGTTAATGACAGGAAGTGAGTTTTTGTAGACAGGAAATGCTGCGTCGTAAAATCATACACCTTTCTAGGCATTGTATGGGGTCGAGAGTTAGAACTGTGATTTTCATCCTTACTGTCGGCATCAAGGTCTTCTCTCCCTCTGACAGATGTAAGAATCACCAATGATGTGAGTTTGGGGCATTCTCAAACTTGCTCCAAGTGGGACTAAGTCTACAGCACAAATGTGCCCTCAGTTGAGCACAAATTGGCACTAAAATGCACTCTCCGAGTTTCGAACTCCACTGGGCTGCTCCTAGTTGCATTTTTCCAATATAAAATCTCTCGCTTCAGGACGTATTCTAATTAAAAAAGTAAGATTCATAAATTTCCTAATCACTTTTAATTAGCGTGAGCCTATATTTGGCCTAATTTTGCTAATTAGGAAAGGCAATGTTCATGGGTCTGCCCCATGTGTATGACTCTTCTGCATTAATGGCTGTTATTGCAAGCACAAGTATTCTCTTTTTCTTTGTAGGTCACTTTTGAGAAAGAAGTCACAGACTTGCATTTATATAGGGCCTTGCCACTTGCCTCAGAAAAGCACTTCAGATACCGCGTAGTGCAGTGACGGTTATGTCAGCAAATTTGGCCAACGATTGCAGCGCAGCATGATCCAACAATCAAGATGGGAGCGACCAGTTTAAGCTGATATAGACCGAGAGACATAGAGAGAGATGAGAGCGAGAGAGAATGAGAGAGAGACAGACTGTGTTGGTCAGGACTTTGAGAAAGCATTTTGCTCTTTGAATAGTGCCATGGGATTGTTTGTGTTCATATGATCAGACACTCAAGACCTTGGTTTACAGTCCCATCCATAATCTTCTGAGTTAGAGGCAACGTTGCTAGCACTGAACCTAAACCGCCATTGAGAAAAGTTGAGTAGGAGATGGGATGAGGTAAACCTCTGAAGAATTAGTTAGGTTTGGAGTCTAATAGTCTCCAACATGTGGGGTGAAAGACTTCCATGATGACTGAGAGAGTTTACACAGTGAGCGACTGAGTCATAGAGATAAGGAAAGTCCCAGGTTTGACCCCTGATCTGTGCGAAGTGCCCTGACCTCAGCCAGGCACTAGGGTTGACTTTAGCCCCCCTGGGTTGAGTGAAGTGGGAGTGGGAAAACAGTCATGTTTCTTGCTTCAGATTGCCATGCAATGGCCCATGGTGGAAATTCACGTTTGGATGTCCAGGCGACGGTCGGGATTGAGCTCGGCTCTGATGCTCCCCATCATCCAACAGCCTGCCACCATTCCAGGTCAAGGGTCACACCTGAAGAATGGCTACTTGGACAAGGTACAGAGGGCAGCCAGCACCTATGGAACCATATCTCAGAGAGGAGTCAACATTTCAAGGGAAGGAAGGGGGAAGAGCAGAAAACTGATGGAAAGAATGATGTAGAAGGAACAAAAGACTGAGGGATATAAGAGGTTTCCCAACTTAGAGGTCCTGGGTAGACTTAGTTACAGTAGGAGATGAAGTCTTGATCTCAACACAGGAAGGATGAAGGGAGGAGGAAGAGCATGTAGAACTTAGAGTTTAAAGGGAACAGGAGAGGAAAATTTAGAGGAGCAAAGTATCGATATAAGAGTAAAACATGAAAAGGTTGCACCGAAGAGAGAGAGATTGGAGATAAGAGAAGGATCATCCATCAGGGAACAAGTTTTTTCTTGTATCCTGTCCAGGGGTATGAGAGAGGTGTTTGAAGACTCTCCCCAGATATGGGAACCATACTCAAAGCTAACGACACAGTGATTGGATTGACAGTAAGTATAGAGGACACACATGAAATTCACAAGCCTCAAGCCAGAGATTAGAAGATGGTTTTTTCTTCAATGAATATCTGGAGTAGACTCCCATTAAAATTAGTTAATACTGTGCCAATTAAATGCTTAAATAAAAACGTGGGATAATTACTTGGTAAGAATAAAGTATAGGCAGGCATCACAAGCTTAGATACAGATGAGCAACTAATCTAAGCTCATTCATTGTCCCCCCATTGCGACCTCCAGTTACTTCAAAACTAATTCCACGGTTCTCACTCCATGTATTGATCACTCTTTCTGATATTGGTTCTAAATTTGCTCTTTACTAGTTTGAATCTGTGCCCCCTTGTCCTACACCCATGCTTTAGCTTGAAGTTGTGATCAGACATACCTTTTCCATAGCCTCACATAGATTACATATTACATACATGGACTCTGCAGCACAGTAACAGGCCGTGGGCCCCAACTGGTCTATGCCAGTGTTTATACTCCACATGGGCCTCCTCCCACTAATCACTTCTTCCCACCCCGTCCCATATCCCTCCATTCCCTTCTCCCTCATGAATGCATCAAGCTTCTTCTTAAGTGTTATCTGCTGCAGTCACTCCATGTGGCAGTGAATTCCACATTCTCACCACACTCTGTGTAAAGAAATTCCTCCTAAATTCTTTATTTGATACGTTAGAGGCTCTTCAGAGGGAATTAAATGTCAACCATATAGTGTAGGGACTAGAGTCACCCATAGGCCAGACTGGATAGATGCCTTGAAAGGACACTGGTAAACAGTTAGGTTTCAACAATCCCGCAGTTTTCAAAGTCAGTTCCATTTCACATCTTGTCGTGGTGCGATTTGAAGTCACCAATTCTGGGTTGCTCGAGCAGTACCATAACCAATACATCACTGCACCCTTCTCAGCTGGGCCCAGTGGCTTTCCTCACCCCTAATTACAATGTGTTTGTAATTTTCCCCTCTTGATTTTTGGTCGCTTTTTTTTAGCCAGTGTTGAAATTTCATTTTTATTTTATTCAATTGCAGCAGGCCGGACATAATCCTGGATTAAGAACATAAGAACATAAGAAATAGGAGCAGGAGTAGGCCAGTTGGCCCTTCGAGCCTGCTCCGCCATTCAACAAGATCATGGCTGATCTGATCCTAACTTCAAATCTAATTTCCTGCCCGCTCCCCATAACCCCTAATTCCCTTTACTTCTAGGAAACTGTCTATTTCTGTTTTAAATTTATTTAATGATGTAGCTTCCACAGCTTCCTGGGGCAGCAAATTCCACAGACCTACTACCCTCTGAGTGAAGAAGTTTCTCCTCATCTCAGTTTTGAAAGAGCAGCCCCTTATTCTAAGATTATGCCCCCTCGTTCTAGTTTCACCCATCCTTGGGAACATCCTTACCGCATCCACCCGATCAAGCCCCTTCACAATCATATATGTTTCAATAAGATCGCCTCTCATTCTTCTGAACTCCAATGAGTAGAGTCCCAATCTACTCAACCTCTCCTCATATGTCCGCCCCCTCATCCCCGGGATTAACCGAGTGAACCTTCTTTGTACTGCCTCGAGAGCAAGTATGTCTTTTCTTAAGTATGGAGACCAAAGCTGTATGCGGTATTCCAGGTGCGGTCTCACCAATACCTGATATAACTGCAGCAATACCTGCAGCAGTACCTGCAGTCTCAAGAAGTCATGGAATGAAGCTTCAGTGTATTTTTAAGAGAATCCTGAGAAGCTTTGCACGGTGCATTGAGTTAAAGCACAGACCTTTCGTCTCTTGAAATGGTGTTTGACACCCAGGTCACATAGTGTAAGGATGGTAACAAACTGCATCATACATCTCTATGAGGAAGTGCCTCTCATTGTAAGAGCAGAAGTATTTTTAGGGACTGGTAAAAAGCCCATTTGACCCAATAAGTTTCTCACCATATCCCTCAATCCTTTTTTCTCTCTCTAATACATCAAATTAATCTTGAACTCACTTTTGCCATTTGGCTCAGTTGGTAACGCTCTTGCCTCTGAGTTCAGGAAGGTGATCAGTTCAGTTCCTCACTCCAGATGACTTGAGTACAAAATCTACACTGATGCCTTATTGCCAGTACTGAGGGAGTGCTGCACTGTCAGATGTGCCATCTTTTGGATGAGATGTTAAACTGAGGCCCTGTCTGCCATCTCAGGTGGACGTTAAAGACCCCATGGCACTATTTGAAGAAGAGGAGGTGTCCTGGCCAATATTTATCCCTCAGCCAATATCACTAAAACAGATTATCTGGACGTTATCACATTGCTGTTTTTGGGACCTTGCTGTGTGCGATTTGTCTACCACATTTCCTACATTACAGCAGTGACTACACTTCAAAATTACTTCATTGGTTGTAAAGCACTTTGGGATGTCCTGAAGTCATGAAAGGCGATATAAATCCAAGTTCTTTCTTTCTTTAACTTTTCTTGCAACTCAATTACCCTTTGTATAAAAAAGCACAACTTGAGTTACTTCTAACATCCCAATTTTTAACTGGGGATTGGAACCCTTTTCTATAGTCATCAAGGGTACGGTAGCATAGTGGTTATGTTACTGGATTAGTAATCCAGAGGCCTGGACTAAAAATCCAGAGTCATAAATTCAAATCCTGCCACGGCAGCTGGTGAATTTAAATTCAATTAATTAAATAAAAAACTGGAATTAAAATACGAGTATCAGTAATGATGGCCATGAAACTACTGGATTGTTGAAAAAAAAACCCATCTAGTTCACTAATGCCCTTTAGGGAAGGAAACTTGCCGTCCTTACCCCGTCTGGCCTATATGTGACTCCAGACCCACAGCAATGTGGTTGATTCTGAAATGGCCAAGCAAGCCACTCAGTTGTAAAATCTCGCTACGAAAAGTCATACTAAGAATAAAACCGGACGGACCACTAGGCACCAGACACGACAACGGCAAAACACCAAGCCCAGTCGACCCTGCAAGGTCCTCCTTACGAACATCAGGGGACTTGTGCCAAAATTGGGAGAGCTGTCCCACAAACTAGTCAAGCAATAGCCACACTCACAGAATCATATCTTTCAGCCAACGTCCCAGACTCTTCCATCACCATCAGGAGGGAGTGGCCCGGGGAGTCCTCACCATTGACTCTGGACCCCATGAAATCTCATGGCATCAGGTCAAACATGGGCAAGGAAACCTTCTGCTGATCACCACCAACCGTCCTCCCTCAGCTGATGAATCAGTCCTCCTCCATGTTGAGCACCACTTGGAGGAAGCACTGAGGGCAGCAAGGGCACAAAATGTACTCTGGGTGGGGGACTTCAATGTCCATCACCAAGAGTGGCTCGGTAGCACCACTGCTGGCCGAGTCCTAAAGGACACAGCTGCTAGACTGGGCCTGCGGCAGGTGGTGAGCGAACCAACACGAGGGAAAAACTTACTTGACCTCGTCCTCACCAATCTACCTGCCGCAGATGCATCTGTCCATGAACGTATTGGTAGGAGTGACCACCGCACAGTCCTCGTGGAGATGAAGTCCCGTCCTTCGCACTGAGGACACCATCCAACGTGTTGTGTGGCACTACCACCGTGCTAAATGGGGTAGATTCAGAATGGATCTAGCAGCTCAAAACTGGGCATCCATGAGGCGCTGTGGGCCATCAGCAGCAGCAGAATTGTATTCCAGCACAATCTGTAACCTCATGGCCCGGCATATTCCTCACTCTACCATTACCAACAAGCCAGGGGATCAAACCTGGTTCAATGAGGAGTGTAGAAGGACATGCCAGGAGCAGCACCAAGCGTACCTAAAAATGAGGCGCCAACCTGGTAAATCTACAACTCAGGACTACATGCATGCTAAACAGCGGAAGCAACATGCTATAGACAGAGCTAAGCGATTCCACAACCAACGGATCAGATCAAAGCTCTGCAGTCCTGCCACATCCAGTTATGAATGGTGGTGGACAATTAAACAACTAATGGGAGGAGGAGGCTCTGCAAACATCCCCATCCTCAATGATGGCGGAGTCCAGCACGTGAGTGCAAAAGACAAGGCTGAAGCGTTTGTAACCATCTTCAGCCAGAAGTGCCAAGTGGATGATCCATCTCAGCCTCCTCCCGATATCCCCACCATCACGGAAGCCAGTCTTCGGCCAATTCGATTCACTCCACGTGATATCAAGAAACGACTGAGTGCAATGGATACAGCAAAGGCTATGGGCCCCGACAACATCCCAGCTGTAGTGCTGAAGACTTATGCTTCAGAACTAGCTGCCCCTCTAGCCAAGCTGTTCCAGTACAGCTACAACACTGGCATCTACCCGACAATGTGGAAAATTGCCCAGGTATGTCCTGTCCACAAAAAGCAGGACAAATCCAATCCGGCCAATTACCGCCCCATCAGTCTACTCTCAATCATCAGCAAGGTGATGGAAGGTGTCGTCGACAGTGCTATCAAGCGGCACTTACTCACCAATAACCTGCTCACCGATGCTCAGTTTGGGTTCCGCCAGGACCGCTCGGCTCCAGACCTCATTACAGCCTTGGTCCAAACATGGACAAAAGAGCTGAATTCCAGAAGTGAGGTGAGAGTGACTGCCCTTGACATCAAGGCAGCATTTGACCGAGTGTGGCACCAAGGAGCTCTAGTAAAATTGAAGTCAATGGGAATCAGGGGGAAAACTCTCCAGTGGCTGGAGTCATACCTAGCACAAAGGAAGATGGTAGTGGTTGTTGGAGGCCAATCATCTCAGCCCCAGGACATTGCTGCAGGAGTTCCTCAGGGCAGTGTCCTAGGCCCAACCATCTTCAGCTGCTTCACCAATGACCTTCCCTCCATCATAAGGTCAGAAATGGGGATGTTCGCTGAAGATTGCACAGTGTTCAGTTCCATTCGCAACCCCTCAAATAATGAAACAGTCCGAGCCCACATGCAGCAAGACCTGGACAACATCCAGGCTTGGGCTCATAAGTGGCAAGTAACATTCGCGCCAGATAAGTGCCAGGCAATGACCATCTCCAACAAGAGAGAGTCTAACCACCTCCCCTTGACATTCAACGGCATTACCACCGCCGAATCCCCCACCATCAACATCCTGGGGGTCACCATTGACCAGAAACTTAACTGGACTAGCCATATAAATACTGTGGCTACGAGAGCAGGTCAGAGGCTGGGTATTCTGCGGCGAGTGACTCACCTCCTGACTCCCCAAAGCCTTTCCACCATCTACAAGGCACAAGTCAGGAGTGTGATGGAATACTCTCCACTTGCCTGGATGAGTGCAGCTCCAACAACACTCAAGAAGCTCGACACCATCCAAGATAAAGCAGCCCGCTTGATTGGCACCCCATCCACCACCCTAAACATTCACTCCCTTCACCACCGGCGCACTGTGGCTGCAGTGTGTACCATCCACAGGATGCACTGCAGCAACTCGCCAAGGTTTCTTCGACAGCACCTCCCAAACCCGCGACCTCTACCACCTAGAAGGACAAGAGCAGCAGGCACATGAGAACAACACCACCTGCACGTTCCCCTCCAAGTCACACACCATCCCGACTTGGAAATATATCGCCGTTCCTTCATTGTCGCTGGGTCAAAATCCTGGAACTCCCTTCCTAACAGCACTGTGGGAGAACCTTCACCACACGGACTGCAGCGGTTCAAGAAGGCGGCTCACCGCCACCTTCTCGAGGGCAATTAGGGATGGGCAATAAATGCTGGCCTCGCCAGCGACGCCCACATTCCATGAACGAACAAAAAAAAATAGTCTAAATCAATTTTGTCAATCCCCTGCATAATCCTGAAAACTTCAATTGGGCCATTTCAGCCTAATTAACCCGAATCCAAGAAGAACCTACTCAACTCAATTAATCTTTCACCATAACCAAGGAAGAAGATGCTGCCAAAGTCACAGTAAAAAAGGAGGTCATTGAGATACTGGATGGGCTAATAATGGATGAAGAGGAGGTACCAGAAAGGTTGGCTGTACTTAAAGTAGATAAGTCACCCGGTCTGGATGGGATGCATCCTAGGTTGCTGAGGGAATAAGGATGGAAAGCGCAGAGGTACTGGCCATAATCTTCCAATCTTCCTTAGACACAGGGGTTGTGCCAAAGGACTGGAGAATTGCAAATGTTACACCCTTGTTTAAAAAGGATAACTCGGCAACTATAGGCCAGTCAGTTTAACCTCGGTGGTGGGGAAGCTTTTAGAAACGATAATCTGGGACAAAGTTAACAGTCACTTGGACAAGTGTGGATTAATAAAGGAAAGCCAGCACGGATTTGTCAAAGGCAAATCGTGTTTAACTAACTTGATTGAGTTTTTTGATGAGGTAAAGGAGAGTGTCGATGAGGGCAATGCGGTTAATGTGTATATGGACTTTCAAAAGGCATTTGATAAAGAGCCACACTTCTGCTTGTCAGCGTATAATGTATACAATGGTGTTCCCCAGGGGTCGGTACTAGGACCACTGCTTTTTTTGATATATGTTAATAACTTGGACTTGGGCGTACAGGGCACAATTTCCAAATTTGCAGATGACACAAAACTTGTAGTAAACAGTGAGGAGGATGGTAATAGACTTCAAGAGGACATAGACAGGCTGGTGAAATGGGCAGACGCACAGCAGATGAAATTTAACGCAGAGAAGTGCGAAGTGATACATTTTGGCAGGAAGAATGGGTTGAGGCAATATAAACTAAATGTTACAATTCTAAAGGAGGTGTAGGAACAGAGAGATCTGGGGGTATATGTGCACAAATCTTTGAAGGTGGCAGGACAGGTTGAGAAAGTGGTTAAAAAAGCGTAACAGGATCCTGGGCTTTATAAATAGAGGCATAGAGTACAAAAGCAAGGAAGTATTGTTCAACATTTATAAAACACTGGTTCGGCCACAACTGGAGTATTGTTTCCAATTCTGGGCACTGCACTTTAGGAAGATGTGAAGGCCTCAGAGAGGGCGCAGGAAAGATTTACTAGCATGGTTCCAGGGATGAGGGACTTCAGTTACGTAGATAGACTGGAGAAGCTGGGGTTGTTCTCCTCAGAGCAGAGAAGGTTGAGAGGAGATTTGATAGAAGAGTTTAGATAAAGTAAATAAGAGAAACTTTTCCCATTGGCAGAAGGGTCGAGAACCAGAGGACACAGATTTAAGGTGATTGGCAAAAGAACCAAAGACGACATGAGGAAAAACTTTTTTCCAGTCCTTTGGCACAACCCCTGTGTCTAAGGAAGTTATGATCATGGAATGCGCTGACAGAAAGGTTGGTGGAAGCAGATTCGTTTGTGGCTTTCAAAAAGGAATTGGATAAATACTTGAAGGGAAAAAATTTGCAGGGCTAAGGGGAAAGAGCAGGAGAATGGGACTAACTGCATTGCACTTACAAAGAGCCGGCATGGGCTCGATGGGCCGAATGGCCTCCTCCTGTGCTGCAATCATTCTATGAATTTATGATTCTATAACTCCAATTCTTGATATCTGATCCATATTGGTTCCTTGACTATTTACCCTTTCATAAGCAAGGACATCCTTCCTACTGTTACCTATGTTTTGAGTGAATATGCACAGTTGGGAATTGGTTTTATTTAGAAGCCCAGGTGAAGGGGACAAGCCCATCATGTAAGACGCCACCAAGTTTGAAAAGAGCAAGGAGGAAGACAAGATAAATGAAGAAGTAGTGGTTAGCTGACACCAAGTTTGGATTTTAACAGTTTGTAGGTTGCAGGAGGAAAGGAGGTCTGAGGATGGTAAGGAGATCAGAAGTTTTGCAAAGGAATGAATTCGAATGCGACGTGGTGATGATTCTTGGTTTCAACACAGAGACGACGAGGACGAGAGGAATAATTTGTAAGAAAGAAAGAACTTGCATTTAGATAGTGCCTTTCACGACCTCAGGATGCCCCAAAGCACTTTACAGCCAATTAAGTACTTTTGAAGTATACTCACTGTTGTAATGTAGGAAAAATGGCAGCCAATTTGGGCACAGCAAGATCCCACAAACAGCAATGAGATAAATGACCAGATAATCTTTTTTTAACTGATATTGTTTGAGGGATAGATATTGGCCAGGCCACCTGGGACAACTCCCTTGCTCTTCTTCAAAATTGTGCCATGGGATCTTTTATGTCCAACTGAGAGGGTAGACGGGGCCTCATTTTAACGTCTCATCTGAAAGACAGCACAGCAGTCCCTCAGTACTGCACTGAAGTGTCAGCTTAAATTCTTGTGCTCAAGTCCCTGGAGTGGGATTGAACCTTCTAACTCAGAGGCAGGAGTGCCACCTACCGAGCCACGGACGACACCAATAAGGTGCTCTGAAGGAACAAGAGAGGAAAGTTGGGAGGGGCTATGACCGTAATAGCATCAATAAAATAGGGAGAATCAAGACATGTTATGATGCAGAGAGAGAGATCGAGGGAGAAAGAAGTTAGGATTTCGATGAAGGTGCTCCCTCCCTGATGGAAGATCAGCGGGCGCAGTGGGTCAACACACCGTCATTTCACCGAGGGAATCTGGTGAGATAATAGAGGGCTTTCTCTACCACTATGCATGCTGGGATAAACCCAACTCCATTGCTGTCTCTTGCCCTCTATCAATGGAAAACACTTGTGAATCCCACAGCCAGCTTGAATGCGAAGACAAAATCAAATGAGAAAGTGAAAAAAAAGAAAAGGCAGAACAGGGAAAAGTGGATAAGAGAGAGGAGACAAAAGGAGTACATTGACACTTCTTGGCCTTCCCTGGCATCTATGGGACTAAAGTTCTCTCACCTTGATTTTGTTCAGAGTTCACAGCTCCAAGTTAGCTTTTGTGAGCTTGTTGTAAGCTGATTATCAGTAGTGCGTATGAGAGAACTTGATGCACAATGATGTGACAATGTTAACCACAGGGAAGTGCGTGTTACGAGAGATTGTTCAGAGTCACTAAAGATGCATTTGTCTCATAAAATACTTCTTTTATTGTTGTAACTCTATTAGTCTGTACTTGTAAACTATCTGCAATCTAATCAAGAGGTTCAGAATAATGGATACCCTGGAGTGAGTTACAGGCTGGAATCTAATCGAGAGATTCGGGTGGTTTATATATAGAATAATAGATACCTGGGAGTGAGTTACAGGCTGGAATCTAATCGAGGAGTTCGGGTGGTTTATATATAGAATAATGGATACGTGGGAGTGAGTTACAGGCTGGAATCTAATCGAGGAGTTCGGGTGGTTTATATATAGAATAATGGATACGTGGGAGTGAATTACAGACTGGAATCTAATCGAGGGGTTTGGGTGGTTTATATATAGAATAACAGATACCCGGGAGTGAGTTACAGGCTGGAATCTAATCGAGGGGTTCGGATGGTTTATATATAGAATAATGGATACCCAGAAGTGAGTTACAGGCTGGAATCTGATCGAGGGGTTCGGGGGGGTTTATATATAGAATAGTAGATACCCAGGAGTGAGTTACAGGCTGGAATCTAATCGAGGGGTTCGGGGGGTTTATATATAGAATAATAGATACCCGGGAGTGAGTTACAGGCCGGAATCTAATCGAGGGGTTCGGGGGGTTTATATATAGAATAATAGATACCCGGGAGTGAGTTACAGGCTGGAATCTAATGGAGGAGTTCGGGTGGTTTATATATAGAATAATGGATACGTGGGAGTGAATTACAGACTGGAATCTAATCGAGGGGTTTGGGTGGTTTATATATAGAATAACAGATACCCAGGAGTGAGTTACAGGCTGGAATCTAATCGAGGGGTTCGGATGGTTTATATATAGAATAGTAGATACCCAGGAGTGAGTTACAGGCTGGAATCTAATCGAGGGGTTCGGGAGGGTTTATATATAGAATAGTAGATACCCAGGAGTGAGTTACAGGCTGGAATCTGATCGAGGGGTTCGGATGGTTTATATATAGAATAATGGATACCCAGGAGTGAGTTACAGGCTGGAATCTGATTGAGGGGTTCGGGGGGGTTTATATATAGAATAGTAGATACCCAGGAGTGAGTTACAGGCTGGAATCTAATCGAGGGGTTCGGATGGTTTATATATAGAATAATGGATACCCAGGAGTGAGTTACAGGCTGGAATCTGATCGAGGGGTTCGGGGGGGTTTATATATAGAATAGTAGATACCCAGGAGTGAGTTACAGGCTGGAATCTAATCGAGTGGTTCGGGGGGGTTTATATATAGAATAGTAGATACCCAGGAGTGAGTTACAGGCTGGAATCTAATCGAGGGGTTCGGATGGTTTATATATAGAATAATGGATACCCAGGAGTGAGTTACAGGCTGGAATCTGATCGAGGGGTTCGGGGGGGTTTATATATAGAATAGTAGATACCCAGGAGTGAGTTACAGGCTGGAATCTAATCGAGGGGTTCGGGTGGTTTATATATAGAATAGTAGATACCCAGGAGTGAGTTACAGGCTGGAATCTAATCGAGGGGTTCGCGTGGTTTATATATAGAATAATAGATACCCAGGAATGAGTTACAGGCTGGAATCTAATCGAGGGGTTCGGGTGGTTTATATATAGAATAATGGAAACCCAGGAGTGAGTTACAGGCTGGAATCTAATCGAGGGGTTCGGGTGGTTTATATATAGAATAGTAGATACCCAGGAGTGAGTTACAGGCTGGAATCTAATCGAGGGGTTCGGGGGGGTTTATATATAGAATAATGGATACGTGGGAGTGAATTACAGACTGGAATCTGATCGAGGGGTTCAGGGGGTTTATATATAGAATGATGGATACCCGGGAGTGAGTTACAGGCTGGAATCTGATCGAGGGGTTCAGGGGGTTTATATATAGAATGATGGATTCCCAGGAGTGAGTTACAGGCTAGAATTTGAGTCACCGTTCTTCGAGTTTGATTCTGTACATATGGTGTTAAGCTTTGGTGCGTTGGGAACATAACAGTCGAGTTCCATACCCTCCTCACCTGACATCGCATACACACAATTCCCAGCACGGCTCACTAGATAGTGATCAGGAGCAGGACTCCTGGCTGATTTTCTCCTCTGTTGCCTTGGGCTGTTGAGCCCAGTTGTTGTCCCCCCTGCTATCCACATTGTAGTTGGCCTAGTTATACTATCATTACTCTAGTTATACTATCATTACTTTAGTTGGACTATCATTACTCTAGTTGGACTATCATTACTCTAGTTATACTATCATTACTCTAGTTGGACTATCATTACTTTAGTTGGACTATCATTACTCTAGTTGGACTATTATTACTCTAGTTATACTATCATTACTCTAGTTGGACTATCATTACTTTAGTTATACTATCATTACTCTAGTTGCTCTATTATTACTCTAGTTATACTATCATTACTCTAGTTGGACTATCATTACTTTAGTTATACTATCATTACTTTAGTTGGACTATCATTACTTTAGTTGGACTATTATTACTCTAGTTATACTATCATTACTTTAGTTGGACTATCATTACTTTAGTTATACTATCATTACTCTAGTTGGACTATCATTACTTTAGTTGGACTATTATTACTCTAGTTGGACTATCACTACTCTAGTTATACTATCATTACTCTAGTTGGACTATCATTACTTTAGTTGGACTATCATTACTCTAGTTGGACTATTATTACTCTAGTTATACTATCATTACTCTAGTTGGACTATCATTACTTTAGTTATACTATCATTACTTTAGTTGGACTGTCATTACTCTAGTTGGACTATTATTACTTTAGTTGGACTATTATTACTCTAGTTATACTATCATTACTCTAGTTGGACTATTATTACTCTAGTTATACTATCATTACTCTAGTTGGACTATCATTACTTTAGTTATACTATCATTACTTTAGTTGGACTGTCATTACTCTAGTTGGACTATTATTACTTTAGTTGGACTATTATTACTCTAGTTATACTATCATTACTCTAGTTGGACTATCATTACTTTAGTTGGACTATCATTACTCTAGTTGGACTATTATTACTCTAGTTATACTGTCATTACTCTAGTTGGACTATTATTACTCTAGTTGGACTATCATTACTCTAGTTGGACTATTATTACTTTAGTTGGACTATTATTACTCTAGTTATACTATCATTACTTTAGTTGGACTATCATTACTCTAGTTGGACTATTATTACTCTAGTTATACTGTCATTACTCTAGTTGGACTATCATTGCTTTAGTTGGACTATCATTACTTTAGTTGGACTATTATTACTCTAGTTGGACTATTATTACTCTAGTTATACTATCATTACTCTAGTTGGACTATTATTACTCTAGTTGGACAATTATTACTCTAGTTGAACTATTATTACTTTAGTTGGACTATTATTACTCTAGTTATACTATCATTACTCTAGTTGGACTATCATTACTTTAGTTGGACTATTATTACTCTAGTTATACTATCATTACTCTAGTTGGACTATCATTACTTTAGTTGGACTATCATTACTTTAGACCAAAAGTAATGATCGTGAAGAACAATCTCAACAAAACATTAGATTCCCTGATGGTTCATTGCTCCCCAGTGTGGATTATTTTTGTTGCTTGGTCTTAGGATGTGGGCAAGGCTGCATTTATCGCCCCATCCCCCAGTCACCCTGAGAAGGTGGTGGTGGCCTTTCTTCTCAGAAGTTTGTTTGTACAACTTTGTGACTTTCTAGACCGCTTCAGTCGGCATTAAGAGAAAGAGAAAAGGAAGAACTTGAATTTCTACAGAGTCTTTCACAACCTCAGGACGTCCCAAAGCGCTTCACAGCCAATGAAGTACTTTTCAAGTGTAATGTGGGAAACGCAGCAGCCAATTTGCACAAAGCAAGATCCCACAAACAGTAATGTGATAATGAGCAGATGATCTGTTTTTTAGTGATGTTGGTTGAGGGATAAATATTGGCCGGGACACCGGGGAGAACTCCCCTGCTCTTCTTCGAAGCAGTGGCCTGTGGGATCTTTTTACATCCACCTGAGAGGGCAGACGGGGCCTCGGGTTTAACGCCTCATCCGAGAAACGGCATCTGCGACAGTGCAGCACTCCCTCAGCACTGCACTGGAGCGTCAGTCTAGATTTTGTGCTGCACAGTTTTTTTGGTGGGGGAGGTGGGGGTGGGGGTGGGGGGAGGAAACCATTGATCTGTACCTTCAGACCAGGAAGAGAGGAACATGAAACGAAAGGAATGAAAACCCACCACAGAACGAAAACAAAACCTCTCCAAAATCTACACCCCGTGTCCTCACAGACAACGGTGAATGTTTTTTTTTGCTTGCCTCTCTGGGTATTAAACCAGCCCCTGAGGTGCTCATTACTGTCCCGTTCTGTGAGTACCTGAGTGCTGGTAATGACTTTAATTCCCTCCTGACTGCTGCCTGTTTCTATATTTGTTTGCACTGCAGTGCACAGATAATGTGTAGCTCCAACGTTAAACAAACAAGGAATCTCACAAGCGGTTAGCACAGTGTCAGTCGTCGCATTCCCGGTGCTTCAAGGGTTAGCAAAGTTTCCCCAGCCGTGCCGTTTGAACTGGAAATGCATTTATTTGTTTTTTTTTAATCTCTCTCGGTGCTTCTCTCCATTCCTTCTCTTCTGAAGGTGCTGGGGCCTTGGTTCTACAGGCACCAGACCATTAAAGAAGAACAACGGGAGTTCTCCCTGGTGTCCTGGCCGATATTTATCCCTCAACCAACATCACTGAAAGAACAGATTATCTGGTCATTTATCTCATTGTTTGTGGGATCTTGCTGTGCTCAAAATTGGCTGCCGCGTTTCCCTTACATTACAACGGTGACTGCACTTCAAAATGCAAAGGTACGTGCCAGCACAGGCACGATGGGCCAAATGGCCTCCTTCTGAGATCGTAAGAACATAAGAAATAGGAGCAAGAGTAGGCCATACGGCCCCTCGAGCCTGCTCCGCCGTTCAATCAGATCATGGCTGATCTTCGACCTCAACTCCACTTTTCCGCCCGATTCCCATATTCCTTGATTCCCCTTGAGTCCAAAAATCTATCGATCTCAGCCTTGAATATACTCAACGACTGAGCATCCACAGCCCTCTGGGGTAGAGAACTCCAAAGATTCACAACCCTCTGAGTGAAGAAACTCCTCCTCATCTCAGTCTTAAATGGCCGAACCCTTATCCTGCGACTGTGCCCCCTAGTTCTAGACTCCCTAACTGGGGGAGCAGCCTCTCAGCATCTACCCTGTCAAGCCCTCTCACAATCTTATATGTTTCAGTGAGATCACCTCTCATTCTTCTAAACTCCAGAGAGTATAGGCCCAATCTACTCAATCTCTCCTCATAGGACAACCCTCTCATCCCAGGATTTAATCTAGTGAACCTTCAAGGCACCGCCTCTAAGGCAAGTATATCCTTCCTTAGATGAGAAGGCCAAAACTGTACGCAGTACTCCAGGTGAGGTCTCACTAAAACCCTGTACAATTGTAGTAAGACTTCCTTACTCAACCCCCTTGCAATAAAGGCCAACATGCCATTTGCTTTCCTAATTGCCTGCTGTACCTACATGTTAACTTTTTGTGTTTCTTGTACCAGGACACCCAAATCCAACATTTAATAGTTTCTCACCAATTAAAAAATATTCTATGATAGGCTGTAAAACTTTATTTTCCAGCTTTCTAACCCAAGTTATGCTGAAGCCGATTGTAACGTTCCCCCCGCCCCCGACTGCACCCCCACCCCCCCCCCCCAGCCTCCTCCCCTCCCACCTCCGCATCCCTCGCCCCCCCTTCTGCCAGGACGTGAATCTAGATCCTTCCTCTCCGTGCGGTTCAGTTGCGAGCTTACTTTACCGACCAAGCTTGGACTGGGAGTTTCAACATCGAGTCGCTGCCCGGAAGCACTCAAAGCAGTGCCGGTTTAGAAAAGCCGGAAAATCGGCCTGGGTTCTGGCTGCTGAAGGCCTTGCCGGCAACCTCCATGATTGGATGGCCAGGTGGAGACAGCACGGAGCTCGGCTGCGATGCGTTTCACAGGAGGCTGGACTCACAGCTGCAAAATGGTCACTTGTTGGAGGGCCAGGAGCTGGGCCTGGTGCATGTGGAACCATGCCTTTGGATATCATCAGTGTTTTTAGAAGGTCATTTAGGGGAGAACCTTCACCACACGGACTGCAGCGGTTCAAGAAGGCGGCTCACCACCACCTTCTCAAGGGCAATTAGGGATGGCCAATAAATGCCGGCCTCACCAGCGACGCCCACATCCCATGAACGAATAAAAAAACAGATTTAATAGAGGTGTTCAAAATCATCAAGTGTTTTGATAGAGTAAATAGGGAGCAACTGTTTTCACTGGCAGGAGGGTCGGTAACTAGAGGATTTAAGATAATTGGCAAAAGAACCAGAGGGGAGATGAGGAGAATTTTTTTTAACTCAGTGAGTTGTTATGATCTGGAAGCAGTTTGAATAGTAACTTTGAAAAAGGGACTGGATAAATACTTGAAAAGGAAAACTTGCAGGGCTATGGGGAAAGAGCAGGGGGAAGTGGGCCTCTCTTTCAAAGACCCGGCACATGCACAATGGGCCGAACGGCCACCTTCTGTGCTATATGATTCTATTTGGCGTTACCAAATATGGTTATTGTCAGCGGACTAACTTGCTTAACCACCACATTTTCCCTCCTTGAGACAGCGGCTGAATTCGGACGATGGCTGCTATACGGTCACACACGGTTAGACGGACTGCAGTGCTCATGAGTCATCCCATTACATCATTTTCAGCCTTTATGTCAGCATAATTTAAAATACTTCCCCGCCCCCCCCCCCCCCCCCCCCCCCCAAAAATATAATCGTCGTGGCGATTTTTGGGGTTTTATGACTTTACTCGCATCGCTGAGTGCCTGAGAGTAGGATTCTACACGGGCACATGGTTGCTATGATACCAAAGTCAAGCCTCCACCACCAGGCCCGATGAGACGACAAAGCCATTTTCTTTAGGTATTCAATGCGTCACTCCGGATTGCGGTGCCATGACTCCTCTGCCGATGGCAGCCTTGATTTAGCCAGGAGCGGGGGAGGTTTTTTTTTTCTCCTGTGTTGACATTTTTCTTCCCTTCGTGGAAAAGCCTCAGCTCACCACGCTGCACTTTCACCCACCGCAGAGTGGAAATCTGACGCAACAGGATGGGGGAGGAAGGGCCATTCCTGCGGTTATGTGTGATGGAGGAGTTAATGTGGACGTCAACTCACCACATGTAAAAGACAAAGCCCAAAATGTAAAAATTCTCATCCTTGTGTCCAAATCCCTCTATGGCCTCGCCCCCTCGCTTCAGGAAAGATAGGGAAGGATAGAAAGGCGGGGGGGTGGGGTGGCAGTATTGATTAACGTGAATATTGCAGTACTAGAGAGAGAGAGGATGTCCTGGAGGGGTCAAGAACAGAATCTATTTGGTTAGAGTTAAGAAATAAAAGAGGTGCCATTACACTATTGGGTGTATTCTAAAGGCCACCGACTATTGGGAAGGATATAGAGGAGCAAACTTGCAGGGAAATTACAGAGGTGCAAAAGTCATAGAGTAGTGATAACGGGGGACTTCAACTATCCTTAAATAGACTGAGGGGGAGGAATTTTTGAAATTTGTTCAGGATAACTTTCTTAACCAGTACGTTTCTGGCCCAACGAGGAAGGAGGCATTGCTGGACTTGCTTCTGGGGACTAAGAGGGGCCAAGTGGAGCAAGTGTCAGTGGGGGAGCATTTAGGGAACAGCGATCAGAATGTTCATAAGGTTTAGAACAGCTATGGAAACGGACACGAACCACTCTAAAGTAAAAATACTCAATTGGAGGAGGGCCAATTTCAGTGGGATGAGAACAGATCTGGCCCGGGTAAATTGGAATCAAAGATTGGCAGGCAAAACTGTAATTGAGCAGTGGGCGGCCTTTAAGGAGGAGATGATTCAGGTACAGTCTCGGTACATTCCCACAAGGGAGATAGGTAGGGCAATTAAAACCAGAGTTCCCTGGATGACAAAAGAGATAGAGAGTAAGATGAAACGGATAAAAGGGGCATATGACAGATGTCAGGTTGACAACACAAGTGAGAACCAGACTGAATATAGAAAGTTCAGAGGGGAAGTGAAAAAGGAAATAAGAGGGGCAAAGAGAGAGTATGAGAATAGACTGGCGGCCTATAAAAGGGAATCCAAAAGTCTTCCACAGGCATGTAAACAGTAAACGGGTAGTAAGAGGAGGGGTGGGGCCAATTAGGGACCATAAAGGAGATCATGGAGGCAGAGGGCATGTCCGAGGTAGTAAATGAGTACTTTGCATCTGTCTTTACCAAGGAAGAAGATGCTGTCACAGTCTCAGTAAAGGAAGATATAGTTGAGATACTGGATGGGCTAAAAATTGATAAAGAAGAGGCACTAGAAAGGCTAGCTGTACTTAAAGTTGATAAGTCACCTGGTCCAGATGGGATGCATTCTAGGTTGCTGAGGGAAGTAAGGATGGAAATTGCGGAGGTACTGGCCATAATCTTCCAAACATCCGTAGATATGGGGGTGGTGCCAGAGGACTAGAGAATTGCAAATGTTACACCCTTGAACAAAAAAGGGTGTAAGGATAAACCCAGCAACTACAGGCCAGTCATCTTAACCTCAGTGGTGGGGAAACTTTTAGAAACGATAATCTGGGTCAGAATTAACAGTCACTTGGACGAGGGCGAATCGATTAGGGAAGCCAGCACGGATTTGTTAAAGGCAAATTGTATTTAACTAACCTGATAAAGTTTTTTGATGTGGTAACAGAGAGGGTAGATGAGGGCAATGCAGTTGATGTGGTGTATATGGACTTTCAAAAGGCGTTTGATAAAGCGCCGCCTGGTCGGCTTATCATCAAGATTGCGACCCTTGGAATAAAGGGGGCAGTAGCAACATGGATACAGAATTGGCTAAATGACAGGAAACAGAGAGTAGTGGTGAACGGTTGTTTCTCGGTCTGGATGGAGGTGTACAGTGGTGTTCCCCAGGGGTCAGTGCTGGGACCACTGCTTTTCTTGACATATATTAATGATTTAGAATTGGGTGTACAGGGCACAATTTCAAAATTTGCAGATGACGTAAAACGTGGAATGGTAGTAAACAGTGAGGAGGATAGTGATAGACTTCAAGAGGATATAGACAGGCTGGTGGAATGGGTGGACACGTGGCAGATGAAATTTAGCGCAGAAAAATGCGAGGTGATACATTTCGGTAGGAAGAACGTGGAGAGGCAATATAAACTGGAGGGCACATCTCTAAAAGGGGTACAGGAACAGAGAGATCTGGGGGTATATGTGCATAAATCATTGAAGGTGGAAGGGTAGGTTGAGAAAGTGGTTAAAAAAGCATACGGGATCCGGGGCTTTATAAATAGAGGCATAGAGTACAAAAGTGTGGAAGTCATGATGAACCTTTATAAAACACTAGTTCAGCCACAACTGGAGTATTGTGTCCAGTTCTGGGCACCGCACTTTAGGATGGATGTGATGGCCTTAGAAAGGTTGCAGAAGAGATTTACAAGAATGATTCCAGGGATGAGGGACTTTAGTTACGTAGATAGACTGGAGAAGCTGGGGTTGTTCTCCTTGGAACAGAGACGGTTGTGAAGAGATTTGATAGAGGTATTCAAAATCATGAAGGCTCCAGACAGAGAAGACAGAGAGAAACTGTTCCCATTGGCGGAAGGATTAAGAACCAGAGGACATGGATTTAAGATGATTGGCAAAAGAACCAAAGGTGACATGAGGAAAAACTTTTTTACACAGCGAGTGGTTGGGATCTGGAATGCACTGCCCGAGGGGGTGGTGGAGGCAGATTCAATCATGGCCTTCAAAAGGGAACTGGATAAGTAAAGGAAAAAATTTGCAGGACTATGGGGATAGGGCAGGGGAGTGAGACTAGCTGGATTGCTCTTGCATAGAGCCGGCGTGGACTCGATGGGCCGAATGGCCTCCTTCCGTGCTGTAACCTTTCTATGAGTCTATGATTCTATCTCTGTAACCTCCTCCAGCCCTACAACCCTCCAAGATCTCTGCATTCCTCTAATTCTGGCCTCTTGCACATCGCCGATTTCCTTCGCCCCACCATTGGCGGCCGTGCCTTCAGCTGCCCAGGCCCAAAAGCTCCCTAAACCTCTCCGCCTCTTCACCTTGCTCTCCTCCTTCTAGACTTTCAGTAAAGCCTATCTCTTTCACCAAGCTTTTGGTCACCTGTCCTAGTATCTGCTTATGTGGCTCGGTGACAAATTTTGTTTAATAATCGCTCCTGTCAAGCGCCTTGGGACGTTTTTAAAGGCGCTATATAAATGCAAGTTGTAGTTGTTGAAAAGGACCATGTACGATTTGTGAATTAACTTATCCCAGCCCCACCCAGCGCTGTGTGACGGTGTTGGACCGAACACAATTACCCTCTGATTGCTCCATGGGTACATGCTCCGCTCCAGTGTGGTACTGAGCCTCACAGAGCAGAGTGACCCCTGACCTCTGCGGGGGGAGGTGGGTGGGCAACAGCTGAAGTGACAGAATTGTCCTGGGCTCGAGAGTGAAGAGAGGGATTCCTGCTTCCGATTGCTATGCAGCAACCTCCCCAATTGTTGGAAAGTGTCCGTGTGAGAGACAGAGACACAGAGAGAGAGAGAGAGAGAGCGAGACTCCCCCGCAACCATGCTGATGTGCCTTTTGGGGGAGGTGCCGGAAAGGGGGAACCAGCAGGACCGTACCCCCAGCAAGAGTCCGCACCTTCAGGCGAGGGAAGGAGAGGAGAAGGGGGGGGGTGGCGGAGGAAATTTTCCTTTTAAAAACGTCGAATCCGGTGCGCGAGCTGGCTCGAAACCGTCGTACCCCAAAACTCGGTCGCCGTAGCGACGGCCTGGGAGTAAACACGATCAGCGCCGTCGTGAAGGTGGGGAGCGGGGCTGGGGGGGGTGGGGGGGGGAGGATGGAGAAGGAGGGCGGGGTGGAGAGCAAAGGGTTAACGCAGTTAGCTCGGGTTTCAAAGCGGAATTTCACACTCAAGCCACCAAGGCGCGCGGCTGGTGATAATCAACAGAGAAATAAAATGAAGATTGGCACAGGCCTTACAGCAGTTGACAGGCCCCAGTCTTGTATTTGTCAGGGAAATTAAACACGTTCAGACTTTTTCACCTACTTAGACGGCAGCCGCACATATGGCCCGCAAGTTAAAAATAAAGAAAGTGTGCATACATTATCATACATAATACACAAGCATCCCCATTTAATATGCAAATTTTGTGAAATATTACTGAATACCTTCTGTTCTAAATGAATAAATTTGAATTTGCAATTAGAATAATCTTGTATAATTAATGAAAGCTGTCAATTTCTGTTCATAAGTAATTTGATTAACATGTTGATGGGGCACTTATTGTGCTCTCTCAAACTGCCTGGGTTGGCTAGATGGCAAAAATAATAAGGCGGAGGAAAGTGGTGATGGCGGGGGTGGAGGGAGAGGGTTGGAGGGAAAGGGTTGGGAGCCCAGTCGTCCCACTGACCACACGGCGGGGGTCATTAAAGAGGAGCGGATTAACCCCCTGAGGAACGCAGCCCTCCGTTATTGAGGGCTCGCTGTTGACCTGCCTGAAAACCACCCCGGAGGGAGAAATGCTGGCGTTACACAGGAGCCCGCTCCCCCTCCCCCCTCGAGAAAGTAAAATGGGGGGGGGGGGGAAAATGGATGAAATGTCTCGCGTTTACGAGTCGGTGGGGCTCTTTCCCTTGTTTATTTCCCGATCTCGTGGGGAGGGGGCCTGGGGGCGGGGGGCGGAGGTGGAGAGATCTAGCGGATGGCTCATCTGGGTAAGTACACCCCCGCTGCATTGGCTTCCGTTCCACCAACGCCGCAAATTTCAAACTCTCACCCTTGATTCCAAATCCCTCCATGGCCCCTCCCCCTCCCTATCTCTGTGACCTCCTCCAGACCCTACTGCCCTCCGGGATCTCTGCGCTCCTCCGATTCTGGCCTCCTGCGCATCCCCGATTTTCATCGTTCTACTGTTGGCGGCCGTGCCTTCAGCTGTCTGGGTCCCAAGTTCTGGAGTTCCCTCCCTAAACCTCCCCGCCCCTCCGCCTCTCTCTCCTCCTTTAAGACACTCCTTGAAACCTACTTCTTACCTGGCCTAATATCTCCTTACGTGGCTCGGCGTCGAATTTTGATTGATAATCGCTCCTGTGAAGCGCCTTGGAACGATTTACTACATTAAAGGCGCTCTATAAACGCGAGTTGTTGTTGTTGTTGTTGTTGTTGTTGTGCCTGAGGGAAGCCCCAGGTTGAATTTCCTGGTCTGCACTGAGTTTACTGAGACCCTCTGGTTGGCCTCAATATCGCCAGCCGACCAACCAGTCATTCTGCTCCTTATTGCTATTTAGCGAGCCCCCCGCCCGCCCCGACTGGTGAACATATTCATGTGAATCTTGGGTGAGGACAGGATCAAGTGTGGTAGTGATGCATCACATCCTTCCCCCAGCCCTCTTCCCCCCACCCCTTTACCAGTCGCCCCTCTTCCCCTCACCCCTCTTCCTCCCCACCCTTCCCCTCACTCCTCTTTCCCCACCCCTCTTTGCCCCAGCCTCTCTTCCACCAACTCTTTAGCCCCACCCCTCTCCCCTCTTCCCCCCCACCCCCTCTTCCCCCCCTACCCCCTCTTCCCCCCCCCCCCCCCGCCACTCCCCTCTGCAATGATATATCTGGTTGATACTCACGCCGAGATCTTCGGACCGGTAGTAACGTTCTTTGTTTAATTTCCGACATTTTCCGACCTCCTGCTCGCTTCATGTCGGGCTGTTTGCCTCTTAGCAGTTTGGGCGCGAATTGAGATCGGCGCTTAAAAATAGAGGTGCAAGGATGAAGAGAGTCATTTGAGCTGCTGCTGACACTGGTGAGAGTTTGTACTTTGACTTGTGTGAAGGTGGTACTGAGCCCCAGCGTATTGAAAGAAAAAAGAACTTGCATTTCTGTAGCACCTTTCATGATGTCAGGACGTCCCAAAGAGCTTCACAGCCAATGAAGTACTTTTGAAGTGTACTGTTGTAATGTAGGAAAATGTGGCACAGCAAGATCCCACAAA
This sequence comes from Heptranchias perlo, assembly GCF_035084215.1. NCBI lineage: Eukaryota > Metazoa > Chordata > Chondrichthyes > Hexanchiformes > Hexanchidae > Heptranchias > Heptranchias perlo. The sequence continues at coordinate 10,501,308 of NC_090325.1, read as the reverse complement.
CAGCAATGGGATAATGACCAGATAATCCGTTTTAGTGAATGTTGATAATTATTGGCCCGGACACCAGGAAGAACTCTTCTTCACATAGTGGCCGTGGGACCTTTCACGCCCACCTGAGAGGGCAGACAGAGCCTCGGTTTAACGTCTCATCGAAAGACGGCATCTCCGATGGTGCAGCACTGGATTGTCAGCCTAGATTATGTGCTCAAGTCTCTAGAGCGGGGCTTGTGTCCATGACCTTCCGACTCAGAGGCGGGAGTGCTACCCACTGAGCCATGGCTGACATCCTGTTACAGTTTCTGCCGTACTGAATTCCTTGTGTAAAGGGGACGTCCACTGATTCCTGCATCAGGCTCATATTTTTTTATGTCATTGAGGTGGGACAACAGCTCATGATAATTAATGGCCAATTTTTGTGTGTGTGGATGACTATGGATTTTGACCCAGATCGTCCTTCCCCACCCTCTCAGTCATATACCTTACAAGTCTCCCGATCTCCCAATCTTTCTGGGAGGATCGAAGAACACCTATGTCAGCTCCCAACTACCCATGGTTTTGTTTTCACTTTGTAGCGGGGATGTGGGTGTCACTGGCAAGGCCGGCATTTATCATCCATCCCTGAATTGTCTTGAGAAGGTGGTGGTGGCCCTTCCTCTTGAACCACTGCAGTCCGTGTGGTGATGGTGCTCCCACGGTGGTGTTAGGGAGGGAATTATACAGTTTTGACCCAGTAAGGATGATGGAATGGTGATCTATATATCCAAGGTCAGGACAGAGGTAATGCTGTTCCCATGATGTTCCTACGCTTGTCCTTCTCAGAGATAAGTTCCATGGTCTGGGAGCACCGCCCTCCATTGTCTTGACTGGAGCAATGCAGTGGAGGTTTGTCTGCAACACTGTAGGTCGGGAGCTGGCATACATAAGAACATAAGAAATAGGAGCAGGAGTAGGCCATATGGCCCCTCATGCCTGCTCCGCCATTGAATAAGGTCATGGCTGATCTTCGACCTCAACTCCACTTTCCCACCTGATGCCCATATCCCTTGATTCTCTTAGAGTCCAAAAATCTATCTAACTCAGCCTTGAATATACTCAATGACTCAGTTTCCACAGCCCTCTGGGGTAGAGAATTCCAAAGATTCACAACCCTCTGAGTGAAGAAATTCTTCCTCATCTCAGTCTGAAATGGCCGACCCCTTATCCTGAGACTATGCCCCCTAGTTCGAGACTCTCCAGCCAGGGGAAACAAACTCCAGCCAGGGGAAACAAACTCTCAGCATCTACCTTGTCAAGCCCCCTCAGAATCTTGTATGTTTCAATGAGATCACCTCTCATTCTTCTAAACTCCAGAGAGTATAGGCCCAATCTACTCAATCTCTCCACATAGGACAACCCTCTCAATCTAGTGAACCTTCGTTGCACCTCCTCGAAGGCAAGTATAGACTTTCTTAAATATGGAGACCAAAACTGTACACAGTATAGGTGATTTGAGAGCCTGCTAGAGAGTTATAATGTATACAATGATGTGCTCCTTGTGCTATTAGGGGGAATGGGAAGTGTAGCCCAGGCCCTTCATCTCAGGAGGACTGGCCTTTGTTAACATACGAACATAGGAATTGTGAGATATAAAAAAAAGACCGAGGCCCATCTAGTTCGCCTTCTATCATTCTGGTGGTCACATGATATGATGACAATGGAGTTATTGACTAATTATAGCAATCAATCTCTATCAATTAGTCTACAACAGACCCAGAGTGAGGAAAACCCCCAGTGGTGGAGAAATTTAAGAACCATAGGTCCAAAGTCACCTGTTCCTCCCAAGCATGTTACATTCACCACATGTCATGTCCTGTACTGTATCCCCAAAATGTTCTTTTCTGAACAAAATCTGAATGAAGCCGATTTACGGCTGAGCAAACTGGGCAAACTTTTCTTCTGCCCGTCGATCTTTGGATAGGATTTCAGTCAAGATTTTCTTCTCTTGCGATCCCGACCAGACTGGCCCAGGCGCAGGATTTCCAGTGTTGATGCTAGAAGCCCTGAAATCCGCCTCACTACGTAAAGAGGCCAAATCACAGGGCAGCCTGATCCTCGATACACTGCGTTGAAGCAGAAACCGTTCACAAGGTCACAAGGCAGCTACGGATGAGGAAGACCCATTTCAGCTCATTCACAGAATCATAGGATTGTACAGCACAGGAGGAGGCCATTCGGCCCATCGTGCCTGCGCTGGCTTTTTGAAAGAAATTAGTCCCACTCCTCTGCTCTTTCCCCCATAACCCTGCAAATTTTTCCCCTTCAAGTATTCAACCAGTTCCCTTTTGAAAGTTACTATTGAATCTGCTTGCACCGCCCTTTCAGGCAGCGCATTCCAGATCATAACAACTCGCTGCGTAAATAAAATTTCTCCTCATCTCCCTTTCTGGTTCTTTTGCCGATGATCTTTATTCTGTGTCCTCTGGTTACCGACCCTGCTGCCAGTGGAAACAGCTTCTCCTTATTTATTCTATCAAAATCCTTCATGATTTTGAACACCTCTATTAAATCTCCCCTTAACCTTCTCTGCTGTAAGGAGAGCAATCTCCAGTCTCTCCACATAACTGAATAAAACCCTTGCACCCTCTCCAGGGCCTTGACATCCTTCCCAAAGTGCGGTGCCCAGAATTGGACACAATACTCCAGCTGAAGCCTAACCAGTGATTTATGAAGGTTTAACATAATCTGGCAACAGTGCCCAACAATCAGCAGCTGCGATATTTGCGGACAAACGATTAACAAGGTCTTTGATGTTCCCTTCCCGTTCCTTTGACAGAGGTATTCAACAGTGGACACCATACGCGCTTGCATCCAAAAGAAATGCCAAGACTTTTAGATGCCTGAACAGTAGGGTTGCCAACTCTGGTCGGACGTATTCCTGGAGGTCTCATCACATGACATTTTGCCTCCAGCCACCCCGCCCGGTTGAACAGCCTTTTTCTCCCCATCGCCAATATTTTTATAACGAATGAACGAAAGAGAATGAAAAAGAAAGCACGTCATTTTTTCGAATGCTCCTTTGCTTTTTCTCCCGGGTGTTGCTCACAGAAGTGTCCAGGAAATTAATCCTTAATTCCTGGAGCCTCCAGGACAATCGTGTTGTCGGGTTGGCAACCCGACTGAACAAGCCTCTTGGTGCACGTCGCTGAGTTGTTTCTGTACCGACTGCACCTCCCAGCCGTGCCTTTGTCTTGGTTTTTCCGTCTAAGGTTGTAGGAAGCTGTAAATCATTGTGACGCACAGCCGGGGGTCCCCCCCCCGAGGTCACAGTCGGAGAATATGTGCAGGCAGTTGAACACGCATGGTCGCAGTGCGGGGGCACGACTGAGATGCGCGTTCTGCTGGGGTGGGGGTGGGGGGAGCCGTGTCTCATCCTGATGGTCGGCCGCGGTCTGGGATGCTGGAGCGCGAGAAGGTCCGGCACGTTTAACCCAACTGCCCAGACGGGTGGCTGGCTGGGTCAGCCCTAACGTGGCTGCAGAAACAACAGGGGATCCAGCTCAGATTTGTCAATGGAGCAGACTTTTTAAAGGGCTTGAATTATACCGTCTTTACCCAGAGAATAGTTAGAATGTGGAACTCGCTACTACAAGGAATAGTTAGCGTAGGTGCCGATGAGGGAACGCTGGATAAACACAGGAGGGAGAAAGGAATAGAAGGTTATACTGATAGGGTGAGATGAAGTAGGGAGGGAGGAGGCTCCTGTGGAGCATAAATGCCGGCACAGACCTGTTGGGCTGAATGGCCTGTTTCTGTGCTATACATTCTATGTCGTCCTATGTAGTTGTGTGTGTTCAAACTCCTGAGGGGGTTCTGGGGAATCAGGACCTTATCTGCCAGAAAGAGGAAGGCAAGAATGATAGGGAGATTGGAAAGACAGAAGGAAAGGGAGAGAAAGGAAAGGAATGAGGGAAGGAGGAAATGGATGGAGAATGGAGAAGGCAATGAGAGAAAAGTGGACTGGAAGGGGAGAGAGAGCAAATAGGGGAATGAGAGAAAGAGGGGACGGAAGGAAAGGGAAAGAGAGAAGAAAGTGAGAGGAACAGAATAAGACAGAGGAAATGGAGAAATAAAAAAGTATGAAAGAAAGGAAAGAAGGAGAGGGAAAAGTAAATAAAAAAGAGAAAAGTAATGATAGATGGAACTGAATAAACATGAAGGGAAAGAGGGGGAGATAAAAAAGGAGAGAAAAGTAGAGAGAGAAAGGAAGGGAATAAAGAAGAAAGATTAAGAGACGAAGGAAAGAGTGAATTAAACCACAATTGGGTGATACAGTAGGTTATTACACTGGGTGGGGCAGTACCATTATTACACTGGGTGGGGCAGTACCATTATTACACTGGGTGGGGCAGTACCATTATTACACTGGGTGAGGCAGTACCATTATTACACTGGGTGGGGCAGTACCATTATTACACTGGGTGAGGCAGTACCATTATTACACTGGGTGGGGCAGTACCATTATTACACTGGGTGAGGCAGTACCATTATTACACTGGGTGGGACAGTACCATTATTACACTGGGTGAGGCAGTACCATTATTACACTGGGTGAGGCAGTACCATTATTACACTGGGTGAGGCAGTACCATTATTACACTGGGTGAGGCAGTACCATTATTACACTGGGTGGGGCAGTACCATTATTACACTGGGTGGGGCAGTACCATTATTACACTGGGTGGGGCAGTACCATTATTTCACTGGGTGGGGCAGTACCATTATTACACTGGGTGGGGCAGTACCATTATTACACTGGGTGGGGCAGTACCATTATTACACTGGGTGGGGCAGTACCATTATTACACTGGGTGGGGCAGTACCATTATTACACTGGGTGGGGCAGTACCATTATTACACTGGGTGGGGCAGTACCATTATTACACTGGGTGGGGCAGTACCATTATTACACTGGGTGAGGCAGTACCATTATTACACTGGGTGGGGCAGTACCATTATTACACTGGGTGGGGCAGTACCATTATTACACTTGGTGGGGCAGTACCATTATTACACTGGGTGGGGCAGTACCATTATTACACTGGGTGGGGCAGTACCATTATTACACTGGGTGAGGCAGTACCATTATTACACTGGGTTGGGCAGTACCATTATTACACTGGGTGGGGCAGTACCATTATTACACTTGGTGGGGCAGTACCATTATTACACTGGGTGAGGCAGTACCATTATTACACTTGGTGGGGCAGTACCATTATTAGACTTGGTGGGGCAGTACCATTATTACACTGGGTGGGGCAGTACCATTATTACACTGGGTGAGGCAGTACCATTATTACACTGGGTGAGGCAGTACCATTATTACACTGGGTGAGGCAGTACCATTATTACACTGGGTGCTGCAGTACCATTATTACACTGGGTGGGGCAGTACCATTATTACACTGGGTGGGGCAGTACCATTATTACACTGGGTGCTGCAGTACCATTATTACACTTGGTGGGGCAGTACCATTATTGCACTGGGTGCTGCAGTACCATTATTACACTGGGTGGGGCAGTACCATTATTACACTGGGTGGGGCAGTACCATTGTTACACTGGGTGAGGCAGTACCATTATTACACTGGGTGGGGCAGTACCATTATTACACTGGGTGGGGCAGTACCATTATTACACTGGGTGGGGCAGTACCATTATTACACTGGGTGAGGCAGTACCATTATTACACTGGGTGGGGCAGTACCATTATTACACTGGGTGGGGCAGTACCATTATTACACTGGGTGAGGCAGTACCATTATTACACTGGGTGGGGCAGTACCATTATTACACTGGGTGAGGCAGTACCATTATTACACTGGGTGTGGCAGTACCATTATTACACTGGGTGAGGCAGTACCATTATTACACTGGGTGGGACAGTACCATTATTACACTGGGTGAGGCAGTACCATTATTACACTGGGTGAGGCAGTACCATTATTACACTGGGTGAGGCAGTACCATTATTACACTGGGTGAGGCAGTACCATTATTACACTGGGTGGGGCAGTACCATTATTACACTGGGTGGGGCAGTACCATTATTACACTGGGTGGGGCAGTACCATTATTACACTGGGTGGGGCAGTACCATTATTACACTGGGTGAGGCAGTACCATTATTATACTGGGTGCTGCAGTACCATTATTACACTTGGTGGGACAGTACCATTATTACACTGGGTGGGGCAGTACCATTATTAGACTGGGTGGGGCAGTACCATTATTACACTGGGTGGGGCAGTACCATTATTACACTGGGTGGGGCAGTACCATTACTACACTTGGTGGGACAGTACCATTATTACACTGGGTGGGACAGTACCATTATTACACTGGGTGGGGCAGTACCATTATTACACTGGGTGGGGCAGTACCATTATTACACTGGGTGGGGCAGTACCATTATTTCACTGGGTGGGGCAGTACCATTATTACACTGGGTGGGGCAGTACCATTATTACACTGGGTGGGGCAGTACCATTATTACACTGGGTGGGGCAGTACCATTATTACACTGGGTGGGGCAGTACCATTATTACACTGAGTGGGGCAGTACCATTATTACACTGGGTGGGGCAGTACCATTATTACACTGGGTGGGGCAGTACCATTATTACACTGGGTGAGGCAGTACCATTATTACACTGGGTGGGGCAGTACCATTATTACACTGGGTGGGGCAGTACCATTATTACACTTGGTGGGGCAGTACCATTATTACACTGGGTGAGGCAGTACCATTATTACACTGGGTTGGGCAGTACCATTATTACACTGGGTGGGGCAGTACCATTATTACACTTGGTGGGGCAGTACCATTATTACACTGGTTGAGGCAGTACCATTATTACACTTGGTGGGGCAGTACCATTATTAGACTTGGTGGGGCAGTACCATTATTACACTGGGTGGGGCAGTACCATTATTACACTGGGTGAGGCAGTACCATTATTACACTGGGTGAGGCAGTACCATTATTACACTGGGTGAGGCAGTACCATTATTACACTGGGTGCTGCAGTACCATTATTACACTGGGTGGGGCAGTACCATTATTACACTGGGTGGGGCAGTACCATTATTACACTGGGTGCTGCAGTACCATTATTACACTTGGTGGGGCAGTACCATTATTACACTGGGTGCTGCAGTACCATTATTACACTGGGTGGGGCAGTACCATTATTACACTGGGTGGGGCAGTACCATTGTTACACTGGGTGAGGCAGTACCATTATTACACTGGGTGGGGCAGTACCATTATTACACTGGGTGGGTCAGTACCATTATTACACTGGGTGGGGCAGTACCATTATTACACTGGGTGAGGCAGTACCATTATTACACTGGGTGGGGCAGTACCATTATTACACTGGGTGGGGCAGTACCATTATTACACTGGGTGGGGCAGTACCATTATTACACTGGGTGGGGCAGTACCATTATTACACTGGGTGGGGCAGTACCATTATTACACTGGGTGGGGCAGTACCATTATTACACTGGGTGGGGCAGTACCATTATTATACTGGGTGAGGCAGTACCATTATTACACTGGGTGCTGCAGTACCATTATTACACTGGGTGAGGCAGTACCATTATTACACAGGGTGAGGCAGTACCATTATTACACTGGGTGAGGCAGTACCATTCTTACACTGGGTGAGGCAGTACCATTATTACACTGGGTGGGGCAGTACCATTATTACACTTGGTGGGGCAGTACCATCATTACACTGGGTGAGGCAGTACCATTATTACACTGGGTGAGGCAGTACCATTATTACACTGGGTGAGGCAGTACCATTATTACACTGGGTGGGGCAGTACCATCATTACACTTGGTGGGGCAGTACCATTATTACACTGGGTGAGGCAGTAACATTATTACACTGGGTGGGGCAGTACCATTATTACACTGGGTGGGGCAGTACCATTATTACACTGGGTGGGGCAGTACCATTATTACACTTGGTGGGGCAGTACCATTATTCCACTGGGTGAGGCAGTACCATTATTACACTGGGTGAGGCAGTACCATTATTACACTGGGTGAGGCAGTACCATTATTACACTGGGTGAGGCAGTACCATTATTACACTGGGTGAGGCAGTACCATTATTACATTTGGTGGGGCAGTACCATTATTACACTGGGTGGGGCAGTACCATTATTACACTTGGTGGGGCAGTACCATTATTACACTGGGTGAGGCAGTACCATTATTACACTGGGTGAGGCAGTACCATTATTACACTGGGTGCTGCAGTACCATTATTACACTGGGTGAGGCAGTACCATTATTACACTGGGTGAGGCAGTACCATTATTACACTGGGTGAGGCTGTACCATTATTACACTGGGTGAGGCAGTACCATTATTACACTGGGTGGGGCAGTACCATTATTACACTGGGTGGGGCAGTACCATCATTACACTTGGTGGGGCAGTACCATTATTACACTGGGTGGGCAGTAACATTATTACACTGGGTGGGGCAGTAACATTATTACACTGGGTGGGGCAGCACCATTATTACAATGGGTGAGGCAGTACCATTATTACACTGGGTGAGGCAGTACCATTATTACACTGGGTGAGGCAGTACCATTATTACACTGGGTGAGGCAGTACCATTAATTCACTTGGTAGGGCAGTACCATTATTACACTGGGTGGGGCAGTACCATCATTACACTGGGTAGGACAGTACCATTATTACACTGGGTGAGGCAGTACCATTATTACACTGGGTGAGGCAGTACCATTATTACACTGGGTGAGGCAGTACCAATATTACACTGGGTGAGGCAGTACCATTATTACACTGGGTGAGGCAGTACCATTATTACACTGGGTGAGGCAGTACCATTATTACACTGGGTGAGGCAGTACCATTATTACACTGGGTGGGGCAGTACCATTATTACACTGGGTGAGGCAGTACCATTATTACACTGGGTGGGACAGTACCATTATTACACTGGGTGGGACAGTACCATTATTACACTGGGTGGGGCAGTACCATTATTACACTGGGTGGGGCAGTACCATTATTACATTGGGTGGGGCAGTACCATTATTACACTGGGTGGGGCAGTACCATTATTACACTGGGTGGGGCAGTACCATTATTACACTGGGTGGGGCAGTACCATTATTACACTGGGTGCTGCAGTACCATTATTACACTGGGTGCTGCAGTACCATTATTACACTGGGTGGGGCAGTACCATTATTACACTGGGTGCTGCAGTACCATTATTACACTGGGTTCTGCAGTACCATTATTACACTGGGTGCTGCAGTACCATTATTACACTGGGTGCTGCAGTACCATTATTACACTGGGTGCTGCAGTACCATTATTACACTGGGTGCTGCAGTACCATTATTACACTGGGTGCTGCAGTACCATTATTACACTGGGTGGGGCAGTACCATTATTACACTGGGTGAGGCAGTACCATTATTACACTGGGTGGGGCAGTACCATTATTACACTGGGTGCTGCAGTACCATTATTACACTGGGTGCTGCAGTACCATTATTACACTGGGTGGGGCAGTACCATTATTACACTGGGTGCTGCAGTACCATTATTACACTGGGTGCTGCAGTACCATTATTACACTGGGTGGGGCAGTACCATTATTACACTGGGTGCTGCAGTACCATTATTACACTGGGTGGGGCAGTACCATTATTACACTGGGTGGGGCAGTACCATTATTACACTGGGTGGGGCAGTACCATTATTACACTGGGTGCTGCAGTACCATTATTACACTGGGTGCTGCAGTACCATTATTACATTGGGTGCTGCAGTACCATTATTACACTGGGTGGGGCAGTACCATTATTACACTGGGTGGGGCAGTACCATTATTACACTGGGTGAGGCAGTACCATTATTACACTGGGTGGGACAGTACCATTATTACACTGGGTGGGACAGTACCATTATTACACTGGGTGGGGCAGTACTATTATTACACTGGGTGGGGCAGTACCATTATTACATTGGGTGGGGCAGTACCATTATTACACTGGGTGGGGCAGTACCATTATTACACTGGGTGGGGCAGTACCATTATTACACTGGGTGGGGCAGTACCATTATTACACTGGGTGCTGCAGTACCATTATTACACTGGGTGCTGCAGTACCATTATTACACTGGGTGGGGCAGTACCATTATTACACTGGGTGCTGCAGTACCATTATTACACTGGGTTCTGCAGTACCATTATTACACTGGGTGCTGCAGTACCATTATTACACTGGGTGCTGCAGTACCATTATTACACTGGGTGCTGCAGTACCATTATTACACTGGGTGCTGCAGTACCATTATTACACTGGGTGCTGCAGTACCATTATTACACTGGGTGGGGCAGTACCATTATTACACTGGGTGAGGCAGTACCATTATTACACTGGGTGGGGCAGTACCATTATTACACTGGGTGCTGCAGTACCATTATTACACTGGGTGCTGCAGTACCATTATTACACTGGGTGGGGCAGTACCATTATTACACTGGGTGCTGCAGCACCATTATTACACTGGGTGCTGCAGTACCATTATTACACTGGGTGGGGCAGTACCATTATTACACTGGGTGCTGCAGTACCATTATTACACTGGGTGGGGCAGTACCATTATTACACTGGGTGGGGCAGTACCATTATTACACTGGGTGGGGCAGTACCATTATTACACTGGGTGCTGCAGTACCATTATTACACTGGGTGCTGCAGTACCATTATTACACTGGGTGCTGCAGTACCATTATTACACTGGGTGGGACAGTACCATTATTACACTGGGTGGGGCAGTACCATTATTACACTGGGTGCTGCAGTACCATTATTACACTGGGTGGGACAGTACCATTATTACACTGGGTGGGACAGTACCATTATTACACTGGGTGAGGCAGTACCATTATTACACTGGGTGGGGCAGTACCATTATTACACTGGGTGGGGCAGTACCATTATTACACTGGGTGAGGCAGTACCATTATTACACTGGGTGGGGCAGTACCATTATTACACTGGGTGCTGCAGTCGGTTATTACAGTGCAGTGCATTATTAGAGTTTTTTGAGGATGTAACTAGCAGGGTTAATAAAGGGGAACCAGTGGATGTAGTATGTTTAGATTTTCAAAATGCATTCAATAGGGTGCCACATAAAAGGTTGTTACGCAAGATGGGGTTGGGGGTAACATATTAGCATGGATAGAGGATTGGTTAACAGACAGGAAACAGAGAGGAGGGATAAACGGGTCATTTTCCGGTTGTCAGGCTGTAACTAGTGGGGTACCACAAGGATCAGTGCTTGGGCCTCAGCTATTTACAATCTATATTAATGATTTAGATGAAGGTTCTGAGTGTAATGTATCCGGGTTTGCTGACATTACAAAGTTAGGTGGGAAAGTAAGCTGTGAGGAGGATGCAAAGAGTCTGAAAAAGGATATAGAGAGGTTAAGTGAGTGGGCAAGAAGGTGGCAGATGGAGTATAATGTGGGGAAATGTGAGGTTATTCACTTTGGTAGGAAGAATAGAAAAACAGAATATGTTTTAAATGGTGAGAAACTATTAAATGTTGGTGTTCAGAGAGATTTGGGTGTCCTTGTACAAAAATACAAAATGTTAACATGCAGGTGCAGCAAACAGTTAAGAAAGCAAATGATATGTTGGCCTTTATTGCAAGGGTTTGGAGTACAAGAGTAAGGAAGTCTTACTACAATTGTACAGGGCTTTGGTGAGACCTCACCTGGAGTACTGTGTACAGTTTTGGTCTCCTTATCTAAGGAAGGATATACTTGCTTTAGAGGCGGTGCAACAAAGGTTCACTAGATTGATTCCTGGGATGAGAGGGTTGTCCTATGAGGAGAGATTGAGTAGAATGGGCCTATACTCTCTGGAGTTTAGAAGAATGAGAGGTGATCGCATTGAAACATTCAAGATTCTGAGGGGGCTTGACAGGGTAGATGCAGAGAGGTTGTTTCCCCTGGCTGGAAAGTCCAGAACTAGAGGGCGTAGTCTCAAGATAAGGGTTCGGCCATTTAAGATTGAGATGAGGAAACATTTCTTCACTCAGAAGGTTGTGAATCTTTGGAATTCTCTACCACAGAGGACTGTTGGTGCAGAGTCGTTGAGTGTATTCAGGGCTGAGATCGATAGATTTTTGGACTCTAGGGGAATCAAGGGATATGGGGATCGGGCTGGAAAATGGAAGTGAGGTCAAAGATCAGCCATGATCTTATTGAATGGCAGAACAGGCTCGAGGGGCCGTATGGCCTACTCCTGCTCCTATTTCTTATGTTCTTATGTTCTTACACTGGGTGATGCAGTGGGTTATTACACTGAATGCTGCAGTATGTTATTGTACTGGGGGATGCAGTGGGATGCAGTGGGCTATTACTCTCGGTGATGCATTAGGTTATTCCACTGGATGACATAGTAAGTTATTACTCTGGGCGGTGCAATAAGTTATTACACTGGGTGATGCAGTAGGTTATTACACTGGGTGATGCAGTAGGTTATTACACTGGGTGATGCAGTAGATTATTTTCTGGATGGTACAATAATATATTACACAGTGTAGTTTATTACACTGGGAGATGCAGTAGGTTATTACACTGGATGGTGCAGTAGGTTATTACACTGGATGATGCAGTAGGTTATTACACTGGGTGATGCAGTAGGTTATTACACTGGGTGATGCAGTAGGTTATTACACTGGGTGATGCAGTAGGTTATTATACTGGATGGTGCAGTAGGTTATTACACTGGATGGTACAATAATTTATTACACAGTGTAGTTTATTACACTGGGTGATGCAATAGGTTATTACACTGGATGGTGCAATGATTCATTACATTGGGTGATGCAGTAAGTTATTACACTGAGTGGTGCAGTAGGTTATTACACTGAGTGATGCAGTGTGTTATTACGCTGGGTGATGCAGTGAATTATTACACTGAGTTGCGGCAGTAGATTATTACACTGTGTTGCGGCAGTTTGCTGCTGTGTGTAACGTTACATGACCATCAATAAGCCCTTTCTGGAATGGTCATGGTGAAATTATTTGAAACAAAATAATAGGCTCCCTCCCCAATATCTCAGTTGATAATGGAGCCACTGAGACCAAGTTTGATTCCCAGTCTGTTTGGAGTTTGGACTGGACGTTAGCACCTAGGGGGAAGGTGATGCTTCTCTTTGACCTGCTGCAGTCTTGGTCATGACGGTACTCCCATAATGGTGTAAAGTACAGATTTGCACAATTATGACTCAGTGACCGTGAAGGAACAGCGCTATATGTCCACATCAGAGGTGTGCGTGGCTCGGAGAGGAACTTGGAGCTGACGCTGTTCCCAAGACCTCGGCTGGGATTCGTGTTCCTTCCTTGGTCGAACAGCCACCTAACACGCACTCGGTTCAAGCAAGAAAAGTGGCCATTTGAGCGAGGTAGCAGGGAGTCCCAGCCGTTAGCCTTAGCCATCAGGAGAGGAAGGGGAGAGGAGAAATGCCCAGGATTCCTCTTCCCTTACAACTTCTCCCTTTAATTTAATTGCCATTGGTCCAATAATCATCGGTTCTTACAACACTCAGGATGAGGCCATTTGGTCCATCGTGCCTGTACCGGCTCTTTGGAAGACTTCTCCAATTTCCCTGCTCTTTCCCCATAGCCCTGCAAATATTTCCTTTTCAAGTATTTAAGCAATTCCCTTTTGAAAGTTACAATTGAATCTGCTTCCACCGCCCTTTCAGGCAGTGCATTCCAGATCATAACAACTCGCTGCGTAAAAAAATTTCTTCTCATCTCCCCTCTGGTTCTTTTGCCGATTATCTTAAACCTGTGTCCTCTGGTTACCGACCCTCCTGCCAGTGGAAAGTTTCTCCTTATTTACTCTATCAAAAGCCCTCATCATTTTGAACATCTCTATTAAATCTCCCCTGAACCTTCTCTGCTCTAAGGAGAACAACCCCAGCTTCTCCAATCTCTTCACATAACTGAAGTCCTCACCCTGAAGTGTGACGTTTAACGAGCGAGATGTTCCTGGATCTCAGGATCTCAAATTACTTCACCATCGGAAAGAAAAATTACCGCCTCAAACTCTTTTATGTGATCAACGCGCACTGGCAAGAGAAATTAAAATTATAGATCCATGCCAGCAAATTCAGTCTGTCCCCAATTAATGGAAAAGTATGCACATACACTCATGAAAGTTTTATAGCATCTCATAAAGGCAGATGTAATTCAGGTCATTAAAGTTATTGCTTTGCTTTCATGAAAAAAAGAACCCGCACTAATGTCACATTCCTGTATTAATTTTTATGGCATATCACAAAATGATTATAAAAATTAATATTATACTAAGAGTGCTTTGCTTTGCTTGGGAAAAATGTTTTGCAAATTTGATTTCTTTGATTTAGCTCGATGATTTATAGGTTGATAGCTCACTGAAGGAGAAGGTTTTCTTTCATATTGGAGAGTGTTTAAAAGTTGTTGCTCATTAAAAGGAAGGACGTGTACCTCCCACGTCCTCCGGATGAGCCAACGCAACTTCACAGCCAACGAATTACCTTTGTTGTGTAGGCAAACAGGGCAGCCAGTTTGAGCAAAGGAAGATCCCACAAACAGCACTGAGGCAAATGAGCAGCTGACCTGTTTTGTTGGTGTTGCTTGAGGGATAAATATTGGCAGGAACACCAGAATAACTCAGCTCCTCTTTGAATAACGCTATGGGGGGATCTTCCATATCCAACTGAACATGCAGAGAGAGAGCCTCGGTTTAACGTCTCATCCGAAAGAGGGCGCCTCCGACTGTGCAGCACTCCCTCAAGTAATCAATCCTACAGTGGGGATTGAACCCATGACGTAAAGGCACTAAGCCAAGCTGACTCAAGATATAGATGTCACTTTTGGAGGACAAAAACTTAATTGCACTGTCTTCTGCTTCAGCTTACTCTTTCCCAGGATCTCAATACTTTGGAGCTCCTTCCCTCCACAGTCTTCCCTTTTCCCTACAATCTTTAAACCCTATGTTTCCAGGCCTCCCCAGTCATCCTTCTTGGAGTCCTACAGACCTACAAGGTCCGTCCTGGCTAAGATGATCGCAGCCAGTCTCAATTGCAGCAGCCTTGGTGTTAAGAAATGGAAAGGGGAAGTTGATCAGGGTTCCTCCTTAGAGGAGAAGGAAGAAAAATAGAAGGGGAAAAAAAAGCCAATTTGGCTTCAGCTAACCACTACTTCTTCATTTACCACATCATCTCTCCTACTCTTTCAAACCTTGGTGACGTCCTACACTGTGGGCCTTGGCCCTTCCCCACATTACAACATTGACTATACTTCACAATTAATTAATTGGCTGTGTGCTTTGGGATGCCCTAGGTGCTATAAAAATGCAAATTCATTTTTTCTTTCTTTCTTTCTTTCGTTTGTTCCAGAAAATGCTTTCACCTCAGTACAATACTGAGGGAGTGCTGCACTGTCGGAGGTGCCGTCTTTCAGATGACATGTTAAACTGAGGCCCCATCTGCTCTCTTAAATGGATGTAAAAGATCCCATGACACTATTGGAAGAAGAGCAGGGGAGTTCTCCCTGGTGTCCTGGCCAATATTTTTCCCTCAACCAACATCACTTAAAAAAACATATTAACTGGTCATTATCACATTGCTGTTTGTGGCACCTTGCTGTGCATAAATTGGCTGCCGCATTTAATACATTACAACAGTGACTACACTACAAAAGTACTTCATTGGTTGTAAAGCAATTTGGGACATCCTGAGGTCATGAACAATAAATGCAAGTTCTTTCTTTCTTTCTCTTGAGAATGTGAGGGCTGCTGGACGAGGTTACAGAGATAGGGAGGAGTGAGTTCATGGAGGGATTTGGGCACGAGGATGAGAATTTTAAAATCGAGGTGTTGCTGGACCGGGAGCCAACATAGGTCAGCGAGCGCAGGGGTGATTGGCGAACGGAACTTGGAGCGAGTTAAGATACGGGCAGCAGAGTTTTGGATGACATGGGAAAAAAAAGTAAGATATAGTATAGAAAGTGCGAGAGAGACAGATAGAGAGAGAGGCATCCCCTGGCATCCTATTAATCCTATTCTATGAATAGTACATTAAGGGTTTTTAGTGATTTTAGAACTGGGACACTGCAAAGTTCAGAGGAGGCATAATATATGTATCGTTCCACGTGATGTAACCAGGCATCTCCAAACTAATTTCATATCTACCTTTCCCCCGCTCCCCCTCAAGCCACCCCTGACTTTACCCCTCCTACTGTATTGTTCCACAGGAGGAACTTATTCTCTGGCATCTCTCCCAGGCGGCTGTAGCCTATCCCTATCCCTAACCCTAACCCTAATTCAAACTCTAACCCTGACCCTAATCCTAATCCAAACTCTAACCCTAACGCTAACCTTAACCCTAACCAAATCCGAACGCTAACCCTAACCTAAACTCTACCCTTAACCTTAACCTAACCTTACCCTAACCCAAACTCAGCAGTTGGGGGCTACACAATTAGTCGTGGTGACTCTGTACTAGGGAGGGGTGAATCAATTTATCGCTAATACCCATGCCATGGGAGAAACTGTATAGATTCTACCAATGCTGGCATTGGGATCTTGGCTTTATACTTGGATACTGTCACTCCATGTCATCGACGGACCATGCATTTAAATTACTTTAATATTGGGGAAATTACACGTCTCCATTTAACCATGTTTTACAGCCCCAAATCCAGCAGGTAGTGAAACAGCCAAAGATGTCTCATCACTGTGACTTCAGAGAGCCGTGATTCTCGCCTCTGAGTCAGAAGGTTGTGGGTTCAAGTCTCACTCCAGAGACTTGAGCACAAAATCTAGGCCGACGCTCCCAGTGCAGTACTGAGGGAGAGCTGCATCGTCAGGAGGTGCTGTCTTTCAAATGAGACCTCAAACCAAGGCCCCGTCTGTCTTCTCAGGTGGACGTAAAAGATCCCACGGCCACTATTCGAAGAAGAACTGGAGTGTCCTGGCCAATATTTATCCCTCAACCAACATCACTTAAACAGATTAACTGGTCACTTATCTGACTGCTGTTTGTGGGATCTTGCTGTGCACAAATTGGCTGCCATGTTTCCTACATTACAACAGTGACTACACTTAAAAAGTACTTGATTGGCTGTAAAGCGTTGTGGGGCCTCCTGGGGTCGTGAAAGACTCTGTATAAAGGTAAGTCGTTCTTTTAATCAACATGTGTTACTCCCCCACCCCCGCAGTACATCGTTCCCCGAAAATGTAATATTCACTTTCATTCAGAATTTTAGCTCTGCAGGAATAAACACAGCATAAATCAAAATTAGCATGAAGCGCAGAGTGAAGACAATAAGCATTCCTTGGTATGCACGGGTGGGAAATAGATTCAGTACCTCTCATTTGCACAGAGCGTAGCAGAACAAAACTCCTGGCCTTGTCGGTTAACAAATTGAATGTATAATCTTCTGACATTCATATCTGGGCCAAGGGCTAATGTGTGTCGGTGTCTAATAATAAACTTTGCATTCCTTTGATAGATTGAGTGTTGGAACAGCTCTATTCAGGGTCTCGGTCAAGAGCGCGTCATGCCTTTTGTAGCCTGACATCTTTATTCCGCATGGACATTCAAATAGGCCTGTCACATTACTTAAAGAGGGACTCGTTCTTAACCCTTTGCTGGACTGCTCTGTCCGTCTGTGCTGATAGGAACTAATGTGGCCTACATCCGGCCCAGTCTCCTCAGCCATGGCTTTTCCCGGATTCCCTCGGGGACACGTCTCCCTGGATACGGCTGCCCTTGGTTACGTCTAGGGTCGCCAACCCAACCACGATTGTCCTGGGGTCTCCGGGAATTAAAGATTGATCTCCTGGGGAGAAAGCTGGGAGAATTTTTTTTAAAAATGGGGTGTTTTAAAAAAAAAATGTTCTTACGCTTATTGGTTATAAAAATATTGGAGGTGGGAGTGGAGGGGGGGGAAAAGAAATTGGGCAGTTTGACCCAGGCGGGGCGGTCGGATAGCGGGAGATCGTGTGAGAAACCCTCCAGGAACATGTCCAACCAGAGTTGGCGACCTTAGTTACGTCACCTAGGTGGTCGACAGGTGGCCGAGGCACCGATGAGGCTATTCCACTGTTTTCACCTGACACATGCACTTTCCAGCAAGGAATTGGGGGGGGCGAGGGGGGGCGTGGGGCGGAGAGGGGGTCGCAGGTTATTGATCAGGATCTGCAACCCTTACCAGGGCTGAAGTTGAGTCGCTACAGGGGGTTACTGAGGTCAGTTGAAGCTGCTCTGGTTTAAGATCAGCAAAGGCTAAGAACCCAAGCTGAGAACTTCTGCTTGGGATATGACTTAGCACTTCGCTGTATGAAGCCTTTCGCTCATGCCGACTTTCGGGGAGACATCTTCCTGTCAAACGCCGAGAAGACTTTGTATCTCTGTGTATCAGTGCCACTGCATCGTCCAGTCTGCGCCCCCCCCCCCCACAACGTCCGTGTACGTTGGGATGGAAGTTCCTTTAAGCCCCATTTGGGACCTGAAATGGGAGGTGTGCACGGAGTGCCCTGCACGAAATTGAGGCCTTGGGTCTCATTTACATAGAATTATAGAATAACATAATTTACCGCACTGAATCAGGCCATTCGGCCCAACGGGTCTGTGCTGGGGTTTATGCTCCAAACGATCCTCCTCCCTCCCTACTTCATCTCACCCTATCAGCATATCCTTCCATTCCTTTCTCCCTCATGTGTTTATCCAGTTTCCCCTTAAATACATCTATGCTATTCGCCTCAACTACTCCTTGTGGTAGCAAGTTCCACATTCTAACCACTCCCTGATAAAGAAGTTTCTCCTGAATTCATTATCGGATTCATTAGTGACTACCCCCAAGGAGTGAAATGTAAAAATATAGAACCAATGAAATAATGAAGGAGGGGGCTCATGTGGGGCATAAACACTGGCGTAGACCAGTTTGGTCGAATGGCCTGTTTCTGTGCTGTACATTCTATGTAATTCTATGTAAAATAAGAGAGAACGAGTCAGTAAGAGAACAAGAGAAGACATAAATGTGATTGTGGGCATTCCAGTGCAGCTGATTGATTAGCCGACTAATTGAATCATTGATCCGAAATATTGTTGTATTCTCACTTCTGCAGGAGTTGACCCTGAGACCCATGCGAGTATCAGACTTTAACTCAATGTTTGCTGTACATGTACAGGAACTGGCATTGAGATAGATGAGCCGTGCAGTACCAGGTCGGGAGTGAATCACTAGAATCAGAGAATCACAGAAGGAGGCCATTCGGCCCATCGTGCATGTGCCGGCTCTTTGACAGAGCTATCCAATTAGTCCTCTGCTCTTTACCCAGAGCTCTGCTACTTTTTCCTTTTCAAGTATTTATCCAATTCCCTTTTGAAAGTTACTATTGAATCTGCTTCCACCTCCCTTTCAGGCAGTGCATTCCAGATCATAACAACTCGCTGCGTAAAAAAAATCTCTTCTCATCTTTCCTCTGGTTCTTTTGCCAATTATCTTAAATCTGTGTCCTCTGGTTACCAACCCTCCTGCCAGTGGAAACAGTTTCTCCTTACTTACTCAATCAAAACCCCTCATAATTTTGAACACCTCTATTAAATCTCCCCTTAACCTTCTCTGTTCTAAGGCAAACAACCCCAGCTTCTCCAGTCTATCCACATAACTGAAGTCCCTCATCCCTGGTACCATTCTAGTAAATCTCCTCTGCACCTTCTCCAAAGCCTAGCTTTTACTTCAGTGTGTATTTAAGAGTGGCCAATGAGGCACCCAGTGTTAGGTCTCACCTGATGTGTGCTACACCTGTGTAAGAGCTGACACTGAGGTACACGGAGCCGTACACTCTCAGACAGAAGTGAGTGGGCAGCTTTTACAAAATTAATTCTCAGGATATGGGCATCGCTAGCAAAGCTGGCATTTGTTGCCCATCCCTAATTGCCCTTGAGAAGGTGGTGGTGAGCCGCCTTCTTCCTGAACCGCTGCAGTCCGTGTGGTGAAGGTTCTCCCACAGTGCTGTTAGGAAGGGAGTTCCAGGATTTTGACCCAGCGACGATGAAGGTACAGTCGATATATTTCCAAGTCGGGATGGTGTGTGACTTGGAGGTGAACTTGCAGGTGGTGTTGTTCCCATGCGCCTGCTGCCCTCGTCCTTCTAGGTGGTGGAGGTCGTGGGTTAGGGACTCAGTAGGGTAAACTTTATGAGGCCCCTCGCATGCAACCAACGCGCATCAGAAAATCACAGGTGGGTGGCCCAGTTTTTTTCGCTATGTGCGGGCCTCGGTCCCTGCACTAGGCCTCGACAAGTTCACCCTGGCGTGTATAGGAGCTGACACTGGGCGAGGCCTGGGTTTTAACTCGGGGCGGGATTGGGTGCATGCGTGGCGGGGGTGGGGGGCCACCGAGGGGGGCTGAGAGACAAACTCACAGGCCGAGGCTCAGAGAGATCTTATCTCCCGGGCCTCGGTTTCAGATTCAGGTTCCGACACCTGCCCGAACCCCGGTCTGGCGGGCAGGAGTGGGGTATTCGGGTGGGAATGGTTCAAGGCAGTCAGGTAAGTCTCGAGGAGGAGGAATCCCGATCGAGGGAGGGGGCCAAGGGGGGGCCCAAGGCTTCCGAGGGAGGGGGCCTGGAGACGCACTTCTGACCGACAAGGAAACTTACCTTACTGGGCCTCTTCTGGCCCTCGATCCAGCTCCCAGCAGGATTGGCCTGGGATGAGGCCCAAATCAGGCCTCAGGTGAAGGTCGCAGATCGGGCCCCCGTGATGTCACTATAGCCTGATCTGCATATTTAAAGGGGACCCCATCGGCTAGACGGCGGGTGTTCTTGCCGACTGTGATTTTAAAATAGCAATCGGTCAGTCTAGGGCAAGAAAGGAGTGGGTAATTCCCCCGATTGATTTTAACTAGCCCCCCCCCCCCCTCCGGCCACCCACCACCTCCGTCCTGGTTTCCACCGGGCGAGTGGGAGTTAAAATCGAGGCCCGATCACTGGCACGAATTGCACAGCACCAGATCGGGGTGAATTGGCAGGTTATACTCAGTGTCTATTACACAGGTTTTAAGAGTTGGAGATGAGACAAGCAGGAGTCGGCTAATATCAGTTGAAGGTGAATTACCGGCTTTTATCTGATGTGCACTGTACAGGAATTGACACTCGGGCACACATGAGCTGAACAGCAGCAGACAGCAGTGATTTGGCAGCTTGTACTCAGTGCCCACTGCAAACCAGCTCAACCTAAACAAACTCTCCCACAGATAGCACCTCACCCCCTACTCTCTTTATCTGCAAAATTGTTAATGCTCAACCACGTTACAATCAAATCGCGGTGTTATATCTGGCTGTTACCTGTAAGCCCAGACAATGAGTGCCCATGGGCTATTAGTTGTTGAAGGCATTATATTTGAGGCCAGTCACCTGACATAAACATACAAACACACTCACACATGCAAACACACTCATACAAACACCCACTCACAAACACACATTCATAAACACATACATATACACGCAAACACACTCACAAACACACATAAGCGCACACACAATCACACAAACATGCTCACAAGCAAACGCAGACTCAAACACATGCACAGAAACACACACACAAACTTGCACAAACGCACTCACACTCACAAATACACTCACATTCTCACAAACACACACTCAAAAACACATACACACACGCAAACACACACACACAAACACACACACTCACAAACATACATACGAACACACACTCGCAAGTACGCGCACACAACCAAGCACACATGCAATCACACAAACATACTCACACTCAAACACACACAAACACATTCAGACAAACAAACACACAAACACACTCACAAATACGCACACACAAACATACTCATACACAAACACACACAAACACACACATGCAAACACAAACATATTCACACAAGTACATAAACGCATGCTCACAAACATACACACGTACACACAAATACACAAACACACTCACACATACACAAACACACAAATATACTCAACACATAAACACAGTCACACAGACAAATAAACACACACACATAAAACACACACAAACACATACACAAACACACACATAAACACTCACACATACAAACACACATACACACACATACACACCGACATACACACAAACTTTACAGCAGTAATCACCGGACAGTGATTAGGAGCAGGACCCTGGTTAATTTATTTCCCCTGCCTGTTGGCTCTGAACTCTGTTGTCCCATCCCAAACTGACACCTGGAGGTCAGCCATTTGAGCACAGACCAAGGCATGAACAGGAGACATTCCTGACCTGAATTGCTTTGTACCATGTTGTGGTAACTTGCCTTGGAGGGGTTTAAACTCTTAACCATGTGACTACCAATTTATGAAACAATCTGGTAACTCATGGGATTGCCGAAAATACCCAACTGGATCACTGATATCCTTCAGGGAAGGGAAGCTGGCGTCCTTACCCGGAATGACCCACACGTGACTCTAGGCCCACTTTTAATGGCCTTTGAAGTGGCCTAGCCAGCCAGTCGTAAAACAGGCCAACTATGGATGGCCATGAAATGCTGCCTTGCCAGTGTTTCCTGCATCCGCACGACAATTTTTTAAAAAACACACAGACGCACCACTGAGCCATCGATGCATCATTATCTCTCCCGCCATCTTGTGTCTCTCCACCTGGTCCAGCTTCCCCGGCCCTCTAACCAAGGCCTGGTTTTTTTTTTAGACTGAAGCTGGGTAAGAAAAGTACAGTTACAGCGGAAGTAGTGGTTATGTTACTGGACTAGTAAGGCAGAGACCTGGACTAATAATCTAGGTGAACGTGAGTTCAAATCCCACCACGGCAGTTTGAGAATTTGAATTCAGTTACAAAATCCTGGAAATATATTAGGGATGGGCAATAAATGCCGGCCTCGCCAGCGACGCCCACATCCCATGAACGAATCAAAAAAAAAGGCTGGCGTCAGTAAAAGTGGCCATGAGGCTGTCGGATTGTCGTGAAAACCCAATTGGTTCACTAATGCCCCTTTAGGGAAGGGAACCTGCTGAACTTACCCAGTCTGGACCTAATTGTGACTCCAGTCCCACACCAACGTGGTTGACTCCGAACTGCCTTCTGAAGTGGCCTAGCGAGACGCTCTGTGGTATCATACCCGCCCCACACGGACTGCAGTGGTTCAAGAGGAAGGCCCACCAACACCTTCTCGGGACAGGGTCGGGCGATAAATGCCGGCCTGGCCAGCTCGTCCCGGGAATGAATAAAAAAAAAACATGCCGGTCAGGGAAGGGAGCCTGCCACTCCCGCCTGGTCTACCCTTACCTGTGACTCCAGTTCCGCACTACGTGGTTGACTCTTGAAAAGTGATCAAAGTTTGCAGCTTTGAGTGTGGATAGATTCGAGGGATTTGCGTTGGACTTGTGGGGTGGGGAAGGGAGATGAATCGGAGGGAAATATTTTTGCAGCTTGCCCCTGGAGACGGGCAGTCGCTGGCGGCTCATTACTTGCCGTCCGTTGTCCATTCAGTGCACGATTCACCGAATGACAAGGCGAAGCCAGGCGGGAGACCTGGGGTCGGAGGTCAAGCTCGAGAGAAAGCCGGACCTCATCCGCCAGGGCCTCGGACCTACTTTGCTGCCTTAGCAGCGGGAGGAGAGAGGGAGGGGAGGGAGGGAGCGAGGCCTTAATGGTCAGTGACGGGGGTCTTCGAGTTGTCTAGCTTGAGTGAGTAAGAGAGAGTGAGAGCGAGAGATTCATTCCAGAAGCTGTTTTAGTGCCTCATAAAATATTTATTTTGATTGTGCATGGCTCTGTAATTGCCATCTCTCTCCTTGAATTATTTATGTTGTAGTAGTAAGCTTCAGATCAGGGAGATTCAGTGCTGGGTTGGCTAAGCTGGAGACTTGCCTCAGCACGCTTCAAGTTGGACGAGTAATTGGAAGGCTACAGGGCCAATTAAGTCCTTCTTTAAGAAAGAATTATTTAGATTATTTCAGAATGCAACGCGATACACATGCTCCTGGTTTAATCTTTGCTGTCAGTCTCTTTCCTGCTGCTCAGAGATGATCCCCCTCTGATTATCTGTAATGGCTCGGCTGTTGGTCGACGATGTTTTAAGGAAATTCCTACTGATACCTAATGAAAGATCTGTGTCCCTTCTCTTTGCTCCTTCCACATATTATACATACATTCAAACAGGGGTAAACAGACATAAATAAAGACCAAACGGCCCATTAGTTCAGGGAATTGAGTTAAGGCCATGAATTTGCTTTGGTTTCTGCCGACAGGAAAATTGCATATCTCGGCCTAGCCGTCCTGGGACATAAATTTGGTCGTCCATAACGACGAGGAATCGTTCGAAGATTGCAAGGTGCTCCGGTGAATCTGCTAGTCAGTGATGAGATTCCCTAGTCCCAATAATTATGGGGGAGGCGGGGAGGGAGCGGGGGAGCGCGGTAGTTGGGAGGGGGGCTCGCAGAAACCCCGGGGACGCGGAGCTCCTGCCAAATTTAATGGCAGGACCTCATTATCATTTTCCTCCATCGTTTCCCGCCCGACAGCCGGCCAGAGTGACAGACTTGCCAGCTGCCGGACGGGAAAGCCAGTGCCAATAGGCCGCAGCGGTCCTCGGAAATCGGGAGAGATCGGGGCTTGGTGGCGGGGTGGCTGGGGGAGGTCGGAGATCGGAGCCCGGCAATTGGGAGGCAGGGAAGGAGGGAGGGAAAGATCAGAGGGTTGGAGGAGGAGGGCGGGGTCGGCCGATTGCTGGAGTGCGGAGAGGCCGCGATCGGCAGAAGGGAGGCCGAAGGTTTGCTCGAGGGGCCGGGTGGAGTGGGGAGCATTCCTGCTTCTCCTGGCCCACAAGGAGTGCGCTAAAAAGCACTTACCTTCTTGAGACGGCTGCTCTCGTCTCCATTTCGCTGCCGGGTTTCGCAAGCCCTGGGAAACCCGGCCGGCAGCTATAGAATTTAAATCAGGCTCCCAACTGCGCCGTGGGAGCCTGATTTAAAAATTACGATGACGTAACCCGCCGTTCCAAGACAGGACACTCGCACGGCTCGCAACCGGCCACCGTGAAAATGGCGGCAAACGGGTTCGCCGCGAGTTGGGAACGCATTCCCCAATTTTTAATTTTTAAATCCCCCCCCCCCCGACTCTCTTCCGCCCGTTGTCAGGTTGGGGGGGTGGGGGGTTAATATCGCCCTCACTATCTCTGTTACCTCCACCAGTTCTACATCCCTCCGAGATCTCTGCGCTCCTCCAGTTCTGGCCTCTTGCGCATCCCCGATTTTAATCGCTCCTCCATCGGCGGCCGTGCCTTCAGCCGCCTGGGCCCTGAGCTCTGGAATTCCCTCCCTGAACCTCTCCGCCTCTCTCTCCTCCTTTAAGACGCTCCTTAAAACCGACCTCTTTGACCGAGCTTTTGGTCACCTGTCCTAATACCTCCTCATGTGGCTCGGTGTCATAGTTAGTTTGATAATCGCTCCTGTGAAGCGCCTTGGGACGTTTCACTACGTTAAAGGCGCGATATAAATGTGAGTTGTTGTTGTTGTTGTTGTTGTTGTTGTTGTTGCAGGAGTCTGGGTCTTCTTGTGACGTTCTTGGTGTGAGATGTTCTGGCTGGAGTTGCTGCGCTGTTGTAATGCTGTCTCGTTTACTGTCCAGGCATTTGGTTTTGAATTAATGAGGGCCGGCTTGTGGGGCTGGACTGAGTAGAAGTAGGAATTGGGCAGTGGAAACCGGGACGGGCTGCAGCTCGTGGGCGCGTGGCTGGGCATCATCGGGAGGAAGCTTATATAAATGAACCTCAAGCTTCCCCAGTCACCCAGTTGTTAAAGGTGTTCCCCAGAGTGGCATTCAACAGTCGGCCTTGGCTCAGTGGTAGCACTCTCGCTGAGTCAGAAGGTCGTGAGCACAAAATCCAGGCTGACACTCCCAATGCGGCACTGAGGGAGTGCAGCACTGTCAGACGTGCCGTCTTTCAGATGAGACCTTAAATCAAGGCCCCGCCTGCCATCTCAGGTGGATGTAAAAGATCCCATGGCACTGTCTCAAAGAAGAGCTGGTGAGTTCTCCCTGATGTCCTGGCCAATATTTATCCCTCAACCAACATCACTAAAACAGATTATCTGATCATTATCAGATTGCTGTTTGTGGGATCTTGCTGTGTGCATATTGGCTGCCGCGTTTCCTACATTACAACAGTAACCACACTTCAAAAAATATTTAATTGGCTGTAAAGCTCATCGTGAGGTTGTGAAAGGCACTATATAAATGCAAGTCCTTTGTTTCTTTGAGCTACACCACAGCAGGAAGACCACAGGCTCGTTCTGACCTCAGCTGTGGTGGGTATCGGCCTTGGTGTTACTGGCTGAGGGAGGGAGGGAGGGAAGAATCAACCTGGGTTCCTGCTCCTGATCAGTATCCAATGACCGACCGTTGCTGGGAAATGCATCTATAGACGACAGGATTGAGTTCAGCCTTTAATGATCGAGGCGACTCTGGTACACTCACTGTCCAGGTTCATTCGCAAAGAATGGTCACTCGAGCAAGGTACCAGAAGGTTATCAATACATCACAGCAGGCGAGTTCTCCCCGGTGTTCTGGCCAACATGTTTCCCTCAACCAACATCATCAAAAAACAGATTATCTGGTCTTTTATCTCATTGATGTTTGTGGGATCTTGCTATGTGTAAAATGACTACCGTGTTTCCTACATTACAACAGCGACTACACTTCAAAAGTACTTCATTGCCTGTGAAATGCTTTGGGACGTCCTGAGGTCGTGAAAGGCGCGATATAAATGCAAGCTCCTCCTTTCTTTCTCTCCACCCTTTATGCAAGATTGACGTCGTTCAGCTGACCACAGAGTTGCATTCTGGGTGAATTTGGAATAAAAACAGCCCAGAGCTCGTGGTGTCACCCTGTCCAGTTCTTAATCTCTGGAGAGAGCTAGTGAAGGGCCAACGCCCATTGTTCTGGACATCATCCAAGTGTGCAAATTGGTAAAAAGGTGCTCTTGCACTACAGGAGTACAGCTGTGTTGGCACATGTGTTAGGGGAGGGGCTCCCTCCATTGGCTTCCATCCTGGTGTTAACATCCCAACGGTCAGGCAAACGTGTGGTTGGGTCGAGGCTTTCAGCCTTCGCAGAGTCAATGTGGGAAGCCAGGTCTTCATATTGAAGAGTGGAGCGCAACGCGCCTACAGAAAATGGCTGACTGACGATGAACATTATCTCGACTCTTGGTTCAGAAATCTGGCATCATGTCAGAAATGCCTGGGGAGAAGACAAGGTCCAGCAGGGATTGGTGATTTGGTGACACCAAACTTGAGTTTAAAAATGTCATTAACGTAGGGTCCGCTATGGACTCTCATGAACCAAGCTTGAATCTTAGTCTCACTTGACACCCTTGCTTATATCACTACCTTATTTTGTGTTCGTGCCTGATAGAACCCATCTGTCAGACAGGAGAGATGGATGGTGGACTGAAGGTCTGTGTTGAGTTGAAGTAGGACACACTTAACTGAGCAGCTATGGAAAGGCATTAGACAGAGGTTAGAGAAAATTATGGAGTAGGGCTACACCAGAATTCATAGCAGTATTGAAAACTTTCTATTAAAGCTATAGGCTTGATTGTTCAGGGAGTAAGTTTGTCCATGAAGACTTGAAAGGACCCAGGTTCAATCTCCAGCCTCTGCTGAGCTGGCTTAACTCAATCATGGCAGTGGCAGGGGTTGTACAACTAACCTCAGTGCCCCTGGGTTAAGGAGGTCAAAATCGGCCAGGGTTCCCACTCCTGAACGTCATTCATTTACCCTCTCGCTAGGACTGGCTGCGAAGGCTTTTGTGATCAGAAGCCTCTGTCAAGGCTCACACGTGAACAGTGGCTGTTCAGTCGAGGGGTCGGAGAGCGACCCCATGCCTGCAGACTGTGTGCCAGCAAGGAGTCAACACCTTCAGGAAAGGAAGGGAGAAAACGGGAACGGTCAAGAAACGCCATTGTTTTATCAGGAGACTGTCACTACAGTAATGAATGCTGGGATTGGTCAGCCTCCATAGCTCTCTCTTACTCTCCAATACTATACTGTGGGACAGAGGCAACTGTTAGAATCATAGAAGGAGGCCATTCGGCCCATCGAGTCCGCGCCAGCTCTACGCAAGAGCAATCCAGCTAGTCCCACTGCCCCGCCCTATCCCCGTAGCCCTGCAACTTTTTTTCCTTTCAAGTACTTATCCAGTTCCCTTTTGAAGGTTACGATTGAATCTGACTCCACCACCCCCTCGGGCAGTGCATTCCAGATCCCAACCACTCACTGTGTATAAAGGTTTTTCCTCATGTCACCTTTGGTTCTTTTGCCAATCACCTTAAAGCTATGTCCTCTGGTTCTTGACCCATCCGCCAATGGGAACAGTTTCTCTCTATCTACTCTGTCTAGACCCTTCATGATTTTGAATAGCTCTATCAAATAAATCTCCTCGCAACCGTCTCTGTTCCAAATAGAACAACCCCAGCTTCTCCAGTCTATCCACGTAACTAAAGCCCCACATCCCTGGAATCGTTCTAGTAAATCTCTTCTGCACCCTCTCTAAAGCCTTCACATCTTTCGTGAAGTGCGGTGCCCAGAACTGGACACAATACTCCATGTGTGGCCGAACAAAGGTTCATCATGACTTCTATATTTTTGTACTCTATGCCTCTATTTATAAAGCCCAGGATCCCGTATGCTTTTTTAACCACTTTCTCAACTTGCCCTGCCACCTTCAATGATTTGTGCACATATACCCCCAGATCTCTCTGTTCCTGTACCGCTATTATAGTTGTACCCTCTAGTTTATATTGCCTCTCCTCATTCTTCCTACCCAAAGGTATCACTTCGCATTTTTCTGCGTTAAATTTCATCTGCCACGTGTCCGCCCATGCCACCAGCCTGTCTATATCCTCTTGAAGTCTATCACTATCCTCCTCACTGTTTACTACACTTCCAATTTTTGAGTCATCTTCAAATTTTGAAATTGTGCCCTGTACACCCAAGTCCAACTCATTAATATATATCAAGAAAAGCAGTGGTCCCAGCACCGACCCCTAGGGAACCCCACTATACACCTCCCTCCAGTCCGAAAAACAACCGGTCACCACTACTCTCTGTTTCCTGTCCCTTAGCCAATTCTGTATCCATGTTGCTACTGCCCCCTTTATTCCATGGGCTGCAATCTTGATGATTAGCCTACCGTGCGGCACTTTATCAAACGCCTTTTGAAAGTCCATACACCACATCAACCCTCATCTACCCTCTCTGTTACCTCATCAAAAAACTCTATCAGGTTAGGTAAACACAATTTGCCTTTAACAAATCTGTGCTGGCTTTCCCTAATCAATCCACCCTCGTCCAAGTGACTGTTAATTCTGTCCCGGATTATCATTTCTAAAAGTTTCCCCATCACAGAGGTTAATCTGACTGGCCTGTAGTTGCTGGGTTTATCCTTACACCCTTTTTTGAACAGGGGTGTAACATTTGCAATTCTCCAGTCCTCTGGCATCACCCCCATATCTAAGGATGTTTGGAAGATTATGGCCAGTGCCTCCGCAATTTCCACCCTTACTTCCCTCAGCAACCTAGGATGCATCCCATCCGGACCGGGTGACTTATCTACTTTAAGGACAGCCAGCCTTTCAAGTACCTCTTCTTTATTAACGTCTGACACCTTAATGTCAACCAATGGAGCAGGTTGGGGAGGGTGGAGGTGGTGGGAGAGGAGGAGGTCGGCAGTGGGGGAGGGAGCAATGTGACCTACATTGGCTACTGGTCTAGCTGAATCTCGATTTTAAAATTCTCATCCTTGTTTTCAAATCCATCCATGACCTCACCCCTCTCTATCTCTGTGACCTCCTCCAGCCCTACAACTCTCCTAGATCTCCGCGCTCCTCCAATCCTTGTTTCTTGCGCATCCCTGATTTTAATCGCTCCACCATTGGCGGCCGTGCCTTCAGCTGGGTAGGTCATAAGCTCTGGAATTCCCTCCCTAAACCTCTCCGCCTCTCTACCTCTCTCTCCTCCTTTAAGACGCTCCTTAAAACCTACCTCTTTGACCAAGCTTTTGGTCACCTGTCCTAATATCTGCTAATGTGGCTCGGTGTCAAATTTTGTTTGATAATCGCTCCTGTGAAGCATCTTGGGACTTTTTACTACGTTAAAGGCGCTATATAAATGCAAGTTGTTGTTGTTGTCATTGTCATTGTCGTCGTTATTGCTTCAGTGTCAGGCAGGTGCAGCTAATAAAGACTTTTGTTAACAATGGGCCAAAGTGCCCGCACATAAATGTCAGGACACCGAACTAATTTATGATTTCAGCTCCATCAGGGGGCACAGAGTAAACTGTGACACATGGTCTCAGGCAGGGTAATGGATCACAAGGCTGCCTCGTTCCTCTCTCTCCCGATCTTTTGACAAAGCAGAGCAAGGAAGCAGAAGCATTTGCAACACAGGGAAGGAACTCTTCCCCTCCCCTCTCATTAGCCAGTATCATTTGCTCTAAAACCAATAATTGCTGATAAGCTCTGTGCAGGCATTAATTATTTATTCTGTTTTAATAAGGTATTTTTTAGTGCAGTGAAGGGGGGAGAGCGAAGAGGTATGCAGTCAAGGAAGGGAAGATTGTGCACTTTTTATATATTTTTTATAAAGTAACGCTGCGAAGGAAAAACATTGTCATTCTCTCTCTACGCTGTCTGTCAATACACATAAGGCCTTGACTCCTTTTGAGTTTTGAGGCAATATTGTGTCAGTATTGTTCATATTAAAAATAATCAGATTTTTTTTTGTGCATTTCAGTTGCTAACTCTCACCAAGTTCTGTTCACCTATCACCCTCCTGTGTTTGCTGACCTACATTGGCTCCCGGTCCCTGTTGGATTTAAAATCCTTGTTTTCAGATCCCTCCATGGCCTCACCCCTCCCGATCGCTGTAACCTCCTCCAGCCCGACGACCCTCCGAGATCTCTGCGTTCCTCCTTTTCTGGCCTCTTGTGCATCCCCGATTTTGTTCGCTCCACCATTGGCGTCCGAGCCTTCTGCTGTCCAGGACCTAAGCTCTGGAATTCCCTCCGTAAACCTCTCCGTCTCTCTATCCCTCTCTCTCCTCCTTTAAGACACTGCTTAAAACCTGCCTCTCTAGCCAAGCTTTTGGTCACCTGTCCTAATGTCCCCTTTGGCTCGGTGTCAAATTGTGTCTGATAACGCTCCTGTGAAGCACAATTCTGGGCTAACTAGAGTTTATCAAGGCTTGAGGAGAGGAGACTGCCAAGGTTTCACCTTCCTTCCGTCTTTTGGATGTGATATTAAACCCGAGGCCATGTCTGCCCTCTCAGGTGGATGTAAAAGTCCCCATGGCACTATTTCGAAGTAGAGCAGGAGAGTTCTTTCCAGAGCCTTGCTTGTTTACTTCACGATATGTTCAGAGTATCTGAGGCGTTTGAATCCCTTTCATTTGTGTGCATCGATGTGTATCTCAGAGAGAACACAAGAACTAGAACAGTGGAGAAAGGATTAACCTAAAGAAGGGAAATCCTGAAAGGACTGTACCATCATTTTGAATAGCAGGAACTCTTTAGTAACAATATATACTATTGCAAAGATGTTAAATGAAAAAAAGATGCAAGTTAGTTGAAGTTTTGGGATTTTGGTTCTCGGTGTAAAAACCCACCCTCTAACCAAATGTAACAGTCTGTTTATTTGTTAATTGTAGTGCAGAAGAAATCATTTTGGCGGCAAATAATTTGATTCTTTGATCACACTTGGCTGATTCCTGTGCCTAAAGGAGATGAAATAGAGAAAAGGAGGGAGTCCCGTTTTTTTGAGCTGTAAGCGTTTCTGGAGAGCTGAGTCACCTTTTTCCGAAGTTTGCTGGTCAGCTTCTAGGCTCTTGCACGTATGCCGTTAGTTTCCAATTGCTCTTCAGGCTTCTTCCCAAGTTGCTGTCTCTCTTTCTGTTTTCCTTTCGGTCTTATTCTGGCCACAAGAGGTGGTGACGTCGTCCTCGAGCAGGGCTGGAGGAGTTAATTGGCCTTTGACATTAATGAGGGATTTGATTCTGATTCAGCTTTGAAATAGACCCAGTTGCTCAGGCAGTTGTTGGGTTTATATTCTACTGGGTTGTACCCAGTTCCCATGGTCATTCCGTGGGTAGGTGCCCAATTTTCCTGGTGGCCTGTGTCTGAAGCCCACTGAAGCTCTTGTAAGAACATAAGAACATAAGAAATAGGAGCAGGAGTAGGCCAATCGGCCCCTCGAGCCTGCTCCGCCATTCAATAAGATCATGGCTGATCTGATCCTAACCTCAAATCGAAATTCATGTCCAACTTCCTGCCCGCTCCCCGTAACCCCTAATTCCCTTTACTTCGAGGAAACTGTCTATTTCTGTTTTAAATTTATCTAATGGTGTAGCTTCCACAGCTTCCTGGGGCAGCAAATTCCACAGACCTACTACCCTCTGAGTGAAGAAGTTTCTCCTCATCTCAGTTTTGAAAGAGCAGCCCCTTATTCTAAGATTATGCCCCCTCGTTCTAGTTTCACCCATCCTTGGGAACATCCTTACTGCATCCACCCGATCAAGACCCTTCACAATCTTATATGTCTCAATAAGATCGCCTCTCATTCTTCTGAACTCCAATGAGTAGAGTCCCAATCTACTCAACCTCTCCTCATATGTCCGCCCCCTCATCCCCGGGATTAACCGAGTGAACCTTCTTTGTACTGCCTCGAGAGCAAGTATGTCTTTTCTTAAGTATGGAGACCAAAACTGTATGCAGTATTCCAGGTGCGGTCTCACCAATACCTTATATAACTGCAGCAATACCTCCCTGTTTTTATATTCTATCCCCCTTGCCCCTGTGGACTTTGCCGGTTTCTATGGACACCTTACTGATTAACCATTCCCCCCCCCCATCAGAATAAAAACGCTCAACAACGGATTTCCTCATGGTGCTTTTCGTCTGGTTTCAGAGCATGGTGCGGGACGGGACTGGTCTCCCAGAACTACTTTCTCCTTTTTAATTTACCATCCGCTGTGCTCTTAGCAAGAAGTCAGTTTGTTTTGTATTCATTCTCAGGGTGTGGGCATCGCTGGCAAGGCCGGCATCCCTTGTTGCACCGAGAAGGTGGTGGTGGGCCTTCTTCTGTCACAACCTAGCGGCTTGCTAGGCCCCTTCAGAGGGCAGTCAAGGGGCGTCCTCCTGTGGTACAGGAGTCACATGTAGGCCAGACTGGTTAAGGACGGCAGGTTTCCTTCCTGAAAGGACATTAGTGAACCAGTTGGGTTTTTCACTTCATGGCCACTTTTACTGATACCCAGCTTTTTAGTCCAGAGGCCTGAACTAATAATCCAGCTGGAACGTGAGTTCAAATCCCACCAGGGCATTTTGAGAATTTGGATTCAGTTTAACAAAAAAATTTGGAAGTGCTGACACCTTTGAGAGTAATATTTTACTGCAATGTTAAGTCAACAACTCATTATCGTTGCATCATGTCACTACCAGGATGGTAGAAGGCGAACTAGATGGACCCAAATGGTATGTTGGTCTTTATATAGGGGTACGGTAGCATAGTGGTTATGTTACTGGACTAATAATTCAGAGTCGGGAGTTCAAATCCCGCCATGGCAGCTAGGGAATTTAAATTCAACCACATTGCTGTGGGTCTGGCCTATAAGTGACTCCAAACCCACAGCAATGTGGTTGATGCTTAATCACCCTCTGAAATGGTCTAGCAAACCACTCAGTTATACAATCTCGGTACAGAAAATCATAATAAGAATAAAACTGAATGGACCACTAGGCAACGGACACGACAAAGGCAAACCAAACTTAGTCGATCCTGCAAAGTCCTCCTCACTACCATCTGTGCCAAAATTGGGAGAGCTGACCCTCAGACTAGTCAAGCAACAGCCTCACAGAATCATACCTTTCAGCCAACGTCCCAGACTCTTCCATTACCATTCCTGGGTATGTCCTGTCCCACCGGAAGTACAGTGATATACAGTTAGAAGGGAATGATGGCATCAGGTCAAACATGGGCAAGGAAACCTCCTGCTGATTACCACCTACCGCCCTTCCTCAGCTGATGAATCCAGTCCTCCTCCATGTTGAGCACCACTTCGAAGAAGCACTGAGGGTAGCAAGGGCACAGAATGTACTCTGGGTGGGAGACTTCAATGTCCATCACCAAGGGTGGCTCGGTAGCACCACTACTGGCCGAGTCCTGAAGGGCATAGCTGCCAGACTGGGCCTGCGGCAGGTGGTGAGCGAACCACGAGGGAAAAACCTACTTGACCTCGTCCTCACCAATCTACCTGCCGCAGATGCATCTGTCCATGACAGTATCGGTAGGAGTGGCCACCGCACAGTCCTTGTGGAGACAAAGTCCCATTTTCACATTGAGGACACCATCCAACGTGTTGTGTGGCACTATCACCGTGCTAAATGGGATAGATTCAGAACAGATCTAGCAGCTCAAAACTGGGCATCCATGAGGCGCTGTGGGCCATCAGCAGCAGAATTGTATTCCAGCACAATCTGTACCCTCATGGCCCGGCATATTCCTCACTCTACCATTACCAACAAGCCAGGGGATCAACCCTGGTTCAATGAGGAGTGTAGAAGAGCATGCCAGGAGCAGCACCAGGTGTACCTAAAAATGAGCTGCCAACCTGGTGAAGCTACAACACAGGACTACATGCATGCTAAACAACGGAAGCAACATGCTATAGACAGAGCTAAACGATTCCACAACCAACGGATCAGATCAAAGCTCTGCAGTCCTGCCACATCCAGTCGTGAATGGTGGTGGCCAATTAAACAACTAACGGGAGGAGGAGGCTCTGCAAACATCCCCATCTTCAATGATGGCAGAGTCCAGCGCCTGAGTGCAAAAGACAGGGCTGAAGCGTTTGCAACCATCAAAGAAGCCAGTCTTCAGCCAATTCGATTCACTCCACGTGATATCAAGAAACGGCTGAGTGCACTGGATACAGCAAAGGCTATGGGCCCCGACAACATCCCAGCTGTAGTGCTGAAGACTTGTGCTCCAGAACTAACGTGCCTCTAGCCAAGCTGTTCCAGTACAGCGACAACACTGGCATCTACCCGACAATGTGGAAAATTGCCCAGGTATGTCCTGTCCACAAAAAGCAGGACAAATCCAATCCGGCCAATTACCGCCCCATCAATCTACTCTCAATCATCGGCAAAGTGATGGAAGGTGTCGTCGACAGTGCTATCAAGCGGCACTTACTCACCAATAACCTGCTCAGCGATGCTCAGCTTGGGATCTGCCAGGACCACTCGGCTCCAGACCTCATTACAGCCTTGGTCCAAATATGGACAAAAGAGCTGAATTCCAGAGGTGAGGTGAGAGTGACTGCCATTGACATCAAGGCAGCATTTGACCGAGTGTGGCACCAAGGAGCCCTAGT
The DNA here is from genome assembly GCF_035084215.1 of Heptranchias perlo. Lineage (NCBI taxonomy): Eukaryota > Metazoa > Chordata > Chondrichthyes > Hexanchiformes > Hexanchidae > Heptranchias > Heptranchias perlo. Next base: position 10,465,716 of record NC_090325.1, on the reverse strand, counting down.
AAAATTGAAGTCAATGGGAATCAGGAGGAAAACTCTCCAGTGGCTGGAGTCATACCCAGCACAAAGGAAGATGGTAGTGGTTGTTGGAGGCCAATCATCTCAGCCCCAGGACATTGCTGCAGGAGTTCCTCAGGGCAGTGTCCCAGGCCCAACCATCTTCAGCTGCTTCATCAATGACCTTCCCTCCATCATAAGGTCAGAAATGAGGATGTTTTCTGAAGATAGCACAGTGTTCAGGTCCATTCGCAACCCCTCAGATAATGAAGCTGTCCGTGCCCGCATGCAGCAAGACCTGGACAACATCCAAGCTTGGGCTGATAAGTGGCAAGTAACATTTGCGCCAGATAAGTGCCAGGCAATGACCATCTCCAACAAGAGAGAGTCTGACCACCTCCACTTGACATTCAACGGCATTACCATCGCCGAATCCCCCACCATCAACATCCTAGGGGTCACCATTGACCAGAAACTTAACTGGACCAGCCACATATATAATGTGACTACAATAGCAGGTCGGAGGCTGGGTATTCTGCGGCGAGTGACTCACCTCCTGACTCCCTAAAGCCTTTCCACCATCTACAAGGCACATGTCAGGAGTGTGATGGAATACTCTCCACTTGCCTGGATGAGTGCAGCTCCAACAGCAGTCAAGAAACTCGACACCATCCAGGACAAAGCAGCCCGCTTGATTGGCACCCTATCCACCACCCTAAACATTTACTCCCTTCACTAACGGCACACCTTGGTGCAGGGTGTACCATCCACAGGATGCACTGCAGCAACTCATCAAGGCTTCTTCAACAGCACTTCCCATACCCGTGACCTCTACCACCTAGAAGGACAAGGGCAGCAGGCACATGGGACATGAAGCTGAGTTCGGATCGGTCAATGCCCTGTGGGTGGCGGAGAGGGCCCAGGGGCTATGTGGCCGGGTCCTGCTCCGACTTCTTGTGTTCTTTAGATTTGTGGTTGGGATCAGATCAGCCATGATCTTATTGAATGGCGGAGCAGGCTCGAGGGGCCGATTGGCCTACTCCTGCTCCAATTTCTTATGTTCTTATGTTCTTATCACCACCTGCACGTTCCCCTCCAAGTCTCACACCATCCTGACTTGGAAATATATCGCCGTTCCTTCATCGTCGCTGGGTAAAACCCTGGAACTCCCTACCTAATAGCACTGTGGGAGAACATTCACCACACGGACTGCAACGGTTCAGAAGGCGGCTCACCACCACCTTCTCAAGGGCAATTAGGGATGGGCAATAAATGCTGGTCTTGCCGGCGACGCTCACATTCCCATGAACGAATAAAAAAAAAGAAAAAAATGTATTGCAACAGGGTTGGAGTCCAAGAGTAAGGACGTCTTGCTGCAATTGTACAGGTGACACCACAAATGGAGTACCATGTACAGTTTTGGTCTCCTTACCTAAGGAAGGATATACTTTCCTTAGAGGCGGTGCAATGCAGGTTCACTTGATTGATTCCTGGGATTGGAGGGTTGTCCTGTGAGGAGAGATTGAGTAGGATGGACCTATGCTCTCTGGAGTTTAGAAGAATGAGAGGTGATCTCATTGAAACATATAAGTTTCTGAGAGGGCTTGACAGGGTAGATGCTGAGAGGCTGTTTCTCCCAGCTGGAGAGTCTAGAACTAGGGGGCATTGTCTCAGGATAAGGAGTCAGCTATTTAGGACTGAGATGAGGAGACATTTCTTCACTCAGAGGGTTGTGAATCTTTGAAACTCACTACCCCAGAGGGCTGTGGATGCTCAGTCATTGAGTATATTCAAGTCTGAGATCGATAAGATTTTTGGACTCTGAGGGAATCGAGGGACATGGGGATTGGGCGAGAAAGTGGAGTTGAGGTTGACGATCATCCATGATATTGAACGGTGGAGCAGACTCGAGGGGCCGTACGGCCTACTCCTGCTCCTATTTCTTATGTTCTTATGAACCCTGGTCTTTTCTCGTCTCGCAATTCTTATTTTGTCGGGTGCACTAACAGGCTGTGTGCTTTCAACTGGACAGGGCCAGAACCAGTGAATCTCATGTTAGTGGACACACCTCACCCATAAGTATGTCTCCAACAGTGCCGGAACAGGGGAAGCCCAGCCATTTATATCAGTCAACTGCACTTTTGCAATTGGCTGCACTGTAGCCATTACGGTTGCCAACTCTTCCTGGACATATTAATGGAGGGGTCATCACATGACCTTCTGTGTCCACCTGCCCCGCCTCCACTCAACCTGCCATTGGTCGCCCAACACGCCCACAATTACATTGCCCTCCCTCCCCGCGCCAATTGGAAATCCAATAGACTCCTCATTACCCGATTGGATGATTCTTGACTGTCGGTCAAACAGCCTTTTCCCCATGTCCGATATTTTTATAACTTATAAAGAAGCTTTTTTAAAAAACTAGATTTTTTTAATGCCCTTGTGATTTTTTGCTCACAGCAGTGACGTGGAAATTAATCTTTAATTCCTGGAGACTCCAGGGCATTCCTGGAGGGTTGGCGACCCTTATCAGCATGTGAACGCATCACTGAATGCAAAAGAGATGCTCAGCACGCCAAGGGTTAAATCCGCTTGGTACCAACCCATATCCCTCTAAATTCTCTGATGCCAGGAGATTATACTGCTGTGTAGGATCGCCCTCATTACTGAAACCTGAGAGCAATAAAAGGCATTAGCTGAACTCAAGGCAGAGTCAGACTGGCTGACAATCGATGAGACTGAGGGAGGAGCAGGAATGGTGAGAGAAGATGACTGACTTCCCCTTGTGATTCATAATTACAATCTGTACAGCCAAGAAGAGGGTGGGGGGCGGGGGGAGGTGGGAGGAAATGAAGAAAAGGCAATGTATGGGCAGGGGGGATTGCAGGAAAATGGTCCAATCAAGGAACCTAAGTGACACAAATATCGTGAGCCAATCTCGGCCTGTTCATTACCAGCCAAACTTTGAGGTCAGGTTTCCACTGGAATCTCTCCCAGCCCATTATTTTTTTAACACGGACAGCAGTGCGACTTTGAAGCATAAATACTGAGTCTGATCTGCGGTTGACATGATGGAATGTCAACACCCAACACTGCCAGTCAGGACCCCTTCCCCCAATTCGGTTGATGCACATGGACGTTCCTGCTGTGACACGATTTGTGACACAATCGCCAGAACATCATCTAAAGTGAAACCGCACTGGTTTAATACAGAGCTTTTCGAGAGATGGGGAATTGGAGCTATGATGTTCAAGCTCTTTCTACGATCCACATTCCTGTCCAGTGCAACCCTGTACCAGAAACCTTGCAAACTGTATCCAGTGAGTGATAAAATGTTCATGTTGCACCCAGTGTTATATAATATAAACAGCAGTGTTACACCCAGTAACACAGTGTGTTATATAATATAAACAGGAGTGTTAAACCCAGTAACACAGTGTGTTATATAATATAAACAGGAGTGTTACACTCAGTAACACAGTGTGTTATATAATATAAACAGGAGTGTTAAACCCAGTAACACAGTGTGTTATATGATATAAACAGGAGTGTTACACCCAGTAACACAGTGTGTTATATAATATAAACAGGAGTGTTAAACCCAGTAACACAGTGTGTTATATAATATAAACAGGAGTGTTACACCCAGTAACACAGTGTGTTATATAATATAAACAGGAGTGTTACACCCAGTAACACAGTGTGTTACATAATATAAACAGGAGTGTTACACCCAGTAACACAGTGTGTTATATAATATAAACAGGAGCGTTACACTCAGTAACACAGTGTGTTATATAATATAAACAGGAGCGTTACACCCAATAACGCAGTGTGTTATATAATATAAACAGGAGTGTTACACTCAGTAACACAGTGTGTTATATAATATAAACAGGGGTGTTACACCCAGTAACGCAGTGTGTTATATAATATAAACAGGAGTGTTACATCCAGTAACACAGTGTGTCATATAATATAAACAGGAGTATTACACCCAGTAACGCAGTGTGTTACATAATATAAACAGGAGTGTTACACTCAGTAACACAGTGTGTTATATAATATAAACAGGAGTATTACACCCAGTAACGCAGTGTGTTATATAATATAAACAGGAGTGTTACACCCAGTAACACAGTGTGTTATATCATATAAACAGGAGTGTTACACTCAGTAACACAGTGTGTTATATAATATAAACAGGAGTATTACACCTAGTAACACAGTGTGTTACATAATATAAACAGGAGTGTTACACTCAGTAACACAGTGTGTTTTATAATATAAACAGGAGTGTTACACCCAGTAACACAGTGTGTTATATCATATAAACAGGAGTGTTACACCCAGTAACACAGTGTGTTACATAATATAAACAGGAGTGTTACACCCAGTAACACAGTGTGTTATATAATATAAACAGGAGTATTACACCGAGTAACACAGTGTGTTACATAATATAAACAGGAGTGTTACACTCAGTAACACAGTGTGTCATATAATATAAACAGGAGTATTACACCCAGTAACGCAGTGTGTTATATAATATAAACAGGAGTATTACACCGAGTAACACAGTGTGTTACATAATATAAACAGGAGTGTTACACTCAGTAACACAGTGTGTTATATAATATAAACAGGAGTATTACACCCAGTAACGCAGTGTGTTATATAATATAAACAGGAGTGTTACACTCGGTAACACAGTGTGTTATATAATATAAACAGGAGTGTTACACTCAGTAATACAGTGTGTTATATAATATAAACAGGAGTGTTACACTCAGTAACACAGTGTGTTATATAATATAAACAGGAGTGTTACACTCAGTAACACAGTGTGTTATATAATATAAACAGGATTATTACACCCAGTAACACAGTGTGTTATATAATATAAACAGGAGTGTTACACCCAGTAACACAGTGTGTTACATAATATAAACAGGAGTGTAACACCCAGTAACACAGTGTGTTATATAATATAAACAGGAGTGTTACACCCAGTAACACAGTGTGTTTTATAATATAAACATTTGAGTTATACCCAGTAACACATTGTGTGTTAAAGAAATAAAAAACACACTGTTATACAGCTCGTTTCATGTCCTCAGGACATCCCAAATTTCTTCACAACCAATGAAGCACTTTTTGAAGTGTAGTCACTGTTGTAATGTAGGAAACGCGGCAGCCAAGTTGTGCACAGCAAGATCCCACAATGAGCAAGGCCCACAATCAGCAATGTGATAACGACTAGATAATCCTTTTTTGGTTGTATTGGACGTGGGATAAATATTGGCCAGGATACCGGTGAGAGCTCTCCTGCTCTTCTTTGAAATAGTGCCGTGTGATCTTTTACATCCAATTGTGAGGGCAGACAAAACTTTGGTTTAACGTCTCATCCAAAAGACGGCATCTCTGAGAGTGCAGCACTACCTCAGTACTGCACTGGGAGTGTCAGCCTGGGATAGGTGCTCAAGTCTCTGGAGTGTGACTTAAACCCAGAGCAAAGCCTTCTGACTCAGAGACATGAGTGCTACAAACTGAGTAAATTCTGACCCTTATATAAAATACACAGGAGAGTTATCCCCAGTAACACACAGTGTATTATTATATAATATACACAGGACTGTTATACCCAGTAATACACGGTGTGTTATTATATAATATACACAGGAGTGTTATCCCCAGTAACACACAGTGTATTATTATATAATATACACAGGACTGTTATACCCAGTAATACACGGTGTGTTATTATATAATATACACAGGACTGTTATACCCAGTAACACAGTGTGTTATTATACAATATACAAAGGACTGTTATCCCCAGTAACACACAGTGTATTATTATATAATATACACAGGACTGTTATACCCAGTAATACACGGTGTGTTATTATATAATATACACAGGACTGTTATACCCAGTAACACAGTGTGTTATATAATATAAACAGGAGTATTACACCCAGTAACGCAGTGTGTTATATGATATAAACAGGAGTATTACACCCAGTAACGCAGTGTGTTACATAATATAAACAGGAGTGTTACACTCAGTAACACAGTGTGTTATATAATATAAACAGGAGTGTTACACCCAGTAACACAGTGTGTTATATAATATAAACAGGAGTGTTACACTCAGTAACACAGTGTGTTATATAATATAAACAGGAGTGTTACACTCAGTAACACAGTGTGTTATATACTATTAACAGGAGTATTACACCCAGTAACGCAGTGTGTTATATAATATAAACAGGAGTGTTACACTCAGTAACACAGTGTGTTATATAATATAAACAGGAGTGTTACACTCAGTAACACAGTGTGTTATATACTATTAACAGGAGTATTACACCCAGTAACGCAGTGTGTTATATAATATAAACAGGAGTGTTACACCCAGTAACACAGTGTGTTATATAATATAAACAGGAGTGTTACACTCAGTAACACAGTGTGTTATATACTATTAACAGGAGTATTACACCTAGTAACACAGTGTGTTATATAATATAAACAGGAGTGTTACACTCAGTAACACAGTGTGTTATATAATATAAACAGGAGTGTTACACCCAGTAACACAGTGTGTTATATAATATAAACAGGAGTGTTACACTCAGTAACACAGTGTGTTATATACTATTAACAGGAGTATTACACCTAGTAACACAGTGTGTTATATAATATAAACAGGAGTGTTACACTCAGTAACACAGTGTGTTATATCATATAAACAGGAGTGTTACACTCAGTAACACAGTGTGTTATATAATATTAACAGGAGTATTACACCTAGTAACACAGTGTGTTACATAATATAAACAGGAGTATTACACTCAGTAACACAGTGTGTTATTTAATATAAACAGGAGTATTGCACCCAGTAACACAGTGTGTTATATAATATAAACAGGAGTGTTACACCCAGTAATGCAGTGTGTTATATAATATAAACAGGAGTGTTACACCCAGTAACGCAGTGTGTTATATAATATAAACAGGAGTGTTACACTCAGTAACGCAGTGTGTTATATAATATAAACAGGAGTATTACACCCAGTAACACAGTGTGTTATATAATATAAACAGGAGTGTTACACCCAGTAACACAGTGTGTTACATAATATAAACAGGAGTGTTACACCCAGTAACACAGTGTGTTATATAATATAAACAGGAGTATTACACTCAGTAACACAGTGTGTTATATAATATAAACAGGAGTGTTACACCCAGTAACACAGTGTGTTTTATAATGTAAACATTTGAGTTATACCCAGTAACACATTGTGTGTTAAAGAAATAAAAAACACACTGTTATACAGCTCGTTTCATGTCCTCAGGACATCCCAAATTTCTTCACAACCAATGGAGCACTTTTTGAAGTGTAGTCACTGTTGTAATGTAGGAAACGCGGCAGCCAAGTTGTGCACAGCAAGATCCCACAATGAGCAAGGCCCACAATCAGCAATGTGATAACGACTAGATAATCCTTTTTTGGTTGTATTGGACGTGGGATAAATATTGGCCAGGATACCGGTGAGAGCTCTCCTGCTCTTCTTTGAAATAGTGCCGTGTGATCTTTTACATCCAATTGTGAGGGCAGACAAAACTTTGGTTTAACGTCTCATCCAAAAGACGGCATCTCTGAGAGTGCAGCACTACCTCAGTACTGCACTGGGAGTGTCAGCCTGGGATAGGTGCTCAAGTCTCTGGAGTGTGACTTAAACCCAGAGCAGAGCCTTCTGACTCAGAGACATGAGTGCTACAAACTGAGTAAATTCTGACCCTGATATAAAATACACAGGAGAGTTATCCCCAGTAACACACAGTGTATTATTATATAATATACACAGGACTGTTATACCCAGTAATACACGGTCTGTTATTATATAATATACACAGGAGTGTTATCCCCAGTAACACACAGTGTATTATTATATAATATACACAGGACTGTTATACCCAGTAATACACGGTGTGTTATTATATAATATACACAGGACTGTTACACCCAGTAACACAGTGTGTTATTATACAATATACACAGGACTGTTATACCCAGTAACACAGTATGTTATTATATGATATACACAGGACTGTTATACCCAGTAACACTCAGTGTGTTATTATATAATATACACAGGAGTGTTATACCCAGTAACGCACAGTGTGTTATTATATAATATACACAGGAGTGTTATCCCCAGTCACGCACAGTGTGTTATTATATAATATACACAGGAGTGTTATCCCCAGTAACACACAGTGTGTCATTATATACTATTAGTCGATCTCCCATGGGGTTGCACACAGGGAGTGATGACCAAGTGCAGGATTTGCAGACATAATCCATACATTCTATCCTCATTTTCATTTATTTGTGTTGTAAATTCCACATTCATAATGGAAATTTCCTGTGTAAAGTTGTCACGCTCCTGCTGCTGGTGGTGCCGCAGTGACTTCACCGGGGGTAGGGTGAGGGGAATGTAATTACAATGTGACAGGTTTACATAGGCTCATTCCATTATAAATGTGGACACAGGAATTTATAATGGAAAAAGTTGATGGGAAATTTGTACAGATTTAAGCTTTATCGTATATTTCAGATAGCCAGGAGTTTAATACCAAGTTAACGTAGTGCGTTATATGATTACTCAGCAACAACAAAGGCAGGATATACCAATGTAGATGCATATAAAGATACAGTAGTTTTCAATGAGCATTTTTTGGACTGTGTTCATCGTGTCATAATGGTTTAAGGCTCAGACAATTGTTGTTTACTCCTCGTTTACAATGTCAGCTGTTCACTTGTGAGTATGTCAGCACCGTGCAGCAAATTCCCGCACAACTGTATCACATTGGTGATAATGTGCGAATGGTGTTAATTCACTCTTGTGTAAGGAGAGACATAACTGACTCCCAGCTGCACCGATTGTGAGTTATCTTTCGAAGGAATGAAAATCAATGATGCATAATCGGTGGGGGGAGGGACCTCAAAGGTATCAGATATTATAGGACATAAACAGGCTATTTGCTCCATCAAGTCTATGCCAGCCATCTGTTCTAATCCCACCATCCTGTACGCTACCTTTAAAGGAGGAATTCCTGAATTTCTTTTTGTATCAGTGACTTTATATAAAGGCCACTTTCCACTCTTGATATCTCCTAATCAAATCAATAGTAAGTGAATCACATCCGATTTGGACCTCCTAACATCCTGGTGTCTCGGGTTTAACAGCACGTATCTCACATTCAAGTCTCACGCACCATCTCTAACATTAGCCCATCCTTTCCCAGCTCCTCAAGCCTGTGGAATTCCTTACCTCCCTGCCCTCCCCTTCTTCCTGCAATCTGTGTGTTTTCAAAAAAAAAACAGGCTGGGTGTCATATAAGCACTAATTCCTCATTTACCATCACTCTTCTCAAATGACCCTTGACCCTCTCTCAATTGGACAAAAAATATAAGCAGTACAATCTTCACTCCTACTGATTTCAGCCGTGGGATTCTCCTTGCATTGCCGGCCATCTAGGTTTCTTAATAGGTAAAGAACAAACTTCAGGGGGAACCAGTGGATGTAATATATTTGCATTTTCAAAAGGTGTTCGATAAGGTGGCCACACAAGAGGTTGTTACACAAGATTAGGGCTCATGGGATTGGGGGTAATATATTAGCATGGAATGAGGATTAGTTAACGGACAGAAAACAGAGAGTAGGGATAAACGGGTCATTTTCGGGTTGGCAGGTTGTAACTAGTGGGGTGCTGCAAGGATCAGTGTTTGGGCCTCAGCTATTTACAATCTATATTAATGACTTAGATGAAGGGACCGAGTATAATGTATCCAAGTTTGCTAACGATACAAAGCTAGGTGGGAAAGTAAGCTGTGACGAGGATGCAAAGAGTTTACTAATCAACAGGTTAAGTGAGTGGGCAAGAAGGTGGCAGCTGGAGTATAATGTGGGGAAATGTGAGGTTATTCACTTTGGTAGGAAGAATAGAAAAACGGAATATTTTTTAAATGGTGAGAAACTATTAAATGTTGGTGTTCAGAAGGATTTATGTGTCCTTATACACAAAGCACAGAAAGTTAACATGCAGGTACAGCAAGCAATTAGGAAGGCAAATGGTATGTTGGCCTTTATTGCAAGGGGGTTGGAGCACAAGAGTAAGGAAATCTTGCTGCAATTGTACAGGGCTTTGATGAGACCTTATGTGAAGTACTGTGTACAGTTTTGGTCTCCTTACCTAGGGAAGGATATATTTGCCTTAGAGGCGGTGCAACGAAGGTTCACTAGATTGATTCCTGGGATGAGGAGGTTTATCAGGAAAGATTGAGTAGAATGGGCCTATACTCTCTGGAGTTTAGAAGAATGAGGGGTGATCTCAGTGAAACATCTAAGATTCTAAGAGGGTTTGACAGGGTAAATGCTGAGAGGATGTTTCCCTGGCTGGAGAGTCTAGAACTAGGGGGCATAGTCTCAGGATAAGGGGTTGGACATTTAGGATTGAGATGAGGAATTTCTTCACTCAGAGGATTGTGAATCTTTGGAATTCTTTACCCCAGATACTGTGGATACTCAGTCGTTGAGTATATTCAAGACTGAGATCGATAGATTTTTGGACTCTATGGAAATCAAGGGATATGGGGATCGGGCAGGAAAGTGGAGTTGAGGTCGAAGATCAGCCATAATCTTATTGAATGGCAGAGCAGACTCGAGGGACCCGATGGCCGACTTCTGCTCCTATTTCTTATATTCTTATGTTCACCCTTTTTCACATTCTCATGCGTTGGAAAAGATGATCTCGGACCAATTTTGGAGAGGGATTTGGCCTGTTGTAATTTTATACAATGATAATGAATGGAAAAGGGTTTGGTCAATTGGAATTCTGTGCAATGAGAGTAAATGGATTTGGTCCGTTCTATATAATGGGAGTGAATGGGTTTGGTCTGTTCTATACAATGGGAGTGAATGGGTTTGGAGAGGGTGCAGAGGAGATTCACCAGGATGTTACCAGGGCTGGAGCGCTTCAGCTATGAAGAGAGACTGGGAAGATTGGGTTTGTTTTCCTTGGAGCAGAGGAGGCTGAGGGGGGACATGATTGAGGTGTACAAAATTATGAGGGGCACAGATAGGATGGATACTAAGGAGCTTTTTCCCTTCGTTGAGGGTTCTATAACAAGGGGACATAGATTCAAGGTAAAAGGCGGGAGGTTTAGAGGGGATTTGAGAAAGAACTTTTTCACCCAGAGGGTGGTTGGAGTCTGGAACTCACTGCCTGAAAGGGTTGTGGAGGCAGGAACCCTCACAACATTCAAGAAGCATTTGGATGAGCACTTGAAATGCCATAGCATACAAGGCTACGGACCAAATGCTGGAATATGGGATTAGAGTAGACAGGGCTGATGGCCGGCGCGGACACGATGGGCCGAAGGGCCTCTATCCATGCTGTATGACTCTATGACTCTATGACTCTATAATGGGGGTGAATGGGTTTGATCTGTTCTATACAGTGGGAGTAAATGGATCTGGTCTGTTCCATACAATGGGAGTGAATGGGTTTGGTCTGTTCTGTACAATGGGAGTGAATGGGTTTGGTCTGTTCTATACAATGGGAGTGAATGGGAAGGAGCTTGTCCATTGGAATCCTATAAATTGAGCATGAATGCTAAAGTCTTCGGGTCCATACCATACAACGGGTGTGAATGGAGGAAGATATAGTTCATTATAAACAATAGGAGTAAATGGGAAGGAGTTTGGTTCATTAGAATGCAATGCAATGGGGGTGAATGGAAAAGACTTTGGACCATTGGAATTGCATGAAATGGTCCGAATGGGAGGGCATTTGGCCCATTGAAACTGCATACTTGAATTTAAATTGTATTTCTTTCAGATACATGTCAAAGCTAACTTGAACAGAGAAAGACTCAATAGTGTATTCAATATTTTCTGCTAAACCTTTCTGTGCTAACCAAAATTTCATCTCCTTTCTGCAGATTCTTTTTAAAATTTTTCCTCAAGTGCAATCAGAACTGTTTGAAAAATGCTGGGAATCCTAGGGACATGCGACGATTCCAGGTAGAAATCGATTTTTATTATTTTTGTTAGTTCAATTGTGTTTATTGATGAAGAATGGCAGCGAAGGACATTGAAAAGAAAGAAAGACTTGTATTTATATAGCGTCTTTCACGACCTTAGGACGTCCCAAAGCGCTTTACAGCCAATGAAGTACTTTTCTGAAGTGTAGTCATTGTTGTAATGTAGGAAAAGCATCAGCCAATTTGTGCACAGCAAGATCCCAAGAACAACAATGTGATAATGAACAGATCATCTGTTTTAGTGATGTTGGTTGAGGGTTAAATATTGGCCAGGACATTGGGGAGAACTCCTCTGCTCTTCTTCGAAATTGTGCCATGGGATCTTTTACTTCCACGTGAGAGGGCAGACGGGACCTCGGATTAACATCTCATCCAAAAGACAACACCTCTGACAGTGCAGCACTCCCTCAGTAAGGAACCACAATGTCAGTCTAGATTTTGCACTCAAGTCTCTGGAGTCAGACTTGAACCCACAACTTTCCAACTCAACAAGCAAGAGAGCTACCAGCTGAGCCACAGCTAACATTACAAGCTCTGATAGAACCAGATATTCCGACAGAGGGTGAAGGCTATGACATTAAAGCTAACTATCTATTACCCAGGACAGACACGACAGCTCAAACGGCAGGAACACACCAAGTTCTTCTGTGACCCCCCTCCATCCACCCATCCCCCTTCCACAGATTAGGGTAAATTCATTGTTCCAGCAAAGCCGTAGATAACCATGAATAGGTCAGACATAGGGCTACAACATTGGAAAACATATTCTCGAACACACGCTCATTTTCAGTGCTTCCGTCACCAAGGGAATGGGTTTCTGAATTTACCCCGTATTGTACTGGAGTGGTGAATTTACCCTGTATTGTACTGGAGTGGTGAATTTACCCTGTATTGTACTGGAGTGGTGAATTTACCCTGCATTGCACTGGAGTGGTGAATTTACCCTGTATTCTACTGGAGTGGTGAATTTAACCTGCATTGCACTGGAGTGGTGAATTTACCCTGTATTGTACTGGAGTGGTGAATTTACCCTGTATTGTACTGGAGTGGTGAATTTACCCTGCATTGTACTGGAGTGGTGAATTTACCCTGTATTGTACTGGAGTGGTGAATTTACCCTGTATTGTACTGGAGTGGTGAATTTACCCTGCATTGCACTGGAGTGGTGAATTTACCCTGTATTGTACTGGAGTGGTGAATTTACCCTGTATTGTACTGGAGTGGTGAATTTACTCTGTATTGTACTGGAGTGGTGAATTTACTCTGTATTGTACTGGAGTGGTGGATTTACTCTGTATTGTACTGGAGTGGTGAATTTACTCTGTATTGTACTGGAGTGGTGAATTTACTCTGTATTGTACTGGAGTGGTGAATTTACCCTGTATTGTACTGGAGTGGTGAATTTACTCTGTATTGTACTGGAGTGGTGAATTTACCCCATATTGTACTGGAGTGGTGAATTTACCCTGTATTGTACTGGAGTGGTGAATTTACCCTGTATTGTATTGGAGTGGTGAATTTACCCTGTATTGTACTGGAGTGGTGAATTTACTCTGTATTGTACTGGAGTGGTGAATTTACCCTGTATTGTACTGGAGTGGTGAATTTACTCTGTATTGTACTGGAGTGGTGAATTTACTCTGTATTGTACTGGAGTGGAGAATTTACTCTGTATTGTACTGGAGTGGTGAATTTACCCTGTATTGTACTGGAGTGGTGAATTTACTCTGTATTGTACTGGAGTGGTGAATTTACCCTGTATTGTACTGGAGTGGTGAATTTACTCTGTATTGTACTGGAGTGGTGAATTTACCCTGTATTGTACTGGAGTGGTGAATTTATACTGTACAGTACTGGAGTGGTGAATTTACACTGTATTGTAAAACGAGCACAGGGGATTAGTATCTGAATTGGAGAAAGTACAGCCCAATTTACAGAGTCTAGAGGCCTTGAATTTGGCCTGGACCATGTTGATCCACAGAGAACTAATTTGGCTTTTAACAGATACTAACTATTGCGCCCAGTTTTGGAATTAAGTCGTTCGAAACGCAAATGGAGGTTTCATCAATCATTGGGGCAAAATATGAGAATTATTGGAAAAAGATTGCTGAAAAGTTACAGGAAGCTGATAGTAGTGGTCCATACTAAAAAACATTCGAAAGAAGGTGCATTCAGCAAAGGCAATGACAGGGCAGATGTCCTGTCTAAATAAGGCACCCATGTCACTGAACTGGTCCAGAACTTGGGAGTGACCAGGGCCAAAGCCAAACAGCAATCAAGCCAAGCGGCCGACTGGCAATCACTCCAGATTTACTCTGATTGGCAACAAGGGGTTAAACTTCTCAACCCACTGGCCAGAAAGCAACTCCTCTTTGACAGAGATGTGCTTTGCTGTAATGGCCCCCATGGTATTGTACTGGAGTGGTGAATTTACCCCGTATTGTACTGGAGTGGTGAATTTACCCTGTATTGTACTGGAGTGGTGAATTTACCCCGTATTGTACTGGAGTGGTGAATTTACCCTGTATTGTACTGGAGTGGTGAATTTACCCCATATTGTACTGGAGTGGTGAATTTACCCTGGATTGTACTGGAGTGGTGAATTTACCCTGCATTGCACTGGAGTGGTGAATTTACCCTGTATTGTACTGGAGTGGTGAATTTACCCTGTATTGTACTGGAGTGGTGAATTTACTCTGTATTGTACTGGAGTGGTGAATTTACTCTGTATTGTACTGGAGTGATGAATTTACCCTGTATTGTACTGGAGTGGTGAATTTACCCTGTATTGTACTGGAGTGGTGAATTTACCCTGTATTGTACTGTGGTGGTGAATTTACCCTGTATTGTACTGGAGTGGTGAATTTACCCCGTATTGTACTGGAGTGGTGAATTTACCCTGTATTGTACTGGAGTGGTGAATTTACCCCGTATTGTACTGGAGTGGTGAATTTACCCTGTATTGTACTGGAGTGGTGAATTTATCGTGTATTTTCCTGGAGTGGTGAATTTACTCTGTATTGTAAAACGAGCACAGGGTTTAGTATCTGAATTGGACAAAGTTCAGCCCAATTTCCAGAGTCGAGAGGCCTTGAATTTGGCCTGGACCATGTTGATCCACAGAGAACTAATTTGGCTTTTAACAGATACTAACTATTGCGCCCAGTTTTGGAATTAAGTCGTTCGAAACGCAAATGGAGGTTTCATCAATCATAGGGGCAAAATATGAGAATTATTGGAAAAAGATTGCTGAAAAGTTACAGTAAGCTGATAGTAGTGGTCCATACTAAAAAACATTCGAAAGAAGGTGCATTCGGCAAAGGCAATGACAGGGCAGATGCACTGTCGAAATAAGGCTCCCATGTCACTGAACTGGTCCAGAACTTGGGAGTGACCAGGGCCAAAGCCAAACAGCAATCAAGCCAAGCGGCCGACTGGCAATCACTACAGATTTACTCTGATTGGCAACAAGGGGTTAAACTTCTCAACCCACGGGCCAGAAAGCAACTCCTCTTTGACAGAGATGTGCTTTGCTGTGATAGCCCCCATGGTATTGTACAGGAGTGGTGAATTTACCCTGTATTGCACTGGAGTGGTGAATTTACCCCGTATTGTACAGGAGAGGTGAATTTACCCCGTATTGTACTGGAGTAGTGAATTTACCCCGTATTGTACTGGAGTAGTGAATTTACCCTGTATTGTACGGGAGTGGTGAATTTACCCTGTATTGTACGGGAGTGGTGAATTTACCCAGTATTGTACTGGAGTGGTGAATTTAACCTGTATTGTACTGGAGTGGTGAATTTACCCCGTATTGTACTGGAGTGGTGAATTTAACCTGTATTGTACTGGAGTGGTGAATTTACCCCGTATTGTACTGGAGTGGTGAATTTACCCTGTATTGTACTGGAGTGGTGAATTTACCCTGTATTGTACTGGAGTGATGAATTTACCCTGTATTGTACTGGAGTGGTGAATTTACCCTGTATTGTATTGGAGTGGTGAATTTACCCCGTATTGTATTGGAGTGCTGAATTTACCCTGTATTGGACGGGAGTGGTGAATTTACCCTGTATTGTATTGGAGTGGTGAATTTACCCTGTATTGTATTGGAGTGGTGAATTTACCCTGTATTGTACTGGAGTGGTGAATTTACCCTGTATTGTACTGGAGTGGTGAATTTACACTGTATTGTACTGGAGTGGTGAATTTACACTGTATTGTACTGGAGTGGTGAATTTACCCTGTATTGTACTGGAGTGGTGAATTTACCCTGTACTGTACTGGAGTGGTGAATTTACCCTGTATTGTACTGGAGTGGTGAATTTACCCTGTATTGTACTGGAGTGGTGAATTTATCCTGTATTGTACTGGAGTGGTGAATTTACCCTGTATTGTACTGGAGTGGTGAATTTACCCTGTATTGTACTGGAGTGGTGAATTTACCCTGTATTGTACTGGAGTGGTGATTTTATCCTGTATTGTACTGGAGTGGTGAATTTACTCTGTATTGTACGGAAGTGGTGAATTTATCCTGTATTGTACTGGAGTGGTGAATTTACTCTGTATTGTACTGGAGTGGTGAATTTACTCTGTATTGTACTGGAGTGGTGAATTTACTCTGTATTGTACTGGAGTGGTGATTTTATCCTGTATTGTACTGGAGTGGTGAATTTACTCTGTATTGTACGGAAGTGGTGAATTTATCCTGTATTGTACTGGAGTGGTGAATTTACCCTGTATTGTACTGGAGTGGTGAATTTACTCTGTATTGTACTGGAGTGGTGATTTTATCCTGTATTGTACTGGAGTGGTGAATTTACTCTGTATTGTACGGAAGTGGTGAATTTATCCTGTATTGTACTGGAGTGGTGAATTTACTCTGTATTGTACGGAAGTGGTGAATTTATCCTGTATTGTACTGGAGTGGTGAATTTACCCTGTATTGTACTGGAGTGGTGAATTTACTCTGTATTGTACTGGAGTGGTGAATTTACCCTGTATTGTACTGGAGTGGTGAATTTACCCTGTATTGTACTGGAGTGGTGAATTTACCCTGTATTGTACTGGAGTGGTGAATTTACTCTGTATTGTACTGGAGTGGTGAATTTACCCTGTATTGTACTGGAGTGGTGAATTTACCCTGTATTGTACTGGAGTTGTGAATTTACCCTGTATTGTACTGGAGTGGTGAATTTACCCTGTATTGTACTGGAGTGGTGAATTTACTCTGTATTGTACTGGAGTGGTGAATTTACCCTGTATTGTACTGGAGTGGTGAATTTATCCTGTATTGTACTGGAGTGGTGAATTTACCCTGTATTGTACTGGAGTGGTGAATTTGCCCTGTATTGTACTGGAGTGGTGAATTTACTCTGTATTGTACGGAAGTGGTGATTTTATCCTGTATTGTACTGGAGTGGTGAATTTACTCTGTATTGTACGGAAGTGGTGAATTTATCCTGTATTGTACTGGAGTGGTGAATTTACCCTGTATTGTACTGGAGTGGTGAATTTATCCTGTATTGTACTGGAGTGGTGAATTTACCCTGTATTGTACTGGAGTGGTGAATTTACTCTGTATTGTACTGGAGTGGTGAATTTACCCTGTATTGTACTGGAGTGGTGAATTTACCATGTTTTGTACTGGAGTGATGAATTTACCCTGTATTGTACTGGAGTGGTGAATTTACCCTGTATTGTACTGGAGTGGTGAATTTACCCTGTATTGTACTGGAGTGGTGAATTTACCCTGTATTGTACTGGAGTGGTGAATTAACCCTGTATTTTACTGGAGTTGTGAATTTACTCCGTATTGTACTGGAGTGGTGAATTTACCATGTTTTGTGCTGGAGTGGTGAATTTACCCTGTATTGTACTGGAGTGGTGAATTTACCCTGTATTGTACTGGAGTGGTGAATTTACCATGTTTTGTACTGGAGTGGTGAATTTACCCTGTATTGTACTGGAGTGGTGAATTTACCCCATATTGTACTGGAGTGGTGAATTTACACTGTATTGTACTGGAGTGGTGAATTTACCCCGTATTGTACTGGAGTGGTGAATTTACCCCATATTGTCCTGGAGTGGTGAATTTACTCTGTATTGTACTGGAGTGTTGAATTTACCCCATATTGTGCTGGAGTGGTGAATTTACCCTGTATTGTACTGGAGTGGTGAATTTTACCTGTATTGTACTGGAGTGGTGAATTTACCCTGCATTGTACTGGAGTGGTGAATTTACCATGTATTGTACTGGAGTGGTGAATTTTACCTGTATTGTACTGGAGTGGTGAATTTACCCTGTATTGTACTGGAGTGGTGAATTTTACCTGTATTGTACTGGAGTGGTGAATTTACCCTGCATTGTACTGGAGTGGTGAATTTTACCTGTATTGTACTGGAGTGGTGAATTCACCCCATATCGTACTGGAGTGGTGAATTTACCCTGTATTGTACTGGAGTGGTGAATTTACCCTGCATTGTACTGGAGTGGTGAATTTACCCCGTATTATACTGGAGTGGTGAATTTACCCTGTATTGCACTGGAGTGGTGAATTTACCCCGTATTATACTGGAGTGTTGAATTTACCCTGTATTGTACTGGAGTGGTGAATTTACCCTGTATTGTACTGGAGTGGTGAATTTACCATGTTTTGTACTGGAGTGATGAATTTACCCTGTATTGTACTGGAGTGGTGAATTTACCCTGTATTGTACTGGAGTGGTGAATTTACCCTGTATTGTACTGGAGTGGTGAATTTACCCTGTATTGTACTGGAGTGGTGAATTTACCCTGTATTTTACTGGAGTTGTGAATTTACTCCGTATTGTACTGGAGTGGTGAATTTACTCTGTATTGTACTGGAATGGTTAATTTACCCTGTATTGTACTGGAGTGGTGAATTTACCCTGTATTGTACTGGAGTGGTGAATTTACTCTGTATTGTACTGGAATGGTGAATTTACCCTGTATTGTACTGGAGTGGTGAATTTCCACCGTATTGTACTGGAGTGGTGAATTTACCCCGTATTGTACTGGAGTGGTGAATTTACTCTGTATTGTACTGGAGTGGTGAAGTTACCCCATATTGTACTGGAGTGATGAATTTACTCTGTATTGTACTGGAATGGTTAATTTACCCTGTATTGTACTGGAGTGGTGAATTTACTCTGTATTGTACTGGAATGGTTAATTTACCCTGTATTGTACTGGAGTGGTGAATTTACCCTGTATTGTACTGGAGTGGTGAATTTACTCTGTATTGTACTGGAATGGTGAATTTACCCCGTATTGTACTGGAGTGGTGAATTTACCCCGGATTGTACTGGAGTGGTGAATTTACCCCATATTGTCCTGGAGTGGTGAATTTACTCTGTATTGTACTGGAGTGTTGAATTTACCCCATATTGTGCTGGAGTGGTGAATTTACCCTGTATTGTACTGGAGTGGTGAATTTTACCTGTATTGTACTGGAGTGGTGAATTTACCCTGCATTGTACTGGAGTGGTGAATTTACCCTGTATTGTACTGGAGTGGTGAATTTACACTGTATTGTACTGGAGTGGTGAATTTACCCTGCATTGTACTGGAGTGGTGAATTTACCCCATATCGTACTGGAGTGGTGAATTTACCCTGTATTGTACTGGAGTGGTGAATTTACCCTGCATTGTACTGGAGTGGTGAATTTACCCCGTATTATACTGGAGTGGTGAATTTACCCTGTATTGCACTGGAGTGGTGAATTTACGCCGTATTATACTGGAGTGGTGAATTTACCCTGTATTGTACTGGAGTGGTGAATTTACCCTGTATTGGACTGGAGTGGTGAATTGACACTGTATTGTACTGGAGTGGTGAATTTACCCTGTATTGTACTGGAGTGGTGTATTTACCCTGTATTGTACTGGTGTGGTGAATTTACCCCGTATTGTACTGGAGTGTTGAATTTACCCTGTATTGTACTGGAGTGGTGAATTTACCCTGTATTGTACTGGAGTGGTGAATTTACCATGTTTTGTACTGGAGTGATGAATTTACCCTGTATTGTACTGGAGTGGTGAATTTACCCTGTATTGTACTGGAGTGGTGAATTTACCCTGTATTGTACTGGAGTGGTGAATTTACCCTGTATTGTACTGGAGTGGTGAATTTACTCCGTATTGTACTGGAGTGGTGAATTTACCATGTTTTGTACTGGAGTGGTGAATTTACCCTGTATTGTACTGGAGTGGTGAATTTACCCTGTATTGTACTGGAGTGGTGAATTTACCCTGTATTGTACTGGAGTGGTGAATTTACCCTGTATTGTACTGGAGTGGTGAATTTCCACCGTATTGTACTGGAGTGGTGAATTTACCCCGTATTGTCCTGGAGTGGTGAATTTACTCTGTATTGTACTGGAGTGTTGAATTTACCCCATATTGTGCTGGAGTGGTGAATTTACCCTGTATTGTACTGGAGTGGTGAATTTTACCTGCATTGTACTGGAGTGGTGAATTTACCCTGCATTGTACTGGAGTGGTGAATTTACCCTGTATTGTACTGGAGTGGTGAATTTACCCTGCATTGTACTGGAGTGGTGAATTTACCCCGTATTATACTGGAGTGGTGAATTTACCCTGTATTGTACTGGAGTGGTGAATTTACCCCGTATTATACTGGAGTGGTGAATTTACCCTGTATTGTACTGGAGTGGTGAATTTACCCTGTATTGGACTGGAGTGGTGAATTGACACTGTATTGTACTGGAGTGGTGAATTGACACTGTATTGTACTGGAGTGGTGTATTTACCCTGTATTGTACTGGAGTGGTGAATTTACCCCGTATTGTACTGGAGTGTTGAATTTACCCTGTATTGTACTGGAGTGGTGAATTTACCCCGTATTGTACTGGAGTGTTGAATTTACCCTGTATTGTACTGGAGTGGTGAATTTACCCTGTATTGTACTGGAGTGGTGAATTTACCCCATATTGTACTGGAGTGGTGAATTTACCCCATATTATACTGGAGTGGTGAATTTACCCTGTATTATACTGGAGTGGTGAATTTACCCCATATCGTACTGGAGTGGTGAATTTACCCTGTATTGTACTGGAGTGGTGAATTTACCCTGTATTATACTGGAGTGGTGAATTTACCCTGTATTGTACTGGAGTGGTGAATTTACCCTGTATTGGACTGGAGTGGTGAATTGACACTGTATTGTACTGGAGTGGTGAATTGACACTGTATTGTACTGGAGTGGTGTATTTACCATGTATTGTACTGGAGTGGTGAATTCACCCCGTATTGTACTGGAGTGTTGAATTTACCCTGTATTGTACTGGAGTGGTGAATTTACCCTGTATTGTACTGGAGTGTTGAATTTACCCTGTATTGTACTGGAGTGGTGAATTTACCCCGTATTGTACTGGAGTGGTGAATTTACCCTGTATTGTACTGGAGTGGTGAATTTACCCCATGTTATACTGGAGTGGTGAATTTACCCTGTATTATACTGGAGTGGTGAATTTACCCTACATTGTACTGGAGTGGTGAATTTACCCCGTATTGTACTGGAGTGTTGAATTTACCCTGTATTGTACTGGAGTGGTGAATTTACCCCATATTATACTGGAGTGGTGAATTTACCCTGTATTGTACTGGAGTGGTGAATTTACCCCATATTGTACTGGAGTGGTGAATTTACCCTGTATTGTACTGGAGTGGTGAATTTACCCCGTATTGTACTGGAGTGGTGAATTTACCCCATATTGTACTGGAGTGGTGAATTTACCCTGTATTGTACTGGAGTGGTGAATTTACCCCGTATTGTACTGGAGTGGTGAATTTACCCTGTATTGTACTGGAGTGGTGAATTTACCCTGTATTGTCCTGGAGTGGTGAATTTACCCTGTATTGTACTGGAGTGGTGAATTTACCCTGTATTGTACTGGAGTGGTGAATTTACCCCATATTATACTGGAGTGGTGAATTTACCCTGTATTGTACTGGAGTGGTGAATTTACCCCATATTGTACTGGAGTGGTGAATTTACCCTGTATTGTACTGGAGTGGTGAATTTACCCCGTATTGTACTGGAGTGGTGAATTTACCCTGTATTGTACTGGAGAGGTGAATTTACCCTGTATTGTCCTGGAGTGGTGAATTTACCCTGTATTGTACTGGAGTGGTGAATTTATCCTGTATTGTCCTGGAGTGGTGAATTTACCCTGTATTGTACTGGAGTGGTGAATTTACCCTGTATTGTACTGGAGTGGTGAATTTACCCTGTATTGTACTGGAGTGGTGAATTTACCCTGTATTGTACTGGAGTGTTGAATTTACCCTGTATTGTACTGGAGTGGTGAATTTACCCTGTATTGTACTGGAGTGGTGAATTTACCCCGTATTGTACTGGAGTGGTGAATTTACCCTGTATTATACTGGAGTGGTGAATTTACCCGACATTGTACTGGAGTGGTGAATTTACCCCGTATTGTACTGGAGTGTTGAATTTACCCTGTATTGTACTGGAGTGGTGAATTTACCCCATATTATACTGGAGTGGTGAATTTACCCTGTATTGTACTGGAGTGGTGAATTTACCCTGCATAGTACTGGAGTGGTGAATTTAACCTGTATTGTACTGGAGTGGTGAATTTACCCTGTATTGTACTGGAGTGGTGAATTTACCCCATATTGTACTGGAGTGGTGAATTTACCCCGTATTGTACTGGAGTGGTGAATTTACCCCATATTGTACTGGAGTGGTGAATTTACCCCATATTGTACTGGAGTGGTGAATTTACCCCATATTGTACTGGAGTGGTGAATTTACCCCGTATTGTACTGGAGTGGTGAATTTACCCTGTATTGTACTGGAGTGGTGAATTTACCCTGCATAGTACTGGAGTGGTGAATTTACCCTGTATTGTACTGGAGTGGTGAATTTACCCTGTATTGTACTGGAGTGGTGAATTTACCCCATATTGTACTGGAGTGGTGAATTTACCCCATATTGTACTGGAGTGGTGAATTTACCCCATATTGTACTGGAGTGGTGAATTTACCCTGTATTGTACTGGAGTGGTGAATTTACCCCGTATTGTACTGGAGTGGTGAATTTACCCTGTATTGTACTGGAGTGGTGAATTTACCCTGTATTGTACTGGAGTGGTGAATTTACCCCGTATTGTACTGGAGTGGTGAATTTACCCCATATTGTACTGGAGTGGTGAATTTACCCTGTATTGTACTGGAGTGGTGAATTTACCCCGTATTGTACTGGAGTGGTGAATTTACCCTGTATTGTACTGGAGTGGTGAATTTACCCTGTATTGTCCTGGAGTGGTGAATTTACCCTGCATTGTACTGGAGTGGTGAATTTATCCTGTATTGTCCTGGAGTGGTGAATTTACCCTGTATTGTACTGGAGTGGTGAATTTACCCTGTATTGTACTGGAGTGGTGAATTTACCCTGTATTGTACTGGAGTGGTGAATTTACCCTGTATTGTACTGGAGTGGTGTATTTACCCTGTATTGTACTGGAGTGGTGAATTTACCCTGTATTGTCCTGGAGTGGTGAATTTATCCTGTATTGTCCTGGAGTGGTGAATTTACCCTGTATTGTACTGGAGTGGTGAATTTACCCTGTATTGTATTGGAGTGGTGAATTTACCCTGTATTGTACTGGAGTGGTGAATTTACCCTGTATTGTACTGGAGTGGTGAATTTACCCTGTATTGTACTGGAGTGGTGAATTTACCCTGTATTGTACTGGAGTGGTGAATTTACCCCGTATTATACTGGAGTGGTGAATTTACCCTGTATTATACTGGAGTGGTGAATTTACCCTGCATTGCACTGGAGTGGTGAATTTACCCTGTATTGTACTGGAGTGGTGAATTTACCCTGCATTGTACTGGAGTGGTGAATTTACCCCATATTGTACTGGAGTGGTGAATTTACTCTCTATTGTACTGGAGTGGTGAATTTACCCCATATTGTACTGGAGTGGTGAATTTACCCTTTATTATACTGGAGTGGTGAATTTACCCCGTATTGTACTGGAGTGGTGAATTTACCCCATATTGTACTGGAGTGGTGAATTTACCCTGTATTGTACTGGAGTGGTGAATTTACCCTGTATTGTCCTGGAGTGGTGAATTTACCCTGTATTGTACTGGAGTGGTGAATTTACCCCATATTGTACTGGAGTGGTGAATTTACCCCATATTGTACTGGAGTGGTGAATTTACTCTCTATTGTACTGGAGTGGTGAATTTACCCCATATTGTACTGGAGTGGTGAATTTACCCTGTATTGTACTGGAGTGGTGAATTTACCCTGTATTGTACTGGAGTGGTGAATTTACCCCATATTGTACTGGAGTGGTGAATTTACCCCGTATTGTCCTGGAGTGGTGAATTTACCCTGTATTGTACTGGAGTGGTGAATTTACCCTGTATTGTCCTGGAGTGGTGAATTTACCTTACATTGTACTGGAGTGGTGAATTTACCCTGCATAGTACTGGAGTGGTGAATTTACCCCGTATTGTACTGGAGTGGTAAATTTATCCTGTATTCTGCTGGAGTGGTGAATTTACCCCATATTGTCCTGGAGTGGTGAATTTACCCTGTATTGTACTGGAGTGGTGAATTTACCCTGTATTGTACTGGAGTGGTGAATTTACCCCATATTGTCCTGGAGTGGTGAATTTACCCTGTATTGTACTGGAGTGGTGAATTTACCCTGTATTGTACTGGAGTGGTGAATTTAACCCATATTGTACTGGAGTGGTGAATTTACCCTTTATTGTACTGGAGTGGTGAATTTACCCCATATTGTCCTGGAGTGGTGAATTTACCCTGTATTGTACTGGAGTGGTGAATTTACCCTGTATTGTACTGGAGTGGTGAATTTACCCCATATTGTACTAGAGTGGTGAATTTCCCCTGTATTGTACTGGAGTGGTGAATTTACCCCATATTGTCCTGGAGTGGTGAATTTACCCCGTATTGTACTGGAGTGGTGAATTTACCCTGTATTGTACTGGAGTGGTGAATTTACCCCGTATTGTACTGGAGTGGTGAATTTACCCCATATTGTACTGGAGTGGTGAATTTACCCTGTATTGTACTGGAGTGGTGAATTTACCATGTATTGTACCGGAGTGGTGAATTTACCCCATATTGTCCTGGAGTGGTGAATTTACCCCATATTGTACTGGAGTGGTGAATTTACCCTGTATTGTACCGGAGTGGTGAATTTACCCCATATTGTACTAGAGTCGTGAATTTACACTGTATTGTACTGGAGTGGTGAATTTACCCCATATTGTACTGGAGTGGTGAATTTACACTGTATTGTACTGGAGT
Source organism: Heptranchias perlo (assembly GCF_035084215.1). Taxonomy (NCBI): domain Eukaryota; kingdom Metazoa; phylum Chordata; class Chondrichthyes; order Hexanchiformes; family Hexanchidae; genus Heptranchias; species Heptranchias perlo. Next base: position 10,440,231 of record NC_090325.1, on the reverse strand, counting down.
GGTGAATTTACCCCATATTGTACTGGAGTGGTGAATTTACCCTGTATTGTACTGGAGTTGTGAATTTACTCTGTATTGTACTGGAGTGGTGAATTTACCCCATATTGTCCTGGAGTGGTGAATTTACCCTGTATTGTACTGGAGTGGTGAATTTACCCTGTATTGTACTGGAGTGGTGAATTTACCCTGTATTGTACTGGAGTGGTGAATTTACCCTGTATTGTACTGGAGTTGTGAATTTACTCTGTATTGTACTGGATTGGTGAATTTACCCCATATTGTCCTGGAGTGGTGAATTTACACTGTATTGTACTGGAGTGGTGAATTTACCCCATATTGTACTGGAGTGGTGAATTTACTCTGTATTGTACTGGAGTGGTGAATTTACCCGGTATTGTACTGGAGTGGTCAATTTACACTGTATTGTACTAGAATGGTGAATTTACCCCATATTGTACTGGAGTGGTGAATTTATTCTGTATTGTACTAGAATGGTGAATTTACACTGTATTGTACTGGAGTGGTGAATTTACACTGTATTGTACTCGAGTGGTGAATTTACCCCGTATTGTACTGGAGTGGTGAATTTATTCTGTGTTGTACTAGAATGGTGAATTTACACTGTATTGTACTGGAGTGGTGAATTTACACTGTATTGTACGAGAATGGTGAATTTACCCCATATTGTACTGGAGTGGTGATTTTACCCCATATTATACTGGAGTGGTGAATTTACCCTGTATTGTGCTGGAGTGGTGAATTTACCCTGTATTGTACTGGAGTGGTGAATTTACCCTGTATTGTGCTTGAGTGGTGAATTTACCCTGTATTGTACTGGAGTGGTGTATTTCCCCCGTATTGTACTGGAGTGGTGAATTTACCTTGTATTGTACTGGAGTGGTGAATTTACCTTGTATTCGACTAGAGTGGTGAATTTACCCTGTATTGTACTGGAGTGGTGAATTTATCATGTATTGTCCTGGAGTGGTGAATTTATCGTGTATTGTCCTGGAGTGGTGAATTTACCCTGTATTTTACTGGAGTGGTGAGTTTATCCTGTATTCTGCTGGAGTGGTGAATTTACCCTGTATTGTCCTGGAGTGGTGAATTTATTGTGTATTCTCCTGGAGTGGTGAATTTACTCTGTATTTTAAAACGAGCACTGGGTTTAGTGTCTGAATTGGACAAAGTACAGCCCAATTTCCAGAGTCCAGAGGCCTTGAATTTGGCCTGGACCATGTTGATCCACAGAGAACTAATTTGGCTTTTAACAGATACTAACTATTGCGCCCAGTTTTGGATTTAAGTCGTTCGAAACGCAAATGGAGGTTTCATCAATCATAGGGGCAAAATATGAGAATTATTGGAAAAAGATTGCTGAAAAGTTACAGTAAGCTGATAGTAGTGGTCCATACTAAAAAACATTCGAAAGAAGGTGCATTCGGCAAAGGCAATGACAGGGCAGATGTCCTGTCTAAATAAGGCACCCATGTCACTGAATTAGTCCAGAACTTGGGAGTGACCAGGGCCAAAGCCAAACAGCAATCAAGCCAAGCGGCTGACTGGCAATCACGACAGATTTACTCTGATTGGCAACAGGGGGTTAAACTTCTCAACCCACGGGCCAGAAAGCAACTCCTCTTTGACAGAGATGTGCTTTGCTGTGATGGCCCCCATGGTATTGGACTGGAGTGGTGAATTTACCCTGTATTGGACTGGAGGAGTGAATATACCCCAAATTGTACTGGAGTGGTGAATTTACCCTGTATTGGACTGGAGTAGTGAATTTACCCTGTATTGTACTGGAGTGGTGAATTTACCCTGTATTGCACTGGAGTGGTGAATTTACCCCATATTGTACTGGAGTGGTGAATTTACCCTGTATTGTACTGGAGTGGTGAATTTACCCTGTATTGTACTGGAGTGGTAAATTTACCCTGTATTGTACTGGAGTGGTGAATTTACCCCATATTGTACTAGAGTGGTGAATTTACCCTGTATTGTACTGGAGTGGTGAATTTACCCCATATTGTCCTGGAGTGGTGAATTTACCCTGTATTGTACTGGAGTGGTGAATTTACCCTGTATTGTACTGGAGTGGTGAATTTACCCCATATTGTACTAGAGTGGTGAATTTACCCTGTATTGTACTGGAGTGGTGAATTTACCCCATATTGTCCTGGAGTGGTGAATTTACCCTGTATTGTACTGGAGTGGTGAATTTACCCTGTATTGTACTGGAGTGGTGAATTTACCCTGTATTGTACTGGAGTGGTGAATTTACCCTGTATTGTACTGGAGTGGTGAATTTACCCCATATTGTCCTGGAGTGGTGAATTTACCCCATATCGTACTGGAGTGGTGAATTTACCCTGTATTGTACTGGAGTGGTGAATTTACCCCATATTGTGCTAGAGTCGTGAATTTACACTGAATTGAACTGGAGTGGTGAATTTACCCCATATTGTACTGGAGTGGTGAATTTACACTGTATTGTACTGGAGTGGTGAATTTACCCCATATTGTACTGGAGTGGTGAATTTACCCTGTATTGTACTGGAGTTGTGAATTTACTCTGTATTGTACTGGAGTGGTGAATTTACCCCATATTGTCCTGGAGTGGTGAATTTACCCTGTATTGTACTGGAGTGGTGAATTTACCCTGTATTGTACTGGAGTGGTGAATTTACCCTGTATTGTACTGGAGTGGTGAATTTACCCTGTATTGTACTGGAGTTGTGAATTTACTCTGTATTGTACTGGAGTGGTGAATTTACCCCATATTGTCCTGGAGTGGTGAATTTACACTGTATTGTACTGGAGTGGTGAATTTACCCCATATTGTACTGGAGTGGTGAATTTACTCTGTATTGTACTGGAGTGGTGAATTTACCTGGTATTGTACTGGAGTGGTGAATTTACACTGTATTGTACTAGAATGGTGAATTTACCCCATATTGTACTGGAGTGGTGAATTTACCCCGTATTGTACTGGAGTGGTGAATTTACTCTGTGTTGTACTAGAATGGTGAATTTACACTGTATTGTACTGGAGTGGTGAATTTACACTGTATTGTACTAGAATGGTGAATTTACCCCATATTGTACTGGAGTGGTGATTTTACCCCATATTATACTGGAGTGGTGAATTTACCCTGTATTGTGCTGGAGTGGTGAATTTACCCTGTATTGTACTGGAGTGGTGAATTTACCCTGTATTGTGCTGGAGTGGTGAATTTCCCCTGTATTGTACTGGAGTGGTGAATTTACCCTGTATTGTACTGGGGTGGTGAATTTACCCTGTATTGAACTGGAGTGGTGAATTTCCCCCGTATTGTACTGGAGTGGTGAATTTACCTTGTATTGTACTGGAGTGGTGAATTTATCATGTATTGTCCTGGAGTGGTGAATTTATCGTGTATTGTCCTGGAGTGGTGAATTTACCCTGTATTGTACTGGAGTGGTGAGTTTATCCTGTATTCTGCTGGAGTGGTGAATTTACCCTGTATTGTCCTGGAGTGGTGAATTTATCGTGTATTGTCCTGGAGTGGTGAATTTACTCTGTATTGTAAAACGAGCACAGGGTTTAGTATCTGATTTGGACAAAGTTCAGCCCAATTTCCAGAGTCCAGAGGACTTGAATTTGGCCTGGACCATGTTGATCCACAGAGAACTAATTTGGCTTTTAACAGATACTAACTATTGCGCCCAGTTTTGGATTTAAGTCGTTCGAAACGCAAATGGAGGTTTCATCAATCATAGGGGCAAAATATGAGAATTATTGGAAAAAGATTGCTGAAAAGTTACAGTCAGCTGATAGTAGTGGTCCATACTAAAAAACATTCGAAAGAAGGTGCATTCAGCAAAGGCAATGACAGGGCTGATGTCCTTTCTAAATAAGGCTCCCATGTCACTGAACTGGTCCAGAACTTGGGAGTGACCAGGCCCAAAGCCAAACAGCAATCAAGCCAAGCGGCTGACTGGCAATCACGACAGATTTACTCTGATTGGCAACAGGGGGTTAAACTTCTCAACCCACGGGCCAGAAAGCAACTCCTCTTTGACAGAGATGTGCTTTGCTGTGATGGCCCCCATGGTATTGGACTGGAGTGGTGAATTTACCCCGTATTGTCCTGGAGTGGTGAATTTACCCTGTATTGTACAGGAGTGGTGAATTTACCCCATATTGTACTGGAGTGGTGAATTTACCCTGCATTGTACTGGAGTGGTGAATTTACCCTGTATTGTACTGGAGTGGTGAATTTACCCTGTATTGTACTGGAGTGGTGAATTTACCCTGTATTGTACTGGAGTGGTGAATTTACCCTGTATTGTACTGGAGTGGTGAATTTACCCTGTATTGTCCTGGAGTGGTGAATTTACCCTGCATTGTACTGGAGTGGTGAATTTACCCTGTATTGTACTGGAGTGGTGAATTTACCCTGCATTGTACTGGAGTGGTGAATTTACCATGTATTGTACTGGAGTGGTGAATTTACCCTGTATTGTACTGGAGTGGTGAATTTACCCCGTATTGCACTGGAGTGGTGAATTTACCCCATATTGTACTGGAGTGGTGAATTTACCATGTATTGTACTGGAGTGGTGAATTTACCTTGTATTGTCCTGGAGTGGTGAATTTACCCTGCATTGTACTGGAGTGGTGAATTTACCATGTATTGTACTGGAGTGGTGAATTTACCCCGTATTGTACTGGAGTGGTGAATTTACCCTGTATTGTACTGGAGTGGTGAATTTACCCTGTATTGTACTGGAGTGGTGAATTTACCCCGTATTGTACTGGAGTGGTGAATTTACCCCATATTGTACTGGAGTGGTGAATTTTCCCTGTATTGTACTGGAGTGGTGAATTTACCCTGTATTGCACTGGAATGGTGAATTTACCCTGTATTACACTGGAATGGTGAATTTACCCTGTATTCTACTGCAGTGGTGAATTTACCATGCATTGTACTGGAATCGTGAATTTACCCTGTATTGTACTGGAATAGTCAATTTATACTGTATTGTACTGGAGTGGTGAATTCACCCCATATTGTACTGGAGTGGTGAATTTACTCTGTATTGCACTGGAGTGGTGAATTTACCCCATATTGTACTGGAGTGGTGAATTTACCCTGTATTGTACTGGAGTGGTGAATTTACCCTGTATTGGACTGGAGTGGTGAATTTACCCCGTATTATACTGGAGTGGTGAATTTACCCTGTATTGTACTGGAGTGGTGAATTTACCCTGCATTGTACTGGAGTGGTGAATTTACCCTGTATTGTACTGGAGTGGTGAATTTACCCCGTATTATACTGGAGTGGTGAATTTACCCTGTATTGCACTGGAGTGGTGAATTTACCCCGTATTATACTGGAGTGGTGAATTTACCCTGTATTGTACTGGAGTGGTGAATTTACCCTGTATTGTACTGGAGTGGTGAATTTACCCTGTATTGTACTGGAGTGGTGAATTGACACTGTATTGTACTGGAGTGGTGAATTTACCCCATATTATACTGGAGTGGTGAATTTACCCTGTATTGCACTGGAGTGGTGAATTTACCCCGTATTATACTGGAGTGGTGAATTTACCCTGTATTGTACTGGAGTGGTGAATTTACCCTGTATTGTACTGGAGTGGTGAATTTACCCTGTATTGTACTGGAGTGGTGAATTTACCCTGTATTGTACTGGAGTGGTGAATTGACACTGTATTGTACTGGAGTGGTGAATTTACCCCGTATTGTACTGGAGTGGTGAATTGACACTGTATTGTACTGGAGTGGTGAATTGACACTGTATTGTACTGGAGTGGTGAATTGACACTGTATTGTACTGGAGTGGTGAATTGACACTGTTTTGTACTGGAGTGGTGAATTTACCCCGTATTGTACTGGAGTGGTGAATTTACCCTGCATTGTACTGGAGTGGTGAATTTACACTGTATTGTACTGGAGTGGTGAATTGACACTGTATTGTACTGGAGTGGTGAATTGACACTGTTTTGTACTGGAGTGGTGAATTTACCCCGTATTGTACTGGAGTGGTGAATTTACCCTGCATTGTACTGGAGTGGTGAATTTACCCTGTATTGTACTGGAGTGGTGAATTTACCCATATTGGAATGGAGTGGTGAATTTACGCTGCATTGTACTGGAGTGGTGAATTTACCCCATATTGTACTGGAGTGGTGAATTTACCCCGTATTGTACTGGAGTGGTGAATTTACCCCGTATTGTACTGGAGTGGTGAATTTACCCCATATTGTACTGGAGTGGTGAATTTACCCCATATTGTACTGGAGTGGTGAATTTACCCCGTATTGTACTGGAGTGGTGAATTTACCCTGTGTTGTACTGGAGTGGTGAATTTACCCTGTATTGTACTGGAGTGGTGAATTTACCCCATATTGTACAGGAGTGGTGAATTTACCCCATATTGTACTGGAGTGGTGAATTTACCCTGTATTGTACAGGAGTGGTGAATTTACCCTGTGTTGTACTGGAGTGGTGAATTTACCCTGTATTGTACTGGAGTGGTGAATTTACCCTGCATTGTACTGGAGTGGTGAATTTACCCTGTATTGTACTGGAGTGGTGAATTTACCCTGTATTGTACTGGAGTGGTGAATTGACACTGTATTGTACTGGAGTGGTGAATTGACACTGTATTGTACTGGAGTGGTGAATTTACCCCGTATTGTACTGGAGTGGTGAATTGACACTGTATTGTACTGGAGTGGTGAATTGACACTGTATTGTACTGGAGTGGTGAATTGACACTGTTTTGTACTGGAGTGGTGAATTTACCCCGTATTGTACTGGAGTGGTGAATTTACCCCATATTGTACTGGAGTGGTGAATTTACCCTGTATTGTACTGGAGTGGTGAATTTACCCCATATTGTACTGGAGTGGTGAATTTACCCCGTATTGTACTGGAGTGGTGAATTTACCCCGTATTGTACTGGAGTGGTGAATTTACCCCATATTGTACTGGAGTGGTGAATTTACCCCGTATTGTACTGGAGTGGTGAATTTACCCTGTGTTGTACTGGAGTGGTGAATTTACCCTGTATTGTACAGGAGTGGTGAATTTACCCTGTGTTGTACTGGAGTGGTGAATTTACCCTGTATTGTACTGGAGTGGTGAATTTACCCTGCATTGTACTGGAGCGGTGAATTTACCCTGCATTGTACTGGAGTGGTGAATTTACTCTGTATTGTCCTGGAGTGGTGAATTTACCCTGCATTGTACTGGAGTGGTGAATTTACCCTGTATTGTACTGGAGTGGTGAATTTACTCTGTATTGTCCTGGAGTGGTGAATTTACCCCGTATTGTACTGGAGTGGTGAATTTACCCTGTATTGTACTGGAGTGGTGAATTTACCCTGTATTGTACTGGAGTGGTGAATTTACACTGTTTTGTACTGGAGTGGTGAATTTACCCTGTATTGTACTGGAGTGGTGAATTTACCCTGTATTGTACTGGAGTGGTGAATTTACCCCGTATTGTACTGGAGTGGTGAATTTACCCTGTATTGTACTGGAGTGGTGAATATACCCCATATTCTACTGGTGTGGTGAATTTACCCCGTATTGTACTGGAGTGGTGAATTTACTCCGTATTGTACTGGAGTGGTGAATTTACCCGGTATTGCACTGGAGTTGTGAATTTACCCCGTATTGTACTGGAGTGGTGAATTTACTCTGTATTGTACTGGAGTGGTGAATTTATACTGTATTGGACTAGAATGGTGAATTTACCCTGTATTGTACTGGAGTGGTGAATTTACACTCTATTGTTCTAGAATGGTGAATTTACCCCATATTGTACTGGAGTGGTGAATTTACCCCATGTTATACTGGAGTGGTGAATTTACCCTGTATTGTGCTGGAGTGGTGAATTTACCCTGTATTGTACTGGAGTGGTGAATTTCCCCCGTATTGTACTGGAGTGGTGAATTTACCCTGTATTGTACTGGAGTGGTGAATTTCCCCCGTATTGTACTGGAGTGGTGAATTTACCCTGCATTGTACTGGAGTGGTGAATTTACCCCGTATTGTACTGGAGTGGTGAATTTACCCTGTATTGTACTGGAGTGGTAAATTTACCCTGTATTGTACTGGAGTGGTGAATTTACACTGTTTTGTACTGGAGTGGTGAATTTACCCATATTGGACTGGAGTGGTGAAATTACCCTGCATTGTACTGGAGTGGTAAATTTACCCATATTGTACTGGAGTGGTGAATTTACCCTGTATTGTACTGGCGTGGTGAATTTACCCTGTATTGTACTGGAGTGGTAAATTTACCCTGTATTGGACTGGAGTGGTGAAATTACCCTGCATTGTACTGGAGTGGTGAATTTACCCTGTATTGTCCTGGAGTGGTGAATTTACCCTGTATTGTACTGGAGTGGTGAATTTACCCTGTATTGTACTGGAGTGGTGAATTTACCCTGTATTGTACTGGAGTGGTGAATTTATCGTGTATTGTCCTGGAGTGGTGAATTTACTCTGTATTGTAAAACGAGCACTGGGTTTAGTGTCTGATTTGGACAAAGTTCAGCCCAATTTTCAGAGTCCAGAGGCTTTGAATTTGGCCTGGACCATGTTGATCCACAGAGAACTAATTTGGCTTTTAACAGATACTAACTATTGCGCCCAGTTTTGGAATTAAGTCGTTCGAAACGCAAATGGAGGTTTCATCAATCATAGGGGCAAAATATGAGAATTATTGGAAAAAGATTGCTGAAAAGTTACAGTAAGCTGATAGTAGTGGTCCATACTAAAAAACATTCGAAAGAAGGTGCATTCAGCAAAGGCAATGACAGGGCAGATGTCCTTTCTAAATAAGGCTCCCATGTCACTGAACTGGTCCAGAACTTGGTCGTGACCAGGCCCAAAGCCAAACAGCAATCAAGCCAAGCGGCCGACTGGCAATCACGACAGATTTACTCTGATTGGCAACAAGGGGTTAAACTTCTCAACCCACGGGGCAGAAAGCAACTCCTCTTTGACAGAGATGTGCTTTGCTGTGATGGCCCCCATGGTATTGTACTGGAGTGGTGAATTTACCCCGTATTGGACTGGAGGAGTGAATTTACCCCATATCGTACTGGAGTGGTGAATTTACCCTGTATTGTACTGGAGTGGTGAATTTACCCCGAATTGGACTGGAGTAGTGAATTTACACTGTATTGTAATGGAGTGGTAAATTTACCCAGTATTGTACTGGAGTGGTGAATTTACCCTGTATTGTACTGGAGTGGTGAATTTACCCATATTGGACTGGAGTGGTGAATTTACCCTGCATTGTACTGGAGTGGTGAATTTACCCCGTATTGTCCTGGAGTGGTGAATTTACCCTGTATTGTACTGGAGTGGTGAATTTACCCCATATTGTCCTGGAGTGGTGAATTTACCCTGTATTGTACTGGAGTGGTGAATTTACCCCGTATTGTACTGGAGTGGTGAATTTACCCCGTATTGTACTGGAGTGGTGAATTTACCCTGTATTGCACTGGAGTGGTGAATTCACCCCATATTGTCCTGGAGTGGTGAATTTACCCTGTATTGCACTGGAGTGGTGAATTTACCCTGTATTGCACTGGAGTGGTTAATTTACCCTGTATTGCACTGGAGTGGTGAATTTACCCCATATTGTCCTGGAGTGGTGAATTTACCCTGCATTGTACTAGAGTGGTGAATTTACCCTGTATTGCACTGGAGTGGTGAATTTACCCTGTATTGCACTGGAGTGGTGAATTTACCCTGTATTGCACTGGAGTGGTGAATTTACCCTGTATTGCACTGGAGTGGTGAATTTACCCTGTATTGCACTGGAGTGGTAAATTTACCCTGTATTGCACTGGAGTGGTGAATTTACCCTGTATTGCACTGGAGTGGTAAATTTACTCTGTATTGTACTGGAGTGGTGAATTTACCCTGTATTGTACTGGAGTGGTGAATTTACCCCATATTGTCCTGGAGTGGTGAATTTACCCTGTATTGTACTGGAGTGGTGAATTTACCCTGTATTGTACTGGAGTGGTGAATTTACCCCATATTGTCCTGGAGTGGTGAATTTACCCTGTATTGTACTGGAGTGGTGAATTTACCCTGTATTGTACTGGAGTGGTGAATTTACCCTGCATTGTCCTGGAGTGGTGAATTTACCCTGTATTGTACTGGAGTGGTGAATTTACCCTGTATTGTACTGGAGTGGTGAATTTACCCTGTATTGTACTGGAGTGGTGAATTTACCCTGTTTTGTACTGGAGTGGTGAATTTACACTGTATTGTACTGGAGTGGTGAATTTACCCTGTATTGTACTGGAGTGGTGAATTTACCCTGTTTTGTACTGGAGTGGTGAATTTACACTGTATTGTACTGGAGTGGTGAATTTACCCTGTATTGTCCTGGAGTGGCGAATTTACACTGTATTGTACTGGAGTGGTGAATTTACCCTGTATTGTACTGGAGTGGTGAATTTACACTGTATTGTACTGGAGTGGTGAATTTACACTGTATTGTACTGGAGTGGTGAATTTACCCCGTATTGTACTGGAGTGGTGAATTTACCCCGTATTGTGCTGGAGTGGTGAATTTACCCTGTATTGTACTGGAGTGGTGAATTTACCCTGTATTGTACTGGAGTGGTGAATTTACCCTGTATTCGACTGGAGTGGTGAATTTATCCTGTATTGTACTGGAGTGGTGAATTTACCCTGTGTTGTACTGGAGTGGTGAATTTACCCCGTATTGTACTGGAGTGGTGAATTTACTCTGTATTGTACTGGAGTTGTGAATTTACCCCGTATTGTACTGGAGTGGTGAATTTACCCTGTATTGTACTGGAGTGGTGAATTTACCCCGTATTGTACTGGAGTGGTGAATTTACCCTGTATTGTACTGGAGTGGTGAATTTACCCTGTATTGTACTGGAGTGGTGAATTTACCCTGTTTTGTACTGGAGTGGTGAATTTACCCTGTATTCGACTGGAGTGGTGAATTTACCCTGTATTGTACTGGAGTGGTGAATTTACCCTGTATTGTACTGGAGTGGTGAATTTACCCTGTATTGTCCTGGAGTGGTGAATTTACCCTGTATTGTACTGGAGTGGTGAATTTACCCTGTATTCGACAGGAGTGGTGAATTTACCCTGTATTGTACTGGAGTGGTGAATTTACCCTGTATTGTACTGGAGTGGTGAATTTACCCTGTATTGTACTGGAGTGGTGAATTTACCCTGTATTGTACTGGAGTGGTGAATTTACCCTGTATTGTACTGGAGTGGTGAATTTACCCCGTATTGTACTGGAGTGGTGAATTTCCCCTGTATTGTACTGGAGTGGTGAATTTATCGTTTATTGTCCTGGAGTGGTGAATTTACTCTGTATTGTAAAACGAGCACAGGGTTTAGTGTCTGATTTGGACAAAGTTCAGCCCAATTTCCAGAGTCGAGAGGCCTTGAATTTGGCCTGGACCATGTTGATCCACAGAGAACTAATTTGGCTTTTAACAGATACTAACTATTGCGCCCAGTTTTGGAATTAAGTCGTTCGAAACGCAAATGGAGGTTTCATCAATCATAGGGGCAAAATATGAGAATTATTGGAAAAAGATTGCTGAAAAGTTACAGTCAGGTGATGGTAGTGGTCCATACTAAAAAACATTCGAAAGAAGGTGCATTCAGCAAAGGCAATGACAGGGCAGATGTCCTGTCTAAATAAGGCTCCCATGTCACTGAATTAGTCCAGAACTTGGGAGTGACCAGGGCCAAAGCCAAACAGCAATCAAGCCAAGCGGCCGACTGGCAATCACCACAGATTTACTCTGATTGGCAACAAGGGGTTAAACTTCTCAACCCACGGGCCAGAAATCAACTCCTCTTTGACAAAGATGTGCTTTGCTGTGATGGCCCCCATGGTATTGTACTGGAGTGGTGAATTTACCCCGTATTGGACTGGAGTATTGAATTTACCCCATATTGTACTGGAGTGGTGAATTTACCCTGTATTGTACTGGAGTGGTGAATTTACCCCGTATTGTACTGGAGTGGTGAATTTACCCTGTATTGTACTGGAGTGGTGAATTTACCCTGCATTGTACGGGAGTGGTGAATTTACCCCGTATTGTACTGGAGTGGTGAATTTACCCTGTATTGTACTGGAGTGGTGAATTTACCCCGTATTGTACTGGAGTGGTGAATTTACCCTGTATTGTACTGGAGTGGTGAATTTACCCTGCATTGTACTGGAGTGGTGAATTTACCCCGTATTGTACTGGAGTGGTGAATTTACCCTGTATTGTACTGGAGTGGTGAATTTACCCTGTATTGTACGGGAGTGGTGAATTTACCCTGTATTGTACTGGAGTGGTGAATTTACCCTGTGTTGTCCTGGAGTGGTGAATTTACCCTGTATTGTCCTGGACTGGTGAATTTACCCTGTATTGTACTGGAGTGGTGAATTTACCCTGTATTGTACGGGAGTGGTGAATTTACTCTGTATTGTCCTGGAGTGGTGAATTTACCCTGTATTGTCCTGGAGTGGTGAATTTACCCTGTATTGTACTGGAGTGGTGAATTTACCCTGTATTGTACTGGAGTGGTGAATTTGCCCCATATTGTCCTGGAGTGGTGAATTTACCCTGTATTGTACTGGAGTGGTGAATTTACCCTGTATTGTACTGAAGTGGTGAATTTACCCTGTATTGTCCTGGAGTGGTGAATTTACCCTGTATTGTACTGGAGTGGTGAATTTACCCTGTATTGTACGGGAGTGGTGAATTTACTCTGTATTGTCCTGGAGTGGTGAATTTACCCTGTATTGTCCTGGAGTGGTGAATTTACCCTGTATTGCACTGGAGTGGTGAATTTACCCTGTATTGTACTGGAGTGGTGAATTTACCCCATATTGTCCTGGAGTGATGAATTTACCCTGTATTGCACTGGAGTGGTGAATTTACCCTGTATTGCACTGGAGTGGTGAATTTACCCTGTATTGCACTGGAGTGGTGAATTTACCCCGTATTGCACTGGAGAGGTGAATTTACCCTGTATTGTACTGGAGTGGTGAATTTACCCCATATTGTCCTGGAGTGGTGAATTTACCCTGTATTGTACTGGAGTGGTGAATTTACTCTGTATTGTACTGGAGTGGTGAATTTACCCTGTATTGTACTGGAGTGGTGAATTTACCCTGCATTGTCCTGGAGTGGTGAATTTACCCTGTATTGTACTGGAGTGGTGACTTTACTCTGTATTGTACTGGAGTGGTGAATTTACCCTGTATTGTACTGGAGTGGTGAATTTACCCTGTATTGTACTGGAGTGGTGAATTTACACTGTATTGTACTGGAGTGGTGAATTTACCCTGTATTGTACTGGAGTGGTGAATTTACCCTGTATTGTACTGGAGTGGTGAATTTACCCTGTATTGTACTGGAGTGGTGAATTTACACTGTATTGTACTGGAGTGGTGAATTTACCCCGTATTGTGCTCGAGTGGTGAATTTACCCTGTATTGTACTGGAGTGGTGAATTTACCCTGTATTGTACTGGAGTGGTGAATTTACCCCGTATTGTGCTGGAGTGGTGAATTTACCCTGTATTGTACTGGAGTGGTGAATTTACCCTGTATTGTACTGGAGTGGTGAATTTACCCCATATTGTCCTGGAGTGGTGAATTTACCCTGTATTGTACTGGAGTGGTGAATTTACACTGTATTGTACTGGAGTGGTGAATTTACCCCGTATTGTGCTGGAGTGGTGAATTTACCCTGTATTGTACTGGAGTGGTGAATTTACCCCGTATTGTGCTGGAGTGGTGAATTTACCCCGTATTGTGCTGGAGTGGTGAATTTACCCTGCATTGTACTGGAGTGGCGAATTTACACTGTATTGTACTGGAGTGGTGAATTTACCCTGTATTGTACTGGAGTGGTGAATTTACCCTGTATTGTACTGGAGTGGTGAATTTACCCTGTATTGTACTGGAGTGGTGAATTTACCCTGTATTGTACTGGAGTGGTGAATTTACACTGTATTGTACTGGAGTGGTGAATTTACCCTGTATTGTACTGGAGTGGTGAATTTACCCTGTATTGTACTGGAGTGGTGAATTTACCCTGTATTGTACTGGAGTGGTGAATTTACACTGTATTGTACTGGTGTGGCGAATTTACACTGTATTGTACTGGAGTGGTGAATTTACACTGTATTGTACTGGAGTGGTGAATTTACCCCGTATTGTGCTGGAGTGGTGAATTTACCCTGTATTGTACTGGAGTGGTGAATTTACCCTGTATTGTACTGGAGTGGTGAATTTACCCCGTATTGTGCTGGAGTGGTGAATTTACCCTGTATTGTACTGGAGTGGTGAATTTACCCTGTATTGTACTGGAGTGGTGAATTTACCCCATATTGTCCTGGAGTGGTGAATTTACCCTGTATTGTACTGGAGTGGTGAATTTACACTGTATTGTACTGGAGTGGTGAATTTACCCCGTATTGTGCTGGAGTGGTGAATTTACCCTGTATTGTACTGGAGTGGTGAATTTACCCCGTATTGTGCTGGAGTGGTGAATTTACCCCGTATTGTGCTGGAGTGGTGAATTTACCCTGCATTGTACTGGAGTGGCGAATTTACACTGTATTGTACTGGAGTGGTGAATTTACCCTGTATTGTACTGGAGTGGTGAATTTACCCTGTATTGTCCTGGAGTGGTGAATTTACACTGTATTGTACTGGAGTGGTGAATTTACACTGTATTGTACTGGAGTGGTGAATTTACCCCGTATTGTACTGGAGTGGTGAATTTACCCTGTATTGTGCTGGAGTGGTGAATTTACCCTGTATTGTACTGGAGTGGTGAATTTACCCTGTATTGTACTGGAGTGGTGAATTTACCCTGTGTTGTACTGGAGTGGTGAATTTACCCCGTATTGTACTGGAGTGGTGAATTTACTCTGTATTGTACTGGAGTGGTGAATTTACTCTGTATTGTACTGGAGTGGTGAATTTACTCTGTATTGTACTGGAGTGGTGAATTTACTATGTATTGTACTGGAGTGGTGAATTTACACTGTATTGTACTGGAGTGGTGAATTTACCCTGTATTGTACTGGAGTGGTGAATTTACTCTGTATTGTACTGGAGTGGTGAATTTACTCTGTATTGTACTGGAGTGGTGAATTTACCCCGTATTGTGCTGGAGTGGTGAATTTACCCTGCATTGTACTGGAGTGGCGAATTTACACTGTATTGTACTGGAGTGGTGAATTTACCCTGTATTGTACTGGAGTGGTGAATTTACCCTGTATTGTACTGGAGTGGTGAATTTACCCTGTATTGTACTGGAGTGGTGAATTTACCCTGTATTGTACTGGAGTGGTGAATTTACACTGTATTGTACTGGAGTGGTGAATTTACCCTGTATTGTACTGGAGTGGTGAATTTACCCTGTATTGTACTGGAGTGGTGAATTTACCCTGTATTGTACTGGAGTGGTGAATTTACACTGTATTGTACTGGTGTGGCGAATTTACACTGTATTGTACTGGAGTGGTGAATTTACACTGTATTGTACTGGAGTGGTGAATTTACCCCGTATTGTGCTGGAGTGGTGAATTTACCCTGTATTGTACTGGAGTGGTGAATTTACCCTGTATTGTACTGGAGTGGTGAATTTACCCTGTATTGTACTGGAGTGGTGAATTTACCCTGTATTGTACTGGAGTGGTGAATTTACACTGTATTGTACTGGAGTGGTGAATTTACCCTGTATTGTACTGGAGTGGTGAATTTACCCTGTATTGTACTGGAGTGGTGAATTTACCCTGTATTGTACTGGAGTGGTGAATTTACACTGTATTGTACTGGTGTGGCGAATTTACACTGTATTGTACTGGAGTGGTGAATTTACACTGTATTGTACTGGAGTGGTGAATTTACCCCGTATTGTGCTGGAGTGGTGAATTTACCCTGTATTGTACTGGAGTGGTGAATTTACCCTGTATTGTACTGGAGTGGTGAATTTACCCCGTATTGTGCTGGAGTGGTGAATTTACCCTGTATTGTACTGGAGTGGTGAATTTACCCTGTATTGTACTGGAGTGGTGAATTTACCCCATATTGTCCTGGAGTGGTGAATTTACCCTGTATTGTACTGGAGTGGTGAATTTACACTGTATTGTACTGGAGTGGTGAATTTACCCCGTATTGTGCTGGAGTGGTGAATTTACCCTGTATTGTACTGGAGTGGTGAATTTACCCCGTATTGTGCTGGAGTGGTGAATTTACCCCGTATTGTGCTGGAGTGGTGAATTTACCCTGCATTGTACTGGAGTGGCGAATTTACACTGTATTGTACTGGAGTGGTGAATTTACCCTGTATTGTACTGGAGTGGTGAATTTACCCTGTATTGTCCTGGAGTGGTGAATTTACACTGTATTGTACTGGAGTGGTGAATTTACACTGTATTGTACTGGAGTGGTGAATTTACCCCGTATTGTACTGGAGTGGTGAATTTACCCTGTATTGTGCTGGAGTGGTGAATTTACCCTGTATTGTACTGGAGTGGTGAATTTACCCTGTATTGTACTGGAGTGGTGAATTTACCCTGTGTTGTACTGGAGTGGTGAATTTACCCCGTATTGTACTGGAGTGGTGAATTTACTCTGTATTGTACTGGAGTGGTGAATTTACTCTGTATTGTACTGGAGTGGTGAATTTACTCTGTATTGTACTGGAGTGGTGAATTTACTATGTATTGTACTGGAGTGGTGAATTTACACTGTATTGTACTGGAGTGGTGAATTTACCCTGTATTGTACTGGAGTGGTGAATTTACTCTGTATTGTACTGGAGTGGTGAATTTACTCTGTATTGTACTGGAGTGGTGAATTTACACTGTATTGTACTGGAGTGGTGAATTTACCCTGTATTGTACTGGAGTGGTGAATTTACTCTGTATTGTACTGGAGTGGTGAATTTACTCTGTATTGTACTGGAGTGGTGAATTTACACTGTATTGTACTGGAGTGGTGAATTTACTCTGTATTGTACTGGAGTGGTGAATTTACTCTGTATTGTACTGGAGTGGTGAATTTACCCCGTAATGTGCTGGAGTGGTGAATTTACCCTGTATTGTACTGGAGTGGTGAATTTACCCTGTATTGTACTGGAGTGGTGAATTTACCCCGTATTGTACTGGAGTGGTGAATTTACCCTGTATTGTACTGGAGTGGTGAATTTACCCTGTATTGTACTGGAGTGGTGAATTTACCCTGTTTTGTACTGGAGTGGTGAATTTACCCTGTATTCGACTGGAGTGGTGAATTTACCCTGTATTGTACTGGAGTGGTGAATTTACCCTGTATTCGACAGGAGTGGTGAATTTACCCTGTATTGTACTGGAGTGGTGAATTTACCCTGTATTGTACTGGAGTGGTGAATTTACCCTGTATTGTACTGGAGTGGTGAATTTACCCTGTATTGTACTGGAGTGGTGAATTTTCCCTGTATTGTACTGGAGTGGTGAATTTACCCTGTATTGTCCTGGAGTGGTGAATTTACCCTGTATTGTACTGGAGTGGTGAATTTACCCTGTATTGTACTGGAGTGGTGAATTTATCGTGTATTGTCCTGGAGTGGTGAATTTACTCTGTATTGTAAAACGAGCACAGGGTTTAGTGTCTGATTTGGACAAAGTTCAGCCCAATTTCCAGAGTCGAGAGGCCTTGAATTTGGCCTGGACCATGTTGATCCACAGAGAACTAATTTGGCTTTTAACAGATACTAACTATTGTGCCCAGTTTTGGAATTAAGTCGTTCGAAACGCAAATGGAGGTTTCATCAATCATAGGGGCAAAATATGAGAATTATTGGAAAAAGATTGCTGAAAAGTTACAGTCAGGTGATGCTAGTGGTCCATACTAAAAAACATTCGAAAGAAGGTGCATTCAGCAAAGGCAATGACAGGGCAGATGTCCTGTCTAAATAAGGCTCCCATGTCACTGAATTAGTCCAGAGCTTGGGAGTGACCAGGGCCAAAGCCAAACAGCAATCAAGCCAAGCGGCCGACTGGCAATCACTACAGATTTACTCTGATTGGCAACAAGGGGTTAAACTTCTCAACCCACGGGCCAGAAATCAACTCCTCTTTGACATAGATGTGCTTTGCTGTGATGGCCCCCATGGTATTGTACTGGAGTGGTGAATTTACCCCGTATTGGACTGGAGTAGTGAATTTACCCCATATCGTACTGGAGTGGTGAATTTACCCTGCATTGTACTGGAGTGGTGAATTTACCCCGTATTGGACTGGAGTATTGAATTTACCCCATATTGTACTGGAGTGGTGAATTTACCCTGTATTGTACTGGAGTGGTGAATTTACCCCGTATTGTACTGGAGTGGTGAATTTACCCTGTATTGTACTGGAGTGGTGAATTTACCCTGCATTGTACTGGAGTGGTGAATTTACCCCGTATTGTACTGGAGTGGTGAATTTACCCTGTATTGTACTGGAGTGGTGAATTTAACCTGTATTGTACGGGAGTGGTGAATTTACCCTGTATTGTACTGGAGTGGTGAATTTACCCTGTGTTGTCCTGGAGTGGTGAATTTACCCTGTATTGTCCTGGAGTGGTGAATTTACCCTGTATTGTACTGGAGTGGTGAATTTACCCTGTATTGTACGGGAGTGGTGAATTTACTCTGTATTGTCCTGGAGTGGTGAATTTACCCTGTATTGTCCTGGAGTGGTGAATTTACCCTGTATTGTACTGGAGTGGTGAATTTACCCTGTATTGTACTGGAGTGGTGAATTTACCCCATATTGTCCTGGAGTGGTGAATTTACCCTGTATTGTACTGGAGTGGTGAATTTACCCTGTATTGTACTGGAGTGGTGAATTTACCCTGTATTGTCCTGGAGTGGTGAATTTACCCTGTATTGTACTGGAGTGGTGAATTTACCCTGTATTGTACTGGAGTGGTGAATTTACCCTGTATTGTACTGGAGTGGTGAATTTACCCCGTATTGTACTGGAGTGGTGAATTTACTCTGTATTGTCCTGGAGTGGTGAATTTACCCTGTATTGTCCTGGAGTGGTGAATTTACCCTGTATTGCACTGGAGTGGTGAATTTACCCTGTATTGTACTGGAGTGGTGAATTTACCCCATATTGTCCTGGAGTGGTGAATTTACCCTGTATTGTACTGGAGTGGTGAATTTACCCTGTATTGTACTGGAGTGGTGAATTTACACCATATTGTCCTGGCGTGATGAATTTAACCTGTATTGCACTGGAGTGGTGAATTTACCCTGTATTGCACTGGAGTGGTGAATTTACCCTGTATTGCACTGGAGTGGTGAATTTACCCTGTATTGTCCTGGAGTGGTGAATTTACCCTGTATTGTCCTGGAGTGGTGAATTTACCTTGTATTGCACTGGAGTGGTGAATTTACCCTGTATTGTACTGGAGTGGTGAATTTACCCCATATTGTCCTGGAGTGGTCAATTTACCCTGCATTGTACTGGAGTGGTGAATTTACCCTGTATTGCACTGGAGTGGTGAATTTACCCTGTATTGCACTGGAGTGGTGAATTTACCCTGTATTGCACTGGAGAGGTGAATTTACCCTGTATTGTACTGGAGTGGTGAATTTACCCCATATTGTCCTGGAGTGGTGAATTTACCCTGTATTGTACTGGAGTGGTGAATTTACTCTGTATTGTACTGGAGTGGTGAATTTACCCTGTATTGTACTGGAGTGGTGAATTTACCCTGCATTGTCCTGGAGTGGTGAATTTACCCTGTATTGTACTGGAGTGGTGACTTTACTCTGTATTGTACTGGAGTGGTAAATTTACCCTGCATTGTACTGGAGTGGTGAATTTACCCTGTATTGTGCTGGAGTGGTGAATTTACCCTGTATTGTGCTGGAGTGGTGAATTTACCCTGTATTGTACTGGAGTGGTGAATTTACCCTGTATTGTACTGGAGTGGTGAATTTACCCTGTATTGTACTGGAGTGGTGAATTTACCCTGTATTGTACTGGAGTGGTGAATTTACCCTGTATTGTACTGGAGTGGTGAATTTACCCTGTATTGTACTGGTGTGGCGAATTTACACTGTGTTGCACGGGGGTGGTGAATTTACACTGTATTGTACTGGTGTGGCGAATTTACACTGTATTGCACTGGAGAGGTGAATTTACACTGTATTGCACTGGAGAGGTGAATTTACTCTGTATTGTGCTGGAGTGGTGAATTTACCCTGTATTGTACTGGAGTGGTGAATTTACACTGTATTGTACTGGTGTGGCGAATTTACACTGTATTGCACTGGAGAGGTGAATTTGCACTGTATTGCACTGGAGAGGTGAATTTACTCTGTATTGTGCTGGAGTGGTGAATTTACCCTGTATTGTACTGGAGTGGTGAATTTACACTGTATTGTACTGGAGTGGTGAATTTACCCTGTATTGTACTGGAGTGGTGAATTTACCCTGTATTGTACTGGAGTGGCGAATTTACACTGTATTGCACTGGAGAGGTGAATTTACCCTGTATTGTACTGGAGTGGTGAATTTACCCCGTATTGTGCTGGAGTGGTGAATTTACCCTGTATTGTACTGGAGTGGTGAATTTACCCTGTATTGTACTGGAGTGGCGAATTTACACTGTATTGCACTGGAGAGGTGAATTTACCCTGTATTGTACTGGAGTGGTGAATTTACCCCGTATTGTGCTGGAGTGGTGAATTTACCCTGTATTGTACTGGAGTGGTGAATTTACCCTGTATTGTACTGGAGTGGTGAATTTACTCTGTATTGTACTGGAGTGGTGAATTTACCCTGTATTGTACTGGAGTGGTGAATTTACCCTGTATTGTACTGGAGTGGTGAATTTACTCCGTATTGTACTGGAGTGGTGAATTTACCCTGTATTGTACTGGTGTGGCGAATTTACACTGTATTGTACTGGAGTGGTGAATTTACCCTGTATTGTACTGGAGTGGTGAATTTACCCTGTATTGTACTGGAGTGGTGAATTTACCCTGTATTGTACTGGTGTGGCGAATTTACACTGTATTGTACTGGAGTGGTGAATTTACCCTGTATTGTACTGGAGTGGTGAATTTACACTGTATTGTACTGGAGTGGTGAATTTACCCCGTATTGTACTGGAGTGGTGAATTTACTCCGTATTGTACTGGAGTGGTGAATTTACACTGTATTGTACTGGTGTGGCGAATTTACACTGTATTGTACTGGAGTGGTGAATTTACCCTGTATTGTACTGGAGTGGTGAATTTACCCTGTATTGTACTGGAGTGGTGAATTTACCCTGTATTGTACTGGAGTGGTGAATTTACCCTGTATTGTACTGGAGTGGTGAATTTACCCTGTATTGTACTGGAGTGGCGAATTTACACTGTATTGTACTGGAGTGGTGAATTTACCCTGTATTGTACTGGAGTGGTGAATTTACCCCGTATTGTACTGGAGTGGTGAATTTACCCCGTATTGTGCTGGAGTGGTGAATTTACCCTGTATTGTACTGGAGTGGTGAATTTACCCTGTATTGTACTGGAGTGGTGAATTTACCCTGTATTGTACTGGAGTGGTGAATTTACCCCATATTGTACTGGAGTGGTGAATTTACCCTGTGTTGTACTGGAGTGGTGAATTTACCCCGTATTGTACTGGAGTGGTGAATTTACTCTGTATTGTACTGGAGTGGTGAATTTACCCCGTATTGTACTGGAGTGGTGAATTTACCCTGTATTGTACTGGAGTGGTGAATTTACCCCGTATTGTACTGGAGTGGTGAATTTACCCTGTATTCGACTGGAGTGGTGAATTTATCCTGTATTGTACTGGAGTGGTGAATTTACCCTGTATTGTACTGGAGTGGTGAATTTACCTGTATTGTACTGGAGTGGTGAATTTACCCTGTATTGTACTGGAGTGGTGAATTTACCCTGCATTGTACTGGAGTGGTGAATTTACCCCGTATTGTACTGGAGTGGTGAATTTACCCTGTATTGTACTGGAGTGGTGAATTTATCGTGTATTGTCCTGGAGTGGTGAATTTACTCTGTATTGTACTGGAGTGGTGAATTTATCGTTTATTGTCCTGGAGTGGTGAATTTACTCTGTATTGTAAAACGAGCACAGGGTTTAGTGTCTGATTTGGACAAAGTTCAGCCCAATTTCCAGAGTCGAGAGGCCTTGAATTTGGCCTGGACCATGTTGATCCACAGAGAACTAATTTGGCTTTTAACAGATACTAACTATTGCGCCCAGTTTTGGAATTAAGTCGTTCGAAACGCAAATGGAGGTTTCATCAATCATAGGGGCAAAATATGAGAATTATTGGAAAAAGATTGCTGAAAAGTTACAGTCAGGTGATGGTAGTGGTCCATGCTAAAAAACATTCGAAAGAAGGTGCATTCAGCAAAGGCAATGACAGGGCAGATGTCCTGTCTAAATAAGGCTCCCATGTCACTGAATTAGTCCAGAACTTGGGAGTGACCAGGGCCAAAGCCAAACAGCAATCAAGCCAAGCGGCCGACTGGCAATCACGACAGATTTACTCTGATTGGCAACAAGGGGTTAAACTTCTCAACCCACGGGCCAGAAATCAACTCCTCTTTGACATAGATGTGCTTTGCTGTGATGGCCCCCATGGTATTGTACTGGAGTGGTGAATTTACCCTGCATTGTACTGGAGTGGTGAATTTACCCCGTATTGGACTGGAGTATTGAATTTACCCCATATTGTACTGGAGTGGTGAATTTACCCTGTATTGTACTGGAGTGGTGAATTTACCCCGTATTGTACTGGAGTGGTGAATTTACCCTGTGTTGTCCTGGAGTGGTGAATTTACCCTGTATTGTCCTGGAGTGGTGAATTTACCCTGTATTGTACTGGAGTGGTGAATTTACCCTGTATTGTACGGGAGTGGTGAATTTACTCTGTATTGTCCTGGAGTGGTGAATTTACCCTGTATTGTCCTGGAGTGGTGAATTTACCCTGTATTGTACTGGAGTGGTGAATTTACCCTGTATTGTACTGGAATGGTGAATTTACCCTGTATTGTACTGGAGTGGTGAATTTACCCTGTATTGTACGGGAGTGGTGAATTTAATCTGTATTGTCCTGGAGTGGTGAATTTACCCTGTGTTGTCCTGGAGTGGTGAATTTACCCTGTATTGCACTGGAGTGGTGAATTTACCCTGTATTCGACAGGAGTGGTGAATTTACCCTGTATTGTACTGGAGTGGTGAATTTACCCCGTATTGTACTGGAGTGGTGAATTTACCCTGTATTGTACTGGAGTGGTGAATTTACCCTGTATTGTACAGGAGTGGTGAATTTACCCCGTATTGTACTGGAGTGTTGAATTTATCCTGTGTTCTGCTGGAGTGGTGAATTTACCCTGTATTGTACTGGAGTGGTGAATTTATCGTGTATTGTCCTGGAGTGGTGAATTTATCGTGTATTGTCCTGGAGTGGTGAATTTATCGTGTATTGTCCTGGAGTGGTGAATTTACTCTGCATTGTAAAACGAGCACAGGGTTTAGTGTCTGATTTTGACAAAGTTCAGCCCAATTTCCAGAGTCGAGAGGCCTTGAATTTGGCCTGGACTATGTTGATCCACAGAGAACTAATTTGGCTTTTAACAGATACTAACTATTGCGCCCAGTTTTGGAATTAAGTCGTTCGAAACGCAAATGGAGGTTTCATCAATCATAGGGGCAAAATATGAGAATTATTGGAAAAAGATTGCTGAAAAGTTACAGTCAGCTGATAGTAGTGGTCCATACTAAAAAACATTCGAAAGAAGGTGCATTCAGCAAAGGCAATGACAGGGCAGATGTCCTGTCTCAATAAGGCTCCCATGTCACTGAATTAGTCCAGAACTTGGGAGTGACCAGGGCCAAAGCCAAACAGCAATCAAGCCAAGCGGCCGACTGGCAATCACTACAGATTTACTCTGATTGGCAACAAGGGGTTAAACTTCTCAACCCACGGGGCAGAAAGCAACTCCTCTTTGACAGAGATGTGCTTTGCTGTGATGGCCCCCATGGTATTGTACTGGAGTGGTGAATTTACCCCGTATTGGACTGGAGTAGTGAATTTACCCCATATCGTACTGGAGTGGTGAATTTACCCTGCATTGTACTGGAGTGGTGAATTTACCCCGTATTGGACTGGAGTAGTGAATTTACCCCATATTGTACTGGAGTGGTGAATTTACCCTGTATTGTACTGGAGTGGTGAATTTACCCCGTATTGTACTGGAGTGGTGAATTTACCCTGTATTGTACTGGATTGGTGAATTTACCCTGCATTGTACTGGAGTGGTGAATTTACCCCGTATTGTACTGGAATGGTGAATTTACCCTGTATTGTACTGGAGTGGTGAATTTACCATGTATTGTACTGGAGTGGTGAATTTACCCCGTATTGTACTGGAGTGGTGAATTTACACTGTATTGTACTAGAATGGTGAATTTACCCCGTATTGTACTGGAGTGGTGAATTTACACTGTATTGTACTAGAATGGTGAATTTACCCTGTATTGTACTGGAGTGGTGAATTTACCCTGTATTGTACTTGAGTGGTGAATTTACCCCGTATTGTACTGGAATGGTGAATTTACCCTGTATTGTACTGGAGTGGTGAATTTACCCTGTATTGTACTTGAGTGGTGAATTTACCCCGTATTGTACTGGAATGGTGAATTTACCCTGTATTGTACTGGAGTGGTGTATTTACCCCATATTGTACTTGGGTGGTGAATTTACCCTGTATTGTACTGGAGTGGTGAATTTACCCCATATTGTACTGGAGTTGTGAAATTACCCCATATTGTACTGGAGTGGTGAATTTACCCTGTATTGTACTGGAGTGGTGAATTTACCCTGTATTGTACTGGAGTGGTGAATTTACCCTGTATTGTATTGGAGTTGTGAATTTACCCTGTATTGCACTGGAATCGTGAATTTACCCTGTATTGCACTGGAGTGGTGAATTTACCCTGTATTGCACTGGAATGGTGAATTTACCCTGTATTGTACTGGTGTGGTGAATTTACCCTGTATTGCACTGGAATGGTGAATTTACCCTGTATTGCACTGGAATGGTGAATTTACCCTGTATTGCACTGGAATGGTGAATTGATACTGTATTGTACTGGAGTGGTGAATTTCCCCGTATTGTACTGGAGTGGTGAATTTCCCTTGTGTTGTACTGGAGTGGTGAATTTGCCCTGTATTGTACTGGAGTGGTGAATTTACCCTGTATTGTACTGGAGTGGTGAATTTACCCTGTATTGTACTGGAGTGGTGAATTTACCCTGTATTGTACTGGAGTGGTGAATTTACCCTGTATTGAACTGGAGTGGTGAATTTACCCTGTATTGTACTGGAGTGGTGAATTTACCCTGTATTGTACTGGAGTGGTGAATTTACTCTGTATTGTACTGGAGTGGTGAATTTACCCTGTATTGTACTGGAGTGGTGAATTTACCCTGTATTGTACTGGAGTGGTGAATTTACTCTGTATTGTACTGGAGTGGTGAATTTACCCTGTATTGTACTGGAGTGGTGAATTTACTCTGTATTGTACTGGAGTGGTGAATTTACCCTGTATTGTACTGGAGTGGTGAATTTACTCTGTATTGTACTGGAGTGGTGAATTTACCCTGTATTGTACTGGAGTGGTGAATTTACCCTGTATTGTACTGGAGTGGTGAATTTACCCTGTATTGTACTGGAGTGGTGAATTTACCCTGTATTGTACTGGAGTGGTGAATTTACCCTGCATTGTACTGGAGTGGTGAATTTACCCCATATTGTACTGGAGTGGTGAATTTACCCCGTATTGTACTGGAGTGGTGAATTTACCCTGTATTGTACTGGAGTGGTGAATTTACCCTGTATTGTACTGGAGTGGTGAATTTAACCCATATTATACTGGAGTGGTGAATTTACCCTGTATTGTACTGGAGTGGTGAATTTACCCTGTATTGTACTGGAGTGGTGAATTTACCCTGTATTGTACTGGAGTGGTGAATTTACCCTGTATTGGACTGGAGTAGTGAATTTACCCCATATTGTACTGGAGTGGTGAATTTACCCTGTATTGTACTGGAGTGGTGAATTTACCCCGTATTGGACTGGAGTAGTGAATTTACCCCATATTGTACTGGAGTGGTGAATTTACCCTGTATTGTACTGGAGTGGTGAATTTACTCTGTATTGTACTGGAGTGGTGAATTTCCCCGTATTGTACTGGAGTGGTGAATTTCCCTTGTATTGTACTGGAGTGGTGAATTTACCCTGTATTGTACTGGAGTGGTGAATTTACTCTGTATTGTACTGGAGTGGTGAATTTACCCTGTATTGTACTGGAGTGGTGAATTTACCCTGTATTGTACTGGAGTGGTGAATTTACCCTGTATTGTACTGGAGTGGTGAATTTACTCTGTATTGTACTGGAGTGGTGAATTTACCCTGTATTGTACTGGAGCGGTGAATTTACCCTGTATTGTGCTGGAGTGGTGAATTTACTCTGTATTGTACTGGAGTGGTGAATTTACCCTGTGTTGTACTGGAGTGGTGAATTTACCCTGTGTTGTACTGGAGTGGTGAATTTACCCTGTATTGTACTGGAGTGGTGAATTTACTCTGTATTGTACTGGAGTGGTGAATTTACCCTGTATTGTACTGGAGTGGTGAATTTACCCTGTATTGTACTGGAGTGGTGAATTTACCCTGTATTGTACTGGAGTGGTGAATTTACCCTGTATTGTACTGGAGTGGTGAATTTACCCTGTATTGTACTGGAGAGGTGAATTTACCCTGTATTGTACTGGAGTGGTGAATTTACCCTGTATTGTACTGGAATGGTGAATTTACCCTGTATTGTACTGGAGTGGTGAATTTACCCTGTATTGTACTTGAGTGGTGAATTTACCCCGTATTGTACTGGAATGGTGAATTTACCCTGTATTGTACTGGAGTGGTGTATTTACCCCATATTGTACTTGGGTGGTGAATTTACCCTGTATTGTACTGGAGTGGTGAATTTACCCCATATTGTACTTGGGTGGTGAATTTACCCTGTATTGTACTGGAGTGGTGAATTTACCCCATATTGTACTTGAGTGGTGAATTTACCCCGTATTGTACTGGAATGGTGAATTTACCCTGTATTGTACTGGAGTGGTGAATTTACCCTGTATTGTACTTGAGTGGTGAATTTACCCCGTATTGTACTGGAATGGTGAATTTACCCTGTATTGTACTGGAGTGGTGTATTTACCCCATATTGTACTTGGGTGGTGAATTTACCCTGTATTGTACTGGAGTGGTGAATTTACCCCATATTGTACTGGAGTTGTGAAATTACCCCATATTGTACTGGAGTGGTGAATTTACCCTGTATTGTACTGGAGTGGTGAATTTACCCTGTATTGTACTGGAGTGGTGAATTTACCCTGTATTGTATTGGAGTTGTGAATTTACCCTGTATTGCACTGGAATGGTGAATTTACCCTGTATTGCACTGGAGTGGTGAATTTACCCTGTATTGCACTGGAATGGTGAATTTACCCTGTATTGTACTGGAGTGGTGAATTTACCCTGTATTGCACTGGAATGGTGAATTTACCCTGTATTGCACTGGAATGGTGAATTTACCCTGTATTGCACTGGAATGGTGAATTGATACTGTATTGTACTGGAGTGGTGAATTTCCCCGTATTGTACTGGAGTGGTGAATTTCCCTTGTGTTGTACTGGAGTGGTGAATTTGCCCTGTATTGTACTGGAGTGGTGAATTTACCCTGTATTGTACTGGAGTGGTGAATTTACCCTGTATTGTACTGGAGTGGTGAATTTACCCTGTATTGTACTGGAGTGGTGAATTTACCCTGTATTGAACTGGAGTGGTGAATTTACCCTGTATTGTACTGGAGTGGTGAATTTACCCTGTATTGTACTGGAGTGGTGAATTTACTCTGTATTGTACTGGAGTGGTGAATTTACCCTGTATTGTACTGGAGTGGTGAATTTACCCTGTATTGTACTGGAGTGGTGAATTTACTCTGTATTGTACTGGAGTGGTGAATTTACCCTGTATTGTACTGGAGTGGTGAATTTACTCTGTATTGTACTGGAGTGGTGAATTTACCCTGTATTGTACTGGAGTGGTGAATTTACTCTGTATTGTACTGGAGTGGTGAATTTACCCTGTATTGTACAGGAGTGGTGAATTTACCCTGTATTGTACTGGAGTGGTGAATTTACCCTGTATTGTACTGGAGTGGTGAATTTACCCTGTATTGGACTGGAGTAGTGAATTTACCCCATATTGTACTGGAGTGGTGAATTTACCCCGTATTGGACTGGAGTGGTGAATTTACCCTGTATTGTACTGGAGTGGTGAATTTACTCTGTATTGTACTGGAGTGGTGAATTTACCCTGTATTGTACTGGAGTGGTGAATTTACTCTGTATTGTACTGGAGTGGTGAATTTACCCTGTATTGTACTGGAGCGGTGAATTTACCCTGTATTGTGCTGGAGTGGTGAATTTACTCTGTATTGTACTGGAGTGGTGAATTTACCCTGTGTTGTACTGGAGTGGTGAATTTACCCCCTATTTTACTGGAGTGGTGAATTTACCCCGTATTGTACTGGAGTGGTGAATTTACCCCGTATTTTACTGGAGTGATGAATTTACCCTGTATTGTACTGGAGTGGTGAATTTACCCTGTATTGTACTGGAGTGGTGAATTTACTCTGTATTGTACTGGAGTGGTGAATTTACCCTGTATTGTACTGGAGTGGTGAATTTACCCTGTATTGTACTGGAGTGGTGAATTTACTCTGTATTGTACTGGAGTGGTGAATTTACTCTGTATTGTACTGGAGTGGTGAATTTACCCTGTATTGTACTGGAGTGGTGAATTTACCCTGTATTGTACTGGAGTGGTGAATTTACTCTGTATTGTACTGGAGTGGTGAATTTACCCTGTATTGTACTGGAGTGGTGAATTTACTCTGTATTGTACTGGAGTGGTGAATTTACCCTGTATTGTACTGGAGCGGTGAATTTACCCTGTATTGTGCTGGAGTGGTGAATTTACCCTGTATTGTACTGGAGTGGTGAATTTACCCTGTGTTGTACTGGAGTGGTGAATTTACTCTGTATTGTACTGGAGTGGTGAATTTACCCTGTGTTGTACTGGAGTGGTGAATTTACCCCGTATTGTACTGGAGTGGTGAATTTACCCTGTATTGTACTGGAGTGGTGAATTTACATATATTTTACTGGAGTGATGAATTTACCCTGTATTGTACTGGAGTGGTGAATTTATCCTGTATTGTACTGGAGTGGTGAATTTATCCTGTATTGTACTGGAGTGGTGAATTTACCCTGTATTGTACTGGAGTGGTGAATTTACCCTGTATTGTACTGGAGTGGTGAATTTACCCTGTATTGTACTGGAGTGGTGAAGTTACTCTGTATTGTACTGGAGTGGTGAATTTACCCTGTATTGTACTGGAGTGGTGAATTTATCCTGTATTGTACTGGAGTGGTAAATTTACCCTGTATTGTACTGGAGTGGTGAATTTACTCTGTATTGTACTGGAGTGGTGAATTTACCCTGTATTGTACTGGAGTGGTGAATTTATCCTGTATTGTACTGGAGTGGTGAATTTACCCTGTATTGTACTGGAGTGGTGAATTTACCCTGTATTGTACTGGAGTGGTGAATTTACCCTGTATTGTACTGGAGTGGTGAATTTACCCTGTATTGTACTGGAGTGGTGAATTTACCCTGTATTGTACTGGAGTGGTGAATTTACCCTGTATTGTACTGGAGTGGTGAATTTACCCTGCATTGTACTGGAGTGGTGAATTTACCCTGTATTGTACTGGAGTGGTGAATTTACCCTGTATTGTACTGGAGTGGTGAATTTAACCTGTATTGTGCTGCAGTGGTGAATTTATCCTGTATTGTACTGGAGTGGTGAATTTACCCTGCATTGTACTGGAGTGGTGAATTTAACCTGTATTGTACTGCAGTGGTGAATTTACTCTGTATTGTACTGGAGTGGTGAATTTACCCTGTATTGCACTGGAGTGGTGAATTTACCCTGTATTGTACTGGAGTGGTGAATTTAACCTGTATTGTACTGCAGTGGTGAATTTACTCTGTATTGTACTGGAGTGGTGAATTTACCCCGTATTGTACTGGGGTGGTGAATTTACTCTGTATTGTGCTGGAGTGGTGAATTTACCCTGTATTGTACTGGAGTGGTGAATTTACCCTGTATTGTACTGCAGTGGTGAATTTACCCCGTATTGTATTGGAGTGGTGAATTTACCCCCTATTATACTGGAGTGGTGAATTTACTCTGTATTGCACTGGAATGGTGAATTTACTCTGTATTGCACTGGAATGGTGAATTTACTCTGTATTGTACTGGAGTGGTGAATTTACCCCCTATTATACTGGAGTGGTGAATTTACTCTGTATTGCACTGGAATGGTGAATTTACTCTGTATTGTACTGGAGTGGTGAATTTACCCTGTATTGTACTGGAGTGGTGAATTTACTCTGTATTGCACTGGAATGGTGAATTTATCCTGTATTGTACTGGAGTGGTGAATTTACCCTGTATTGTGCTGGAATGGTGAATTTACCCTGTATTGTACTGGAGTGGTGAATTTACCCTGTATTGTACTGGAGTGGTGAATTTACCCTGTATTTTACTGGAGTGGTGAATTTGCCCTGTATTGTACAGGAGTGGTGAATTTACCCTGTATTTTACTGGAGTGGTGAATTTGCCCTGTATTGTACTGGAGTGGTGAATTTACCCTGTATTGTACTGGAGTGGTGAATTTACCCTGTATTGTACTGGAGTGGTGAATTTACCCTGTATTGTATAGGAGTGGTGAATTTACCCTGTATTTTACTGGAGTGGTGAATTTGCCCTGTATTGTACTGGAGTGGTGAATTTACCCTGTATTGCACTGGAATGGTGAATTTACCCTGTATTGTACTGGAGTGGTGAATTTACCCTGTATTGTACTGGAGTGGTGAATTTACCCTGTATTGTATTGGAGTGGTGTATTTACCCTGTATTGTGCTGGAGTGGTGAATTTACCCCATATTGTATTGGAGTGGTGAATTTACCCCGTATTCTACTGGACTGGTGAATTTACCCTGTATTGTATTTGAGTGGTGAATTTACCCTGTATTGCACTGGAATGGTGAATTTACCCTGTATTGCACTGGAATGGTGAATTTACCCTGTATTGCACTGGAGTGGTGAATTTACCCTGTATTGTACTGGAGTGGTGAATTTACCCTGTATTGTACTGGAATGGTGAATTTACCCTGTATTGTACTGGAGTGGTGAATTTACCCTGTATTGTACTGGAATGGTGAATTTACCCTGTATTGTACTGGAGTGGTGAATTTACCCTGTATTGTACTGGAATGGTGAATTTACCCTGTATTGCACTGGAATGGTGAATTTACCCTGTATTGCACTGGAGTGGTGAATTTACCCTGTATTGTACTGGAGTGGTGAATTTACCCTGTATTGCACTGGAATGGTGAATTTACCCTGTATTGCACTGGAATGGTGAATTTACCCTGTATTGCACTGGAATGGTGAATTTACCCTGTATTGCACTGGAATGGTGAATTTACCCTGTATTGTACTGGAATGGTGAATTTACTCTGTATTGTACTGGAGTGGTGAATTTACTCTGTATTGTACTGGAGTGGTGAATTTACCCTGTATTGTACTGGAGTGGTGAATTTACCCCGTATTTTACTGGAGTGGTGAATTTACTCTGTATTGTACTGGAGTGGTGAATTTACCCTGTATTGCACTGGAGTGGTGAATTTACCCTGTATTCTAATGGAGTGGTGAATTTACCCTGTATTGTACTGGAGTGGTGAATTTACCCTGTATTGTACTGGAATGGTGAATTTACCCTGTATTGTACTGGAGTGGTGAATTTACTCTGTATTGTACTGGAGTGGTGAATTTACCCTGTATTGTACTGGAGTGGTGAATTTACCCTGTATTGTACTGGAGTGGTGAATTTACCCCGTATTTTACTGGAGTGGTGAATTTACTCTGTATTGTACTGGAGTGGTGAATTTACTCTGTATTGTACTGGAGTGGTGAATTTACTCTGTATTGTACTGGAGTGGTGAATTTACCCTGTATTGTACTGGAGTGGTGAATTTACCCTGTATTTTACTGGAGTGGTGAATTTACTCTGTATTGTACTGGAGTGGTGAATTTACCCTGTATTGCACTGGAGTGGTGAATTTACCCTGTATTCTAATGGAGTGGTGAATTTACCCTGTATTGTACTGGAGTGGTGAATTTACTCTGTATTGTACTGGAGTGGTGAATTTACCCTGTATTGTACTGGAGTGGTGAATTTACCCTGTATTCTAATGGAGTGGTGAATTTACCCTGTATTGTACTGGAGTGGTGAATTTACTCTGTATTGTACTGGAGTGGTGAATTTACCCTGTATTGTACTGGAGTGGTGAATTTACCCTGTATTGTACTGGAGTGGTGTATTTACCCTGTATTGTACTGGAGTGGTGAATTTACCCTGTATTGTACTGAAGTGGTGATTTTACCCTGTATTGTACTGGAGTGGTGAATTTACCCTGTATTGTACTGGAGTGGTGAATTTACCCCGTATTGTACTGGAGTGGTGAATTGACACTGTATTGTACTGGAGTGGTGAATTTGCTCTGTATTGTACTGGAATGGTGAATTTACCCTGCATTGTACTGGAATGGTGAATTTATCCTGTATTGTACTGGAGTGGTGAATTTACCCTGTATTGTACTGGAGTGGTGAATTTACCCCGTATTGTACTGGAGTGGTGAATTGACACTGTATTGTACTGGAGTGGTGAATTTACTCTGTATTGTACTGGAGTGGTGAATTTGCTCTGTATTGTACTGGAATGGTGAATTTACCCTGCATTGTACTGGAATGGTGAATTTATCCTGTATTGTACTGGAGTGGTGAATTTACCCTGTATTGTACTGGAGTGGTGAATTTGCTCTGTATTGTACTGGAATGGTGAATTTACCCTGCATTGTACTGGAATGGTGAATTTATCCTGTATTGTACTGGAGTGGTGAATTTCTCCTGTATTGTCCTGGAGTGGTGAATTTACCCTGTATTGTACTGGAGTGGTGAATTTACCCTGTATTGTACTGGAGTGGTGAATTTACCCTGTATTGTCCTGGAGTGGTGAATTTACCCTGTATTGTACTGGAGTGGTGAATTTACCCTGTATAGTACTGGAGTGGTGAATTTGCTCTGTATTGTACTGGAGTGGTGAATTTACCCCGTATTGTACTGGAGTGATGAATTTACCCTGTATTGTACTGGAGTGGTGAATTTACCCTGTATTGTACTGGAGTGGTGAATTTACCCTGTATTGTACTGGAGTGGTGAATTTGCTCTGTATTGTACTGGAGTGGTGAATTTACCCTGTATTGTGCTGGAGTGGTGAATTTACACTGTATTGTACTGGAGTGGTGAATTTACCCTGTATTGTACTGGAGTGGTGAATTTACCCTGTATTGTACTGGAGTGGTGAATTTACCCTGTATTGTACTGGAGTGGTGAATTTACCCTGTATTGTACTGGAGTGGTGAATTTGCCCCGTATTGTACTGGAATGGTGAATTTACCCTGTATTGTACTGGAGTGGTGAATTTCCCCTGTATTGTCCTGGAGTGGTGAATTTACACTGTATTGTACTGGAGTGTTGAATTTACACTGTATTGTAAGACGAGCACCACTCTCTTCTGCAAACGGCAATTGATACTAGCTCAGTTGCTAAATTTAAATGTGAGATAGATAGCTTTTTGCTAACCAAAGGTATGAAGTGATATGGGCCAAAGGCAGGTATGGGGAATTCGATCACAGATCAGCCATGATCTTATCAAATGTCGGAGCGGGCTCGAGGGACTGAATGGCCTCCTCTTGTTCCTATGTTTCTATTGCAATAAAACTAATTCTCCCTGAATCCTCGTGGGAAGCTATAATTGAGCAAGCCCATGAAGGATGGGGACGCCTTCACAATGGTATTTGTGATATGCTGGGTCACCTGAAAGTATGTTGGACCCTGTTTGAGGTGCCTTCGGGATAATCAAGAAAATCAACCAAACGATGATACTCAGCTCCAGGCCGCGGTTTGAGGGTTTTGTACTGAGCGTACGTGGACTTTATTGAACCACTCCCCACCACTAAGAGGTGTACATTTTTGTTCTCGGAGACCACTTTAGTGGCTATATGGAAATATTCCCAACCAAAAATGGTACACCCAAACCTGGAGTGGACCGATTGATAAAAGAGCTGATCCCGAGACATGGGATCATGATCATACTCCACTTTAATAATTGATCTGGTTTTGCTGGAGAAGTTGTGAGGGAGATGGTGACAGTAATGGGTATTCACCAGATGTTCTCGACCTCTTATTACCCACAGAGCGCTGGGGTGATCGAGAGCAAAAATGTTGTTGTTAAACATGCTATTCGGAAAGTTGTATCTAAGTGAGGGGAAGATAGGGTTTGGGACCGATATATTCCCTGGGTACGGGCTGGTGTTCATAATTGCCTCCAGCAGGAGAGAGGATATACAGCCCATCACCTAATGTATTGGCCATCCATACGCACACCCTTTAGTAATCCCAGGCAAATATCCTGAGAAATATGAAGAATACTTAGATGATATCAGGCAATTCAGAAATGAGTGATGTAAAATTTTAAATGATCACCCCCAACGAAGAGATTATCAAACCTGTTCCTCAGGTGGGAGATATCATTGATTATATAGATTACATGGAATGTACAGCACAGAAACAGGCCTGATTAGAACATAAGAACATAAGAAATAGGAGCAGGAGTAGGCCAATCGGCCCTTCGAGCCTGCTCCGCCATTTAATAAGATCATGGCTGATCTGATCCTAACCTCAAATCTAAATTCATGTCCAATTTCCTGCCCGCTCCCCGTAAACCCGAATTCCCTTTACTTCTAGGAAACTGTCTATTTCTGCTTTGAATTTATTCAATGATGTAGATTCCACAGCTTCCTGGGGCAGCAAATTCCACAGACCTACTACCCTCTGAGTGAAGAAGTTTCCCCTCATCTCAGTTTTGGAGGAGCAGCCCCTTATTCTAAGATTATGCCCCCTCGTTCTAGTTTCACCCATCCTTGGGAACATCCTCACCGCATCCACCCGATCAAGCCCCTTCACAATCTTAAATGTTTCAATAAGATCGCCTCTCATTCTTCTGAACTCCAATGAGTAGAGTCCCAATCTACTCAACCTCTCCTCATATGTCCGCCCCCTCATCCCCAGGATTAACCGAGTGAACCTTCTTTGTACTGCCTCGAGAGCAAGTATGTCTTTTCTTAAGTATGGAGACCAAAACTGTATGCGGTATTCCAGGTGCGATCTCACCAATACCTTATATAACTGCAGCAATACCTCCCTGTTTTCATATTCTATCCCCCTAGCGATAAACGCCAACATTCCGTTGGCCTTCTTGATCACCTGCTGCACCTGCATACTAACTTTTTGATTTTCTTGCACTAGGACCCCCAGATCCCTTTGTACTGCAGTACTTTCCAGTCTCTTGCCATCAAGAAAATAACTTGCTCTCTGGTTTTTCCTGCCAAAGTGCATAACCTCACATTTTCCAATATTGTATTTCATCTGCCAAATCTCCGCCCACTCACCCAGCCTGTCTATATCCCCCTGCAGGTTTTTTATATCCTCCTCACTCTCTACTTTCCCTCCCATCTTTGTATCATCTGCAAACTTCGATATGTTGCACTCGGTCCCCTCCTCCAAATTGTTAATATAGATTGTAAAGAGTTGGGGACCCAGCACCAACCCCTGTGGAACACCACTGGCCACTGGTTGCCAGTCCGAGAATGAACCATTTATCCCAACTCTCTGCTTCCTGTTAGATATCCAATCCTCCACCCATGCCAGAATATTACCCCCAATCCAGTGATTCTTTATCTTGAGCAATAATCTTTTATGTGGCACCTTGTCGAATGCCTCCTGGAAGTCTAAATACACTACATCCACTGGTTCCCCTTTATCCACCCTGTACGTTATGTCCTCAAAGAACTCAAGCAAATTTGTCAGACATGACTTCCCCTTCGTAAAGCCATGTTGACTTTGTCCTATTAAATTATGTTTGTCCAAATGTTCTGCTACTGTCTCCTTAATAATAGACTCCAAAATTTTACCCACCACAGATGTTAGGCTAACTGGTCCATAATTTCCAGCCTTTTGTCTACTACCCTTTTTAAATAAGGGTGTTACATTAGCAGTTTTCCAATCTGCCGGGACCTTTGCCGAGTCCAGAGAATTTTGGAAAATTATTACCAAAGCATCCACAATCCCCACTGCCACTTCCCTCAAGACCTTAGGATGTAAGCCATCAGGTCCAGCGGGATTTATCCGCCTTGAGTCCCATTAATTTACTAAGTACCAATTCCTTAGTGATTTTAATCGTATTTAGCTCCTCCCCCCCCTAGAGCCCCCTGTTTGTCCAGTGTTGGGATATTCTTAGTGTCCTCTACCGTAAAGACTGAAACAAAATATTTGTTCAGCATTTTTGCCATCTCCATGTTTCCAACCATTAACTTCCCGGTCTCATCCTCCAAGGGACCTACGTTTGCCTTAGCCACCCTTTTTCTTTTTAAATAACGATAGAAACTCTTGCTATCTGTTTTTATATTTTTTGCTAATTTATTTTCATAATCTATCTTCCCTTTCTTAATCAATCCTTTAGTTACTTTTTGCTGTCTTTTGAAGACTTCCCAATCTTCTATCCTCCCACTAAGTTTGGCTACCATATATGTCCTTGCTTTTAGTCGGATACTATCCTTAATTTCTTTACTTAGCCACGGATGGCTGTCATTTCTTTTACACCCTTTTTCCCTCAGTGGATTATATTTGTTTTGAAAGTTGTAAAATAACTCCTTAAATGAACACCACTGCTCAACAGATGGTCCAACTGTTCCATGTCGGTGTTTATGCTCCACACGAACCTCCTCCCACCCCTCTTCATCTACCCAAATCAACATATCCTTCTATTCCTTTCTCCCTCATGTGCTTATCTAGCTTCCCCTTAAATACAACTACGCTATTCGCCTCAGCTACTCCTTGAGGTCGCAAATTCCACATTCTCACCACTCTCTGTGTAAAATAGTTTCTTCTGAATTCCCTATTGGATTTATTGCTGACTATCATATTGATGGCCCCTAGTTCTGCTCTCCCCAACAGGTGAAAACATCTTCTCTCCGTCTACCCTATCAAACCCTTTCATAATCTTAAAGACTTCTATCAGGTCACCCCTCAGCCTTCTCTTTTCAAGAGAAAAGAGCCCCAGTCTGTTAGAACAATTCTCGTACAATCAAAAGTTTTCAGGACTGTGTAGGAAATTCCATGACCCAGTCCCCGTTATGATGGCAGCCAATCCGAGGACAGTTATGAATGAGGTGATTGGGAAAACCAAGATAGTGTCTCTTGACCAAATTAATTGGGTTTCATGAGGGGGATTGGCCATGCAGTTAACCACGACAACACCACCAATCACTCCTTAAAGCTTCTATGTTCAGTACTCCTCAGATTCCTGTACTTGAAGGGGATAATGGAACTGCGAGAATTTAAGCGCAGAAATTCGAATCGTCCTGAAGGAAGAGATGAAGATGAATCTAAGGTAGATTCAGAAGAATGGGGACTACTCACTCAAAGAAGAAAACGATCAAGGAAATCGGTATGTGTGCTAATGACATTAATGACTTCATTAGTTGTATTCTTGGCCCTGGCCATAATGATTGTGGTTTTGGAGGAGAAACAAATTCAGGACCGAAATGAGTTGGATCAGAGACAACTTGGGACACTGCGTTGGAATCCGCAAATGGAACAGATATGTCGACAAACCATTTCACCTGGAGCGCCGCCCGAGAAAAGAGTAACACTGACTCTTGACAAAGGAGTAACACTGACTCTTTACAAAGATGGAGCACCGACTCTTAACAAAGGAGTAACACTGACTCTTTACAAAGATGGAGCACCGACTCTTTACAAAGGAGTAACACTGACTCTTTACAAAGATGGAGCACTGACTCTTTACAAAGGAGCAACAGTGACTCTTTACAAAGATGGAGCACTGACTCTTTACAAAGGAGCAACACTGACTCTTTACAAAGATGGAGCACCGACTCTTTACAACAGAGTAACACTGACTCTTTATAAAGGAGGATCACCAACTGTTCACAAAGGAGCAACACTGACTCTTTACAAAGGAGTAACACTGGATCTTTCCAAAGATGGAGCACTGACTCTTTACCAAGGAGCAACACAGACTCTTTACAAAGGAGTAACACTAACTCTTGACAAAGAGGGAGCAGTGATTCTTTACAAAGGGGGAGCAATGACACTTTACGAAGATGGAGCACTGACTCTTTACAAAGGAGCAACATTGAATCTTTACAAAGGAGCAACACTGACACTTCACAAAGGAGCAACACTGACTCTTCACAAAGCAGTAACACTGACTCTTTACAAAGGAGCAACACTGACACTTTACAAAGGAGCAATACTGACACTTTACAAAGGATCAACACTGAATCATCACAAAGCAGTAACACTGACTCTTTACAAAGGAGCAACATTGAATCTTTACAAAGGAGCAACATTGAATCTTTACAAAGGAGCAACACTGACACTTTACAAAGAAGCAACACTGACTCTTTACAAAGGAGTAACACTGACACTTTACAAAGGAGCAACACTGACTCTTTACAAAGGAGCAACATTGACTCTTTACAAAGGAGTAACACTGACTCTTTACAAAGCCGCAACACTGACTCTTTACAAAGGAGTAACACTGACTCTTTACAAAATAAGAGCACTGACTCTTTACCAAGGAGCAACACTGTCTCGAAACAAAGGAGCAACACTGACTCTTTTCAAAGGAGAAACACTGACTCTTTACAAAGGAGCAACACTGACTCTTTGCAAAGGAGCAACACTGACTCTTTACAAAGGAGTAACACTGACTCTTTACAACGGAGGAGCACTGACCCTTTACAAAGCTGTAAAACAGACACTTTACAAAGGAGTAACACTGAGTCTTTACATAGGTGGAGCACTGACACTTTACAAAGATGGAGCACTGACGCTTTAAAAATAAGTAACACTGACTCTTTACAAAGATGGAGCACTGAATCTTTACAAAGGAGTAACACTTAGTCTTTACAAAATGGAGCACTGAATCTTTGCAAAGGAGTAACACTGACTCTTTACAAAGTAACACTGACTCTTTACAAAGGAGCAACACTGACTCTTCACAAAGGAGCAACACTGACTCTTTACAAAGGAGCAACACTGACTCTTCACAAAGGAGCAACACTGACTCTTTACAAAGGAGGAACACTGACTCTTTACAAAGGAGCAACACTGACTCTTTTCAAAGGATCAACACTGACTCTTTACAAAGGATCAACACTGACTCTTTACAAAGGAGTAACACTGATTCTTGACAAAGGAGTAACACTGGCTCTTGACAATGGAGCGACACTGACTCTTTACAACAGAGTAACACTGACTCCTTACAAAGGAGTAACACTGACTCTTTACAAAGGAGTAACACTGACTCTTTACAAAGGAGTAACACTGACTCTATACAAAGATGGAGCACTGACTCTTTACAAAGGAGTAACACTGTCTCTTTACAAAGGAGTAACACTGACTCTTGACAAAGGAGCGACACTGACTCTTCACAACAGAGTAACACTGACTCCTTGCAAAGGAGTAACACTGACTCTTTTCAAAGGAGTAACACTGAATCTTTACAAAGATGGAGCACTGACTCTTTACAAAGATGGAGCACTGACTCTTTACAAAGGAGTAACACTGACTCTTTATCATTGAGTAACACTGACACTTTCAAAAGGAGTAACACTGACTCTTTACAAAGGAGCAACAATGATTCTTTACAAATGAGCAATGCTGACTCTCAACAAAGGAGTATCACTGACTCTCTACAAAGGAGGAGCACCGACTCTTTACAAAGGAGCAACACTGACTCTTTACAAAGGAGCAACACTGACTCTTTACAAAGATGTAACACTGAATATTTACAAAGGAGTAACACTGAGTCTTTACAAAGGAGCAACACAGACTCTTTGCAAAGGAGCAACACCGACTCTTTGCAAAGGAGTAACACCGACTCTTTGCAAAGGAGTAACACTGACTCTTTACAAAGGAGCAACACTGACTCTTTACAAAGCAGCAACACTGACTCTTCACAAAGGAGCAACACTGACTCTTTACAAAGGAGCAACACTGACTCTTTACAAAGGAGCAACACAGACTCTTTGCAAAGGAGCAACACCGACTCTTTGCAAAGGAGTAACACCGACTCTTTGCAAAGGAGTAACACTGAGTCTTTACAAAGATGGAGCACTGACTCGTTACTAAGAAGTAACACTGACTCCTTACAAAGGAGCAACACTGACACTTTACAAAGGAGCAACATTGACTCTTCACAAAGAAGTAACACTGACTCTTTACAAAGCAGCAACACTGACTCTTTACAAAGGAGTAACACTGACTCTTTACAAAGGAGGAGCACTGACTCTTTACCACAGAGTAACAGTGACTCTTTACAAAGGAGTAACACTGACTCTTTACCGAGGAGCAACACTGTCTCTATACAAAGGAGCAACACTGACTCTTTGCAAAGGAGCAACACTGATTCTTTACAAAGGAGCAACACTGACTCTTTGCAAAGGAGCAACACTGACTCTTTGCAAAGGAGTAACACTGACTCTTTACAAAAGAGTAACACTGAGTCTTTACAAAGGTGGAGCACTGACAC
Organism: Heptranchias perlo; assembly: GCF_035084215.1. Classification (NCBI taxonomy): domain Eukaryota; kingdom Metazoa; phylum Chordata; class Chondrichthyes; order Hexanchiformes; family Hexanchidae; genus Heptranchias; species Heptranchias perlo. The sequence continues at coordinate 10,399,204 of NC_090325.1, read as the reverse complement.
TTTACAAAGCTGTAAAACTGACACTTTACAAAGGAGTAACACTGAGTCTTTACAAAGGTGGAGCACTGACACTTTACAAAGATGGAGCACTGACGCTTTAAAAATAAGTAACACTGACTCTTTACAAAGATGGAGCACTGAATCTTTACAAGGAGTAACACTTAGTCTTTACAAAATGGAGCACTGAATCTTTGCACAAGAGTAACACTGACTCTTTACAAAGTAACACTGACTCTTCACAAAGGAGCAACAGTGACTCTTTACAAAGGAGGAGCACTGACTCTTTACAAAGGAGCAACACTGACTCTTTACAAAGGAGCAACACTGACTCTTTACAAAAGAGCAACACTGACTCTTCACAAAGGAGCAACACTGACTCTTTACAAAGGAGCAACACTGACCCTTTACAAAGGAGCAACACTGACTCTTTACAAAGGAGCAACACTGACTCTTTACAAAGGAGGAACACTGACTCTTTACAAAGGAGCAACACTGAGTCTTTACAAAGGAGTATCACTGACTCTTTACAAGGTAACACTGACTCTTTACAAAGGAGCAACACTGACTCTTTACAAAGGAGCAACACTGACTCTTTACAAAAGAGCAACACTGACTCTTCACAAAGGAGCAACACTGACTCTTTACAAAGGAGCAAAACTGACTCTTTACAAAGGAGCAACACTGACTCTTTACAAAGGAGTATCAGTGACTCTTTACAAGGTAACACTGACTCTTTACCAAGGAGCAACACTGACTCTTTACAAAGGAGCAACACTGACTCTTTACAAAGATGTAACACTGAATATTTACAAAGGAGTAACACTGAGTCTTTACAAACTGGTAACACTGACTCTTTACAAAGGAGCAACACAGACTCTTTGCAAAGGAGCAACACCGACTCTTTGCAAAGGAGTAACACCGACTCTTTGCAAAGGAGTAACACTGAGTCTTTACAAAGATGGAGCACTGACTCGTTACTAAGAAGTAACACTGACTCCTTACAAAGGAGCAACACTGACACTTTACAAAGGAGCAACATTGACTCTTCACAAAGAAGTAACACTGACTCTTTACAAAGCAGCAACACTGACTCTTTACAAAGGAGTAACACTGACTCTTTACAAAGGAGGAGCACTGACTCTTTACCACAGAGTAACAGTGACTCTTTACAAAGGAGTAACACTGACTCTTTACCGAGGAGCAACACTGTCTCTATACAAAGGAGCAACACTGACTCTTTGCAAAGGAGCAACACTGATTCTTTACAAAGGAGCAACACTGACTCTTTGCAAAGGAGCAACACTGACTCTTTGCAAAGGAGCAACACTGACTCTTTACAAAGGAGTAACACTGACTCTTTACAAAAGAGTAACACTGAGTCTTTACAAAGGTGGAGCACTGACACTTTACAAAGCTGTAAAACTGTCACTTTACAAAGGAGTAACACTGAGTCTTTACAAAGGTGGAGCACTGACACTTTACAAAGATGGAGCACTGACGCTTTAAAAATAAGTAACACTGACTCTTTACAAAGATGGAGCACTGAATCTTTACAAGGAGTAACACTTAGTCTTTACAAAATGAAGCACTGAATCTTTGCAAAGGAGTAACACTGACTCTGTACAAAGTAACACTGACTCTTTACAAAGGAGCAACACTGACTCTTTACAAAGGAGCAACACTGACTCTTTACAAAGGAGCAACACTGACTCTTTACAAAGGAGCAACACTGACTCGTTGCAAAGGAGCAACACTGACTCTTTACAAAGGAGTAACACTGATTATGACAAAGGAGTAACACTGACTCTTGACAAAGGAGCGACACTGACTCTTCACAACAGAGTAACACTGACTCCTTGCAAAGGAGTAACACTGACTCTTTACAAAGGAGTAACACTGACTCTTTACAATGATGGAGCACTGACTCTTTTCAAAGGAGTAACACTGACTCTTTACAAAGATGGAGCACAGACTCTTTGCAAAGGAGCAACACCGACTCTTTGCAAAGGAGTAACACTGAGTCTTTACAAAGATGGAGCACTGACTCGTTACTAAGAAGTAACACTGACTCTTTACAAAGGAGCAACACTGACACTTTACAAAGGAGTAACACTGACTCTTTACAAAGGAGTAACACTGAGTCGTTAAAAAGATGGAGCACTGACTCGTTACTAAGAAGTAACACTGACTCTTTACAAAGGAGCAACACTGACACTTTACAAAGGAGCAACACTGACTCTTTACAAAGGAGTAACACTGACACTTTACAAAGGAGCAACACTGACTCTTTACAAAGGAGCAACACTGACTCTTTACAAAGGAGTAACACTGATTATGACAAAGGAGTAACACTGACTCTTGACAAAGGAGCGACACTGACTCTTTACAACAGAGTAACACTGACTCCTTGCAAAGGAGTAACACTGACTCTTTACAAAGGAGTAACACTGACTCTTTACAAAGGAGTAACACTGACTCTTTACAAAGATGGAGCACTGACTCTTTACAAAGGAGTAACACTGTCTCTTTACAAAGGAGTAACACTGACTCTTTACAAAGATGGAGCACTGACTCTTTACAAAGGAGTGACACTGACTCTTTACAACGATGGAGCACTGACTCTTTACAAAGGAGTGACACTGACTCTTTACAAAGGAGTAAGACTTACTCTTTACAAAGAAGTAACACTGACTCTTTACAAAGGAGTATGACTGACTCTTTGCAAAGGAGGAGCACTGACTCTTTACCATGGAGTAACACTGACACTTTCAAAAGGAGTAACACTGACTTTTTACAAAGGAGCAACACTGACTCTTTACAAAGGAGTAACACTGACACTTTACAAAGGAGCAACACTGACTCTTTACAAAGGAGCAAAACTGACTCTTTACAAAGTAGCAACATTGACTCTTTACAAAGGAGTAACACTAACACTTTACAAAGGAGCAACACTGACTCTTTACAAAGGAGCAACACTGACTCTTTACAAAGGAGCAACATTGACTCTTTACAAAGGAGTAACACTGACTCTTTACAAAGCAGCAACAATGATTCTTTACAAATGAGCAATGCTGACTCTTAACAAAGGAGTATCACTGACTCTCTACAAAGGAGGAGCACCGTCTCTTTACAAAGGAGCAACACTGACTCTTTACAAAGAAGTAACACTGAATCTTTACAAAGGAGTAACACTGAGTCTTTACAAACTGGTAACACTGACTCTTTACAAAGGAGCAACACAGACTCTTTGCAAAGGAGCAACACCGACTCTTTGCAAAGGAGTAACACTGAGTCTTTACAAAGATGGAACACTGACTCGTTACTAAGAAGTAACACTGACTCTTTACAAAGATGGAGCACTGACGTTTACAAAGATGTAACACTGACTCTTTACATAGGAGTTACACAGAGTCTTTACAAAGGAGTAACACTGACACTTTACAAAGGAGCAACACTGACTCTTTACAAAGGAGTAACACTGACACTTTACAAAGGAGCAACACTGACTCTTTACAAAGGAGCAAAACTGACTCTTTACAAAGTAGCAACATTGACTCTTTACAAAGGAGTAACACTAACACTTTACAAAGGAGCAACACTGACTCTTTACAAAGGAGCAACACTGACTCTTTACAAAGGAGCAACATTGACTCTTTACAAAGGAGTAACACTGACTCTTTACAAAGCAGCAACACTGACTCTTTACAAAGGAGTAACACTGACTCTTTACAAAGGAGCAACACTGACCCTTTACAAAGGAGGAACACTGACTCTTTACCACAGAGTAACAGTGACTCTTTACAAAGAAGTAACACTGACTCTTTACCAAGGAGCAACACTGTCTCTGTACAATGGAGCAACACTGACACTTTTCAAAGGAGCAACACTGACTCTTTACAACGGAGTAACACTGACTCTTTACAAAGGAGGAGCACTGACCCTTTACAAAGCTGTAAAACTGACACTTTACAAAGGAGTAACACTGAGTCTTTACAAAGGTGGAGCACTTATACTTTACAAAGATGGAGCACTGACGCTTTAAAAATAAGTAACACTGACTCTTTACAAAGATGGAGCACTGAATCTTTACAAAGGAGTAACACTTAGTCTTTACAAAGATGGAGCACTGAATCTTTGCAAAGGAGTAACACTGACTCTTTACAAAGTAACACTGACTCTTTACAAAGAAGTAACACTGAGTCTTTACAAACTGGTAACACTGACTCTTTACAAAGGAGCAACACTGACTCTTCACAAAGCAGCAACACTGACTCTTTACAAAGGAGCAACACAGACTCTTTACAAAGGAGCAACACTGACCCTTTACAAAGGAGCAACACTGACTCTTTACAAAGCAGCAACACTGACTCTTCACAAAGGAGCAACACTGACTCTTTACAAAGGAGCAACACTGACTCTTTACAAAGGAGCAACACTGACTCTTTGCAAAGGAGCAACACTGACTCTTTACAAAGGAGCAACACTGACTCTTTACAAAGGAGCAACACTGACTCTTTACAAAGGAGCAACACTGACTCTTCACAAAGGAGCAACACTGACTCTTTGCAAAGGAGCAACACTGACTCTTTACAAAGGAGCAACACTGACTCTTTACAAAGGAGCAACACTGACTCTTTACAAAGGAACAAGACTGACTCTTTACAAAGGAGCAACACTGACCCTTTACAAAGGAGCAACACTGACTCTTTACAAAGGAGCAACACTGACTCTTTACAAAGGAACAAGACTGACTCTTTACAGAGGAGCAACACTGACTCTTTACAAAGGAGTATCACTGACTCTTTACAAGGTAACACTGACTCTTTACAAGGTAACACTGTCTCTTTACAAAGGAGCAACACTGACTCTTTACAAAGGAGCAACACTGACTCTTTACAAAGGAGCAACACTGACTCTTTACAAAGGAGCAACACTGACTCTTTACAAAGGAGCAACACTGACTCTTTACAACAGAGTAACACTGACTCCTTACAAAGGAGTAACACTGATTCTTTACAAAGGAGTAACACTGACTCTTTACAAAGGAGTAACACTGACTCTTTACAAAGATGGAGCACTGACTCTTTACAAAGGAGTATCACTGTCTCTTTACAAAGAAGTAACACTGACTCTTTACAAAGGAGTAACACTGACTCTTTACAAAGATGGCTCACTGACTCTTTACAAAGGAGTAACACTGACTCTTTACGAAGATGGAGCACTGACTCTTTACAAAGATGGAGCACTGACTCTTTACAAAGGAGTAACACTGACTCTTTAAAAGGAGTAACACTGACTCTTTACAAAGGAGGAGCACGGACTCTTTACCACGGAGTAACAATGACACTTTACAAAGCAGTAACACTGACTCTTTACAAAGGAGCAACACTGACTCTTTACAAAGGAGCAACACTAACTCATTACAAAGGAGCAACACTGACTCTTTACAAAGATGGAGTACTGACTCTTTACAAAGGAGTAACACTGACTCTTTACAAAGGAGTAACACTGACTCTTTACAAAGGAGTAACACTGAGTCTTTACAAAGGAGTAACACTGAGTCTTTACAAAGGAGGAGCACTGACTCTTTACAAAGAAGTAACACTGAATCTTTACAAAGATGGAGCACTGACTCTTTGCAAAGGATAACACTGACTCTTTACAAAGAAGTAACACTGAATCTTTACAAAGATGGAGCACTGACTCTTTGCAAAGGATAACACTGACTCTTCAGAAAGGATCAACACTGACTCTTTACAAAGAAGTAACACTGTCTCTTTACAAAAGAGTAACACTGACTCTTTACAAAGGAGTAACACTGACTCTTTACAAAGAAGTAACACTGACTCTTTACAAAGAAGTAACACTGACTCTTTACAAAGATATAACACTGACTCTTTACAACGGATCAACACTGACTCTTTACAAAGGAGTAACACTGACTCTTTACAAAGGTGTAACACTGACTCTTTTCAATGAAGTAACACTGACTCTTTACAAAGAAGTAACATGGACTCTTTACAAAGTAACACTGACTCTTTACAAAGGAGTAACACTGACTCTTTACAAAGATGTAACACTGACTCTTTACCAAGGAGTAATACTGACTCTTTACAAAGGAGTAACACTGACTCTTTACAAAGGAGTAACACTGACTCTTTTCAATGAAGTAACACTGACTCTTTACAAAGAAGTAACATGGACTCTTTACAAAGTAACACTGACTCTTTACAGAGAAGTAACACTGAGTCTTTGCAAAGGTGGAACACTGACTTTTTACAAAGGAGCAACACTGACTCTTTAACACTGAGTAACACTTACACTTTACAAAGGAGTAACACTGACGCTTTACAAAGAACTAACACTGACTCTTTACAAAGGAGTAACACTGACTTTTTACAAAGGAGTAACACTGACTCTTTACAAATGTGGAACACTGACTCTTTGCAAAGGAGTAACACTGACTCTTTCCAAAGGAGTAACACTGACTCTTTACAAAGGTGGGAACAAAAGTATGTTTGGAATGATTCTCGGATCTGCGATTGAGTAAAATGTTTCTCTGTGAATGATAATTGTCATGCGAGGCTGTTGGACAGATAGCACTACCATTATTGGACATGGAGCCTGACCACCCTCTCCTGACTTCTTCACCCACTTCTCTACGTTGACCACATGGAGAGCTTGATACAAAGACCCGAGGGATCGGCTACATATAAATCACCCAAGATTACTTCAGTTGTGGGATAAAGCTTGATTTGTATTGTGTTGTTTCTTTGTTTAACTTGGTTGTTGTGTTCGGGAACGGGTGTTCTTTCGTAGGTTTATAAGTTATTCCACAAGTTAATAGGTTTCAATGGGATTTATTGGCTATCACAGGAAATAAGCATACAATGATATCCATTATTACCAATAATCACACATACACAATGATAATTATTATTAATAATAATCACACATATGCAATGATAATTATTATTAATAATAATTACACATATACTTGAGACACTTATGGTACCAGGTGCCAGAGAATTCACCGCGGCACAGGTTTTGAGCTCATCTGGCCACTTGTCGATTTCTGAAGCAGCTATTCTAACACCCCTCTTTTAATGCTTTCTTTCACTCTGGCTACATGAGAATCTGCATGTTTCAATGTATTACCTCATCCAGTTAGCTGCAGTAACTTCAGTTTTAACAAGAATCGCTCCCCAAGCCTTCACCTTGACTGAACTGTGTTCGCGAGTCATTCAGCTGGAGACAGTTATAGGGACCTGAGACTTTCCTAGAGGTGAGTTACCACTTGCCTTGCGCAGATGTGTCCCTCCACGAGTTCATCCCTCGGAGTTCAGCTGCTTGTAGCTGAATGCTTATCAGCTGAAGTCTCTGTCTGGTAACTTTTAATTTCGCTGGAAACGAAACTGATATTTCCATCCTTCTAACAGAAACTCACTTAGCAGGCAAAAGCTACATTGAGTTACATCGAGTCTATAGTCCAGAAACAGGCCATTCGGCCCAACTGATCTATGCCAGTATTTACGCTCCACACGAGCCTCCTTCCCCCCCCCCTTCATCTAACCCTATCAACATACCCTTCTATTTCTTTCTCCCTCATGTGTGTATTTAGCTTCCCCTTAAATGCATCTATACTATTCGCCTCAGCTACTCCTTGTGGTAGCAAGTTCCATATTTTCACCACTCTCTGGGTAAAGAAGTTTCTCCTGAATTCCTTATTGGATTTATTAAGCTAAAAGTTAATATAAAGAATTAACCCTTTCCTTACAGTTTCTATGATCTGGAAAGCTGTGTTGGGATTGGACACGGAATTGGATTCTGTTAAGCCCAACTCCAAATTAATATATCGTATGTAAGGACTTTATCCTTTCAAAATAAACCACTTATGTTCAACACACTAATTAAAGGTCTGTCAGATGTGGTGGTTGAACTCTTTCAGACCAAACCAAACTGAATCTCATCAAAATGGCGGTTACAATCAAACGGAAAGTTATATAAAAATAGCATCGATGACCAGTTGGCCCATGACAACTGGCGAAAACCAAACTGCTGTCACGTTCTCGACTGGAGGGGGAATGTTGTGGATGAATACAGTCCCAATTTCCCCTTCCCAAATGCTATTTTGTTGACAGTCCATCTGAGCAGTCAGTTTAAGAGCCAACAACCAGAATCTAACAGGGGGTGGAGCTGTCCTCCTTCACTGGACACTCGATTAATAGGGAGGTAGCTTGCTCTATCAACTATTCTGTGGAACACACAATAAGTACTATCTTTTCTCCTAGTAGATACTATGTATGGCTGCTTACATTCGGTATAAGTGCACAAACATGGACACGTCACTCAAGATCACAAGATAGGTTTGAATGGTGAGGGCCCCTCAGGTCACTTGAGAATACCAGTCTTAACGTTGCAACATTGCTGTGGATCAGTGGGGACCCTTTCTTCGTCATTAGCCAACTCCTCTTGAAACCGTCAACTGTTCTAACCACAGTGGGGCCTCCGCTTAGAATTAGCCAGGTGCTATGGAAGTGGACAAATTCACATTGACGGGAAGAAAATGGAGACAAGGAGGTGGACAAAGACCACAGCTTACTTGGAGAAGATTGGGCGAATTTAGTAATGAAGTTGTACTGTAGGATATGATAGGACGTAGTTACGAATTAGAAAGGGGATATAAACCAAATGCCTGGGGCGGACTGGGCCGATGAAACCTCAGCTGCAGATGAACCCTTGGATGCCAATGAACCTTAGTAGCCAATGAACTGTAGCTGTCTGCTTGGCGGACAATAGATTGATTGTTGGCGAGCTGATATATTTTTGGCTACATGGCTGTTGTGTATGTAAACTGTTCTGTTATATACCTGCCTTTTGCTGAACTAAGCCACCTGAAGTGGGATTTGTGTATACGGAGAAATCTGATGCTAAATAAACAATTGATTCTTTAAACTAATCTATTTATTGGTGTGGTTAATCATACTCGAGCCGAAGGTACGACTCTCCTCTCCTTGACTGGTCCCAGTGCTTCAGGAGTCTGAAGCCCTCCCTCCTGCGCCATTCCTCCAGCCACGCATTAAGCTGCTTTATCTTGCTATTCCTATACTTACTAGCAGCGGGAGTAATCCATAGATTACCTTTGAGGTCCTGTTCTTTAGCCTCCTCCTTTGCTCCTGAAATTCTGTCTGTAGGACCTCTACTCTTTTCTTTCCTGTATAATTGGTTCCAACATGGTCCTCAACTTCTGGCTATTCCTCTTCCCTGGCAAAATGTTCTGCACCCGTTCCGCGATATCCTTTACCCTGGCACCGGGGAGGCACACCATGCGAGACATACATTGACGGTCGCAGAAACGCCTGACTATCCCCGTGATTATCGAATCTCCGATGACAACTGCATTTCTCCGCTTCGCTGTGCCCCCCTGTGAAGTCCTTTGCCCCACTGCGCTGTGGATTTGCTCTGGACTGCACTCCTTCGAGGTATCGTCACCCTCACTGCCATCACTCAGCACTGAAAACATGTTGGTGAGTGGCACACTCCTGGAGGATTCCTGCTCTGCCTGCCTCTTCTTCCGACCCTGCCGGATGGCCACCCACTTACTATCCTCCTGAACTCTCTGTGGTTGACCATCGCTTGGAACGTACAATCCAGGAGATTTTCAGCCTCCTGTATTCCCTGCAGTGACACCAGCCGCTCCTCAAATTCAGAGTCGTAGAATCATAGAAAGGTTACAGCATGGAAGGAGGCCATTCAGCCCACCGAGTCCATGCCGGCTCTATGCAAGAGCAATCCAGCTAGTCCCACTCCCCCTGAGCTCGAGCTCGAGCAGCCGGAGACACTTCCTGCGCACGTGGTTATCCAGGACACATGAAGCATCCTGTGTATGTGGAGAAATCGAATGCTAAGTAAACAATTATTTGAATCCCTTAAAGGGGGTGCAGAAACAGAGAGACCCGGGGGTGTACATATACAAATCTTCAAAGGTGGCAGGACAAGTTGAGAGGGCTGTTAAAAAATCATATGGGATCCTGGGCTTTATTAATAGACATGATGTGGAGATGCCGGTGATGAACTGGGGTTGACAATTGTAAACAATTTTACAACACCAAGTTATAGTCCAGCAATTTTATTTTAAATTCACAAGCTTTCGGAGACTTCCTCCTTCCTCAGGTAAATGTTCAGGATCTCCTTGAAGCCTACGCATTTATACATATAGAACAATACATGGTGTTTACAGACTGCCCCTGCAACTGCCCGTTGCCAAGGCAATCACCGTGTTCAGACAGAGAGGTGTCACCTGCAGAACCCCCGAATACACATTCAACAAAAAAACAAACAGGAAAAAAAAACAGAGAAGAAAAACAGAGAGAGGCAGAAACATCCGGAAGGCAGAGAGAGCCAGCAAATGACCCATTATATTAAAAACAGATAACATTTGTTCGCTGGTGGGGTAACGTGTAGCGTGACATGAACCCAAGATCCCGGTTGAGGCCGTCCTCATGGGTGCGGAACTTGGCTATCAATTTCTGCTCGACGATTTTGCGTTGTCGTGTGTCTCGAAGGCCGCCTTGGAGTACGCTTACCCGAAGGTCGGTGGATGAATGTCCATGACTGCTGAAGTGTTCCCCGACTGGGAGGGAACCCTCCTGTTTGGCGATTGTTGCGCGGTGTCCGTTCATCCGTTGTCGCAGCGTCTGCATGGTCTCGCCAATGTACCATGCTCTGGGGCATCCTTTCCTGCAACGTATGGGGTAGACAACGTTGGCCGAGTCACAGGAGTATGAACCATGCACCTGGTGGGTGGTGTCCTCTCGTGTGATGGTGGTATCTGTGTCGATGATCTGGCATGTCTTGCAGAGGTTACCGTGGCAGGGTTGTGTGGTGTCATGGACGCTGTTCTCTTGAAAGCTAGGTAATTTGCTGCGAACGATGGTCTGTTTGAGGTTGGGTGGCTGTTTAAAGGCGAGTAGTGGAGGTGTGGGGATGGCCATAGCGAGGTGTTTGTCCTCATTGATGACATGTTGAAGGCTGCGGAGAACATGGCGTAGTTTCTCCGCTCCGGGGAAGTACTGGACGACAAAGGGTACTCTGTTGGTTGCGTCCCGTGTTAGTCTCCTGAGGAGGTCTATGCGATTTTTTGCTGTGGCCCGTCGGAACTGTCGATCGATGAGTCGAGCGTCACATCCCCTTCTTACCTATTGTACTGGAGTGGTGAATTTACCCTGTATTGTACTGGAGTGGTGAATTTACCCCATATTGTACTGGAGTGGTGAATTTACTCCGTATTGTACTGGAGTGGTGAATTTACCCTGTATTGTACTGGAGTGGTGAATTTACCCCGTGTTGTCCTGGAGTGGTGAATTTACCCTGTATTGTACTGGAGTTGTGAATTTACCCCTTATTGTACTGGAGTGGTGAATTTACTCCGTATTGTACTGGAGTGGTGAATTTACCCCTTATTGTACTGGAGTGGTGAATTTACCCTGTATTGTACTGGAGTGGTGAATTTACCCTGTATTGTACTGGAGTGGTGAATTTACTCCGTATTGTACTGGAGTGGTGAATTTACTCCGTATTGTACTGGAGTGGTGAATTTAAGAACGTAATAACATAAGGAATAGCAGCAGGAATAGGCCATATGGCACCTCGAGCCTGCTCTGCTATTCAGTAAGATCATGGCTGATTTTCAACCTCAACTCCATTTTCCCAGCCGATTCCCTTATCCCTTGATTCCCTGACAGTCCAAAAATCTATCTATCTCAGCCTTGAACATATTCTTCTTTGTCGGCACCTCCCAAAACCCATGACCTCTACCACCTAGAAGTCAAGGGCAGCAGGCACATGGGAACAACACCACCTGCACGTTCCCCTCCAAGTCACACACCATCCCGACTTGGAAATATATCGCTGTTCCTTCATCGTTGCTGGGTCAAAATTCCGGAGCTCCCAGGGAGCGGGTTGGTCGCCCGCCCCTCTTCCCGCCACGGTTAAAAACCGGAAATGGGTGGGTTGGAGGCGGGTCTGAAATGGTGGCAATTTTCAATGACCCCCGCCACCAACCCACCCGTTTATCACTTTGAAAATTGAGCCCTAAGAGTCTGGAAAGAGATATAGACAGTTTAAGTGAGTGCGCAAGAAGGTGGCAGATGGAGTATAATGTGGGGAAATGTGAGGTTATTCACTTTGGTAGGAAGAATAGAAAAACAGAATATTTTTTAAATGATGAGAAACTATTAAATGTTGGTGTTCAGAGGGATTTGGGTGTCCTCATACAAGAAACACAAAAAGTTAGCATGCAGGTACAGCAAGCAATAAGGGAGGCAAATGCCATGTTGGCCTTTATTGCAAAGAGAGGGAGGGGGGGCTGTTGGAGTACAAGCGTAAGGAAGTCTTACAACAATTGTCCAGGGTTTTGGTGAGACCTCACCTGGAGTACTGTGTGCAGTTTTGGTCTCCTTATCTAAGGAAGGATATACTTGCCTCAGAGGGGGTGCAACGAAGGTTCACTAGATTGATTCCTGTGATGAGAGGGTTATCCTATGAGCAGAGATTGAGTAGAATGGGCCTATACTCTCAGGAGTTTAGAAGAATGAGAGGTGATCTCATTGAAACATATAAAATTCTGAGGGAGCTTGACAGGGTAGATGCTGAGAGGTTGGAGAGTCTAGAACTAGAGGGCATAGTTGCAGGATAAAGGGTCAGCCATTAAACACTGAGATGAGGAGGAATTTCTTCACACTGATGGTTGTGAATCTTTGGAATTCTCTACCCCAGAGGGCTGTGGATGCTGAGTCGTTGAATTTTTTTTTATTCGATCATGGGATGTGGGCGTCGCTGGCAAGACCAGCATTTATTGCCCATTCCTGATTGCCCTTGAGAAGGTGGTGGTGAGCCGCCTTCTTGAACCGCTGCAGTCCGTGTGGTGAAGGTTCTCCCATAGTGCTGTTAGGAAGGGAGTTCCAGGATTTTGACCCAGCGACGATGAAGGAACGGCGATATATTTCCAAGTCGGGATGGTGTGTGACGTGGAGGGGAACGTGCAGGTGGTGTTGTTCCCATGTGCCTGCTGCCCTTGTCCTTCTAGGTGGTAGAGGTCATGGGTTTTGGGAGGTGCTGTCAAAGAAGAATATGTTCAAGGCTGAGATAGATAGATTTTTGGACTGTCAGGGAATCAAGGGATAAGGGAATCGGCTGGGAAAATGGAGTTGAGGTTGAAAATCAGCCATGATCTTACTGAATAGCAGAGCAGGCTCGAGGTGCCATATGGCCTATTCCTGCTGCTATTCCTTATGTTATTACATTCTAAAACCTTTCAAGAAGGCTTCGGGAGTCCATTTTTCTGGACTTCCCGATTTCAACCCCAGGGGGCCGGGACTCCCGGGCGTCCTCGTGAAGAGGCGAGAAAGCCCGAGACTAACAGGTAGGTGCCTAGAAAGGCACAGCTTGAGGGTCTGGAGGAGCAGGAGTACTTTCTCCAGGCTCAACAAGCCTACCTGCATCGACCCCCCTCCCCCCCCACCACCATGATCGCGGACACCCATCCCCAAATCGCTAACTGCCCTCCCCCACCACGATCACGGACCCCCGATCCTCCCACCCGATCTTCCCCCTCAATGATCGCAGATACCCGCAATAACTCCCGATCCCAACGCCCCCGCCCCGTGACTGACTCCCGATCCCTCCTCCCATGACTCTCACAACCCCCCTGCCAGCCTATGCCCACCCATGCCTCCCTGTTCCACCACCCCCCCTCCACCATCCATACAAACAAAGACTTACCTGATCACGTCCTGTCCCTCTCCCTGGCTGGTCTCCCGTCAAAATCGTAAGGACGTCCAGGAAACCTGTATTAATGGGTTTCCCAACCTCAATTTGGACTCCCCCAACCACCCCCCCACCCCGCCTTCCCGGCTCGGTTTTAAAATTAAGCCCATTGTGTCCTCCTCATAGCTTGCTTTCCCATCTACCTTTGTATCGTCAGTAAATTTGGATATATTACACTCGGTCCCTTCACCTAAGTCATTAATATAGATTGTAAATAGCTGAGGCCCAAGCACCGATCCCTGCGGCACCCCACGAGTTACAGCCTGCCAACCTGAAAGTGACCCGTTTATCCCTGCTCCCTGTTTTCTGTCCATTAACCAATCCTCTACCCATGCTAATATATTACCCCCAATTCCATGAGCCCTTATCTTGTGTAACAACCTTTTGTGTGGCACCTTATCGAATGCCTTTTGGAAATCCAAATATACGACATCCACTGGTTCCCCTTTATCTGCCCTGTTAGTTACATCCTCAAATAACTCTAATAAATTTGCCAAACACGATTTCCCTTTCATAAAACCATGTTGACTCTACCTAATCATATTATGATTTTCTAAGTGCCCCGTTACCACTTCCTTAATAATGGATTCCAGCATTTTCCCAACGACTGATGTCAGGCTAACTGGCCTGTAGTTCCCTGTTTTCTCTCTCCCTCCTTTCTTGAATAGCGGGATTACATTTGGTACCTTCCAATCCGCGAGGACCGTTCTAGAATCTTGGGAAGATCACAACCAATGCATCCACCATCTCTGCAGTCACCTCTTTTAGAGCCCTCGGGTATAGGCCATCAGGTCCAGGGGATTTGTCGGCTTTTAATCCCATTAGTTTCTCCAGTACTTTTTCTCTACTGATATTAATCACTTTAAGTTCCTCACTTTCATTAGACCCTTGGTTCCCCAATATTATTCGTATGCTTTTTGTGTCTTCTGCTGTGAAGACAGAGGCAAAATATTTGTTTAACGCATCTGCCATTTCCTGATTCCCCATTATAATTTCTCCTGTCTCAGCCTCTAGGGGACCAATGTTTACTTTTGCTATTCTCTTTTTACATACTTGTAGAAGCTCTTACAATCCGTTTTTATATTTGTTGCTAGTTTACTTTCATATTCTATTTTCTCCCTTTTTATCAATTTTTTTGTCGTCCTTTGCTGGTTTCTAAAACTCTCCCAATCCTCAGGCTTACCATTCTTCTTTGCAACATTAAAGGCCTTTTCTTTTAATCTAATACTATCCTTAACTTCTTTAGTTAACCCTTAATTGATCATTTTTCCCGTGGTGTTTTTATTTCTCAAGGGAATGTATATTCGTTGAGAATGTTGAAATATTTCTTTAAATGGTTGCCATTGCTTATCTACTGTTATGCCCTTTAATCTAATTTCTCAATCTACCTTAGCCAGCTCACCTCTTTATACCAATGCAATTGGCTTTATTTAAGTTTAAGACTCTAATTTCAGACTCAAGTACGTCACTCTCAAACGCAAAGTGAAATTCTGTCATATTATGATCACTCTTCCCCGCAGGATACTTTACTGTGAGATTACGAATTAACCTGGCTCATTATACAATACAAGATCTAAAATAGCATGTTCCCTGGTTGGTTCCATGACGTATTGCTCTAGGAAACTGTCTTGAATGCATTCCATAAACTTGTCCTCCAAACTACCTTTTCCAATTTGATTTGCTCAGTCTATATGAAGATTAAAGTCCCCCCAATTACTGCATTACCTTTGTTACGAGCTCCTATTATTTCATGATTAATACTATGTCCAATGGTATAGCTACTATCAGGGGGCCTATAAACTACTCCCACCTGTGTTTTCTGCCCCTTGTTATTTCTTATCTCCACCCATACTGATTCTACTTCCTGATCCTCTGAGCCAAGATCCTTTCTCACCACTGTCCTTATGTCATTCTTTATTATCAGGGCTACACTCACTCCTTTTCCATTCTGCTTGTCCTTTCCAAACATCATGTACCCTGAAATATTTAGTTCCCAAACTTGGTCACCTTGCAACCATGTCTCTGTAATGGCTATTAGGTCAAACCCATTTATCTCTATTTGTGCAACTAATTCATCTATCTTGTTACAAATGCTCCGTGCATTCAGATAAAGAACCTTTCATTTTGACTTTTTACTATTTTTTGCTGCTTTGACCTCATTTGCTGATGCACTATTACCGATAAACTCTCTGTCCCTTCCTGTCACTACTTATCTTTACCCAAATCACTACACTGCTCTCTTGCCTTGACTTTTCTGATTAGATTTCTAAATTTCCCCTCACCTGACCCCTCCCCCCGCCCCCTTTTTAGTTTAAAGCCCTGTCTACAGTCCTAGTTATTCGATTCTGGGTTCCAGCCTGGTTTAAGTGGAGCCCGTCCCAATGGAACAGCTCCCTCTTTCCCCAGTACTGGTTCCAGTGCCCCATGAATTGAAACCCCTGTCTCCCCCACCACTCTTTGAGCCACGCATTTAAATTTCTGTTCTGTTTGTCCCTATGCCAATTTGCACACGGCTCAGGTAGTAATCCAGGGATTATTACCTTTTGAGGTTCTCTTTATTAATTTAGACCCTAGCTCCTCAAACTCTCTCAGCAGAACTCCATTCTTAGTTCTACCTATGTCATTGTGTCCCTATCTGGACCACGATAACTGGATCCTCCCCCTCATGCTCCAAGTTCTTTTCCAGCCGCGACGAGACATCCTCAACCCTTGCACCGGGCAGGCAACACAGCCTTCAGGACTCTGTGTCACAGTTGCAGAGAACAGTGTCTACCCCCCGCCCCCGACTATACTATCCCCTACCACTAGACATTCCTTTTCACTCCCCCACTTGAATGGCCTCCTATACCACAGTGCTGTGGTCAATTTGCTCATTCTCCCTCCACCATCTACAAGGCACAAGTCAGGAGTGTGATGGAATACTCTCCACTTGCCTGGATGAGTGCAGCTCCAACAACACTCAAGAAGCTCGACACCATCCAGGACAAAACAGCCTACTTGATTGGCACCCCATCCACCACCCTAAACATTCACTCCCTTCACCACCGGCGCACCGTGGCTGCAGTGTGTACCATCCACAGGATGCTCTGCAGCAACTCGTCAAGGCTTCTTCAACAGTATCTCCCAAACCCGCGACCTCTACCACCTAGAAGGACAAGGGCAGCAGGCACATGGGAACAACACCACCTGCACGTTCCCCTCCAAGTCACACACCATCCCGACTTGGAAATATATCGCCGTTCCTTCATCGTCGCTGGGTCAAAATCCTGGAACTCCCTTCCTAACAGCACTGTGGGAGAACCGTCACCACACGGACTGCAGCGGTTCAAGAAGGCGGCTCACCACCACCTTCTCAAGGGCAATTAGGGATGGGCAATAAATGCCGGCCTAGCCAGCGACGCCCACATCCCATGAATGAATAAAAAAAAGTCTTTGCTCTCATCCATACAGGTAGCTATTTACCTGAATTTACCCTGTATTTTACTGAAGTGCTGAAATTTAACTGGTATTGTTCTGGAGTGGTGAAATTATATATATATTGTACTGGAGTAGTGAATGTACGCTGTGTTGAACTGGAGTGAGGAATTTACACTGAATTATACTGGGATGGTGAATTTATCCTGTACTGTACTGGAGTGGTTAATTTACCCTATATTGTAAATGGAGTAGTGAATTTACTCGATATTGTACTGATTATACGATGTATTGAATAGAATAGAAAATTACACCACAGTAGGAGGCCACTCGGCCCATCTTATCTGTGCCAGCCGAAAAAGAGCTATCCATCTTATTCCAATTTCCACCACTTGGTCTGTAGCCCTGCAGGTTACGGCACATCCAAGTATCTTTTTAAATGGGTTGAGGTTTTCTGCCTCTACCATCCTTTCAGGCAGTGAGTTCCAGACCACCAACATCCTTGCATTGTACTGGAGTAGTGAATTTACTTGTATTGAACCAAAGTGGTGAATTTACTCTACTGTACTGCAGTGGTTAATGTACGCTGCATTGTCCAGCGGTGGCGAATTTAATCTAATTTATATTGGATTGGTGAATTTAGGCTGTATAGTACTGGCGTGGTGAATTGATCCTGTAGGATACTGGAGTGGTAAATTTTTTACTGTATTATAGAATCATAGAAAGTTACAGCACAAAAGGAGGCCATTCAGCCCATCATGTCCATGCCGGCTGAAAAAGAGCTATCCAGCTTAATCCCACTTTTCAGCACTTGGTCCGCAGCCCTGTAGGTTACGGCACTTCAAGTGCACATCCAAGTATTTTTTAAATGAGTTGAGGGTTTCTGCCTCTACCACCATTTGAGGCAGTGAGTTCCAGACCCCCACCACCCTCTGGGTGAAAAGATTTCTGCTCAGCTCTGCTCTAATCCTTCTACCAATTACTTTAAATCTATGCCCCCTAGGTCCTCCCTATTCACTCTCTCTAGGCCCCTCATAATTTTATACACCTCAATTTAATCTCCCCTCAGCCTCCTTTGTTCCAAAGAAAAAATCTCCAGCCTATCCAATCTTTTCTCATAGCTAAAATTCTCCAGCCTGGGCAACATCCCCGTAAATCCCCTCTGTACCCTCTCTAGTGCAATCACATCATTCCTGCAATGTGGTGACCTGAACTGTACACAGTACTCACGTTGTGGCCTGACCAGTGTTTTGTACAGTTCGAGCATAACCTCCCTGCTTTTATATTCTGTGACTCGGCTAATAAAGGAAAGTATCCCTTTTGCCTTTTTAACCACCTTATCTACCTGTCCTGCTACCTTCAGGGATCTGTGGACATGTACTCCAAGGTCCCTTTGTTCCTCTACATCTCTCAGTGTCCTCCCATTTATTGTGTACTCCCTTGCCTTGTTTGCCTTCCCCAAATGCATTAACTCGTAATTCTCTGGATTGATTTCCATTTGCCACTTTTCTGCCCACCCAACCAGTCCATTGATATCTTCCTGCAATCTATAGCTTTCCTCCTCACTATCACTCATGTGGCCAATTTTTCTGTCATCTGCAAACTTCGTAATCATGGCCCTTACATTTAGGTGTAAATTATTTATATAAACTACAAAAAGCAAGGGACCTAGTACTGAACCCTGTGGAACCCCACTAGTAACAGTCTTCCAGTCACAAAAACACATGTTAACCATTACCCTTTTTTTTCTGTCACTGAGCCAATTTTGGATCCAACTTGCTACTTTCCCTTGGATCCCATTGGCTTTTACTTTTTTGACCAGTCTGCCATGTGAGACCTTGTCAAAAGCCTTGCTAAAATCCATGTAGACTACATCAAACGCGCTACCCTCATCGACCCTCCTTGTTACCGCCTCAAAAAATTCAATCAAGTTAGTCAGGCACAACCTTCTCTTAACAAATCCATGCTGACTGTCCTTGATTAAACCGTGCCTTTCTAAATGATGATTTATACTGTCCCATAGAATTGTTTCCAATAATTTGCCCACCACCGAGGTTCGGCTGACTAGCCTGTAATTACTCGGTCTATCTCTTTCTCCCTTTTTAAACAATGGTACAACGTTAGCAGTCCTCCAATTCTCCGGCACCACACCTGTAGCCAGAGAAGATTTGAAAATGATGGTCAGAGCCTCCGTTATTTTCTCCCCTGCTTCCCTTAACAGCCTGGGATACATTTCATCAGGGCCTAGTGATTCATCTACTTTCAAAGATGCTAATCCTCTTAATATTTCCTCCTTCACTATGTTTATCCCATCCAATATTTCACACTCCTCCTCCTTAACTACAATGTCTGCATTGTCCCCGTCTTTTGTGAAGACAGATGCAAAGTATTCATTAAGAACCATACTCACATCTTCTGCCTCCACACACAGGTTACCTTTTTGGTCTCTAATAGGCCCTACTCTTTCCTTAGTTATCCTCTTGCTCTTCATGTATTTATAAAACATCTTTGGGTTTTCCTCGATTTTATCTGTCAGTGTTTTCTCATGCCCTCTCTTTGCTTTCCTAATTTCCTTTTTAATTTCACCCCTACACTTTCTATACTTCTTCTCTAGGCTTTCTGCAGTATTGAGTTCTCGCTCTCTGACATAAGCTTCCCTTTTCTGCCTTATCTTACGCTGTATACTCCCTGAAATCCAGGGGGCTCTTGATTTGGGAGTCCTGCCCTTTTTCTTTGTGGGAACATATTTGCTCTGAACCCTCACTATCTCCTCCTTGAATGCCTCCCACTGCTCTGACACTGATTTACCTTCAAGTAGTTGTTTCCAGGCCACTTTTGCAAAATCACTTCTCAGCTTAGTAAAGTTTGCCTTTCCCCAATTAAGAACGTTTGCTCCTAGTCTATCTTTGTCCTTTTCCACAACTCTGCGTAATGTAACTGAATTATGATCACTACCACCAACATGCTCTCCCACTGATACTCCTTCCAGCCTCATTCCCTAAAACTAAGTCCAGAACTGACCCCTCTCTTGTTGGGCTGGCTACGTACTGGCTAAAACATGCATTTTAAGAATTCCGCGCCACTTCAGTGGTGATTTTACTCTGTAATTTACTGGAGTTGCGCATTTACACATATTGTACTGGAGTGCTGATTTTACCCTGGATTGCACTGGAGTGGTGAATTGACTCCGTATTGTACTGGAGTGGTGAATTTACCCTGTATTGTACTGGAGTGGTGAATTTACTCTGTATTGTACTGGAGTGGTGAATTTACCCTGTATTGTACTGGAGTGGTGAATTTACTCCGTATTGTACTGGAGTGGTGAATTTACCCTGTATTGTACTGGAGTGGTGAATTTACTCCGTATTGTACTGGAGTGGTGAATTTACTCTATTGTACTGGAGTGGTGAATTTACTCTGTATTGTACTGGAGTGGTGAATTTACCCTGTATTGTACTGGAGTGGTGAATTTACTCTGTATTGTACTGGAGTGGTGAATTTACTCTGTATTGTACTGGAGTGGTGAATTTACCCTGTATTGTACTGGAGTGGTGAATTTACTCCGTATTGTACTGGAGTGGTGAATTTACCCTGTATTGTACTGGAGTGGTGAATTTACTCCGTATTGTACTGGAGTGGTGAATTTACCCTGTATTGTACTGGAGTGGTGAATTTACCCTGTATTGTACTGGAGTGGTGAATTTACCCTGTATTGTCCTGGAGTGGTGAATTTACCCCATATTGTACTGGAGTGGTGAATTTACTCCGTATTGTACTGGAGTGGTGAATTTACCCTGTATTGTACTGGAGTGGTGAATTTACCCTGTATTGTACTGGAGTGGTGAATTTACCCTGTATTGTACTGGAGTGGTGAATTTACCCCGTATTGTACTGGAGTGGTGAATTTGCCCTGGATTGTACTGGAGTGATGAATTTACCCTGTATTGTACTGGAGTGGTGAATTTACCCTGTATTGTACTGGAGTGGTGAATTTACCCCGTATTGTACTGGAGTGGTGAATTTACCCTGTATTGTACTGGAGTGGTGAATTTACCCTGTATTGTACTGGAGTGGTGAATTTACCCTGTATTGTACTGGAGTGGTGAATTTACCCTGTATTGTACTGGAGTGGTGAATTTACCCCGTATTGTACTGGAGTGGTGAATTTGCCCTGGATTGTACTGGAGTGGTGAATTTACTCCGTATTGTACTGGAGTGGTGAATTTACCCTGTATTGTACTGGAGTGGTGAATTTACCCTGTATTGTACTGGAGTGGTGAATTTACCCTGGATTGTACTGGAGTGGTGAATTTACCCTTTATTGTACTGGAGTGGTGATTTTGCCCCGTATTGTACTGGAGTGGTGAATTTGCCCCGTATTGTACTGGAGTGGTGAATTTACCCCGTATTGTACTGGAGTGGTGAATTTACCCCGTATTGTACTGGAGTGGTGAATTTACCCTGTATTGTACTGGAGTGGTGAATTTGCCCTGGATTGTACTGGAGTGGTGAATTTACCCTGTATTGTACTGGGGTGGTGAATTTGCCCTGTATTGTACAGGAGTGGTGAATTTACCCTGTATTGTACTGGAGTGGTGAATTTACCCTGTATTGTACTGGGGTGGTGAATTTGCCATGGTTTGTACTGGAGTGGTGATTTTGCCCTGGATTGTACTGGAGTGGTGAATTTACCCTGGATTGTACTGGAGTGGTGATTTTGCCCTGGATTGTACTGGAGTGGTGATTTTGCCCTGGATTGTACTGGAGTGGTGATTTTGCCCTGGATTGTACTGGAGTGGTGATTTTGCCCTGGATTGTACTGGAGTGGTGAACTTACTCTTTATTGAGCCAGCCAGTGTTCGTAGTCCTTATCTGTACCAATCCCATAGGTAGAAAGAGGGCTAAGGTCCTGCAGAAAGATTTTAGGGAGTTAGGAAAGTGATTAATAAGCAGGACCTCAAAGGTAGTAATCTCCGGATTACCCCGGTGACAAGCGCTAGTGAGTATAGAAATAGGAGGATCGAGCAGATGAATGTGTGGCTGGAGAGATGGTGCAGGAGACAGGGTTTTAGATTCCTGGGGCATTGGGACTGGTTCGGGGGAGAAGGGATCTGTACAGGCTGGACGGGTTGCACCTCAACAGAGCTGGGACCAATGTCCTCGCAGGGAGGTTCACTCGTGCTGTGCTGGAGGGTTTAAACTAATTTGGCAGGGTGATGGGCACCAGGATGTAGCATCGGAAAGGAGAAACAAGGGGCACAAAGGATTGGTGGAGACAAATAGCACGAGAGTAAGAAATAGTGCGGGATTAGGTGGGATCAGACTGAGAGAATATCAGAAGGTCTAAGGTGGGTTTACGGTGCACGTATATAAATGCACGAAGCGTAGTAAACAAGGTTGGTGAGCTACAGGTGAAATTAGCCACATGGGAATATGATGTTGTGGCAATAACGGAGACCTGGCTCAAAAAAGGGCAGGATTGGGAACTAAATATTCCTCGATACAAGGGGTTCAGGAAAGATAGGGAAGGAAACAAAGGGTGGGGGTGGCAGTATTGATTAAGGAGAATATTGCAGTGCTGGAGAGAAAGGATGTCCTGGAAGGGTCAAGGACAGAATCTATTTGGTTAGAGATAACAAACAATGGAGGTGCTATTACACTACTGGGGGTATTCTATAGGCCACCAATTAGTGGGAAGGATATAGAGGAGCAAATTTTCAGGGAAATTACAGAGAGGTGCAAGAACCATAGAGTAGTGATAATGGGGGACTTCAACTATCCTAATATATACTGGGGTAGTAATAGTGTAAAGGGGCAAAGAAGGGGAGGAATTTTTGAAGTATGTTCAGGGGAACTTTCTTTAACAGTACGTTTCTGGCCCAGCGAGGAATGAGGCATTGCTGGATTTGGTTCTAGTGAATGAGTTGGGCCAAGTGGAGCAAGTGTCAGTGGGGGAGTATTTAGGGAGCAGCGATCATAGTATCATAAGGTTTAGATTAGCCATGGAAATGGACTCTGACCACTCTAAAGTAAAAATACTTAATTGGAGGAGGGCCAATTTCAGTGGGATGAGAACAGATCTGGCCCGGGTAAATTGGAATCAATGATTGGCAGGCAAAACTGTCATTGAACAATGGGCCGCCTTTAAGGAGGAGATGATTCGGGTTCAATCTAGGTACATTCCCATGAGGGGGAAAGTTAGGGCAATTAAAGCCAGAGCTCTCTGGATGACAAAAGAGATAGAGAGTAAGATGAAGCAGAAAAAAGGGGCATATGACAGATGTCAGGTTGATAACACAAGTGAGAACCAGGCTGAATATAGAAAGTTCAGAGGGGAAGCGAAAAAGGAAATGAGGGACAAAGAGAGAGTATGAGAATAGACTGGCAGCTAACATAAAAGGGAATCCAAAAGTCTTCTATAGGCATGTAAACAGGAAACAGGTAGTAAGAGGAGGGTAAGGACCGATTAGGGACCAAAAAGGATATCTACTCATGGAGGCAGAGGGCATGGCCGAGGTACTAAATCAGCACTTTGCATCTGTCTTTACCAAGGAAGAAGATGCTGCCAAAGTCAAAGTAAATGAAGATGTTGTTGAGATACTGGATGGGCTAATAATTGATAAAGAGGAGGTACTAGAAAGACTAGCTGTACTTAAAGTAGATAAGTCCCCGGTCCAGATGGGATGCATCCTAGGTCACTGAGGGAAGTAAGGGTGGAAATTGCAGAGGTACTGGCCATAATCTTCCAATCATCCTTAGATACGGGGTTGGTGCCAGAGGACTGAAGAATTGAAAATGTTACACCGTTGTTCAATAAAGGGTGTAAGGATAAACCCAGCAATTACAGGCCAGTCAGTTTAACCTCAGCAGTGGGGAAACTTTTAGAAACGATAATCCGGGACAGAATTAACAGTCACTTGGACAAGTGCGGATTAATTAAGGAAAGCCAGCACAGATTTGTTAAAGGTAAATTGTGTTTAACTAACTTCATTGAATTTTTTGATGAGGTAACAGAGAGGGTCGATGAGGGCAATGCGGTTGATCTGGTGTATAAGGACTTCCAAAAGGTGTTTGATAAAGTACCGCATAATAGGCTTGTCATCAAGATTGAAGCCCATGGAATAAAGGGGGCAGTAGCAGCATGGATACAATATTGGCAACAGGAAACAGAGAGTAGTGGTTAACGGTTGGTTTTCGGACTGGAGGGAGGTGTACTGTGTTGTTCTCCAGATGTCGATACCAGGACCATTGCTTTTTTTGATATACCTTAATGACTTGGACTTGGGTGTACAGGGCACAATTTCAAAATTTGCAGATGACACAAAACTTGGAAGTGTACTGAGCAGTGAGGAGGATAGTGATAGACTTCAAGAGGATATAGACAGGCTGGTGGAATGGGTGGACACGTGGTAGATGAAATTTAATACAGAAAAGTATGAAGTGATACATTTTGATAGGAAGAACGAGGAGAGGCAATATAAATTAAAGGGTACAATTCTAAAAGAGGTACAGGAACAGAGCGATCTGGGGGTAAATGTGCACAAATCGTTGAAGGTGGCAGGGCAGGTTGAGAAAGCAGTTAAAAAGGTATACGGGATTCTGGGCTTTATAAATAGAGGCATAGAGTACAAAAGCGAGGAGGTTACGATGAACCTTTATAAAACACTGGTTTGGCCACAACTGGAGTATTGTGTCCAGTTCTGGGCACCGCACTTTAGGAAGGATGTCAAGGCCTTCGAGAGGGTGCAGAAGAGATTTACTAGAATGATTCCAGGGATGAGGGACTTCAGTTACATGGACAGACTGGAGAAGCTGGGGTTGTTCTACTTGGATCAGAGAAGGTTGAGAGGAGATTTGATAGAACTTCTAGAACTGGAGGGCATAGTCGCAGGATGAGGGGTCGGCCATCTAAGACTGAGATGAGGAGGAATTTCTTCACTGAGGGTTGTGAATCTTTGGAATCTCTACCCCAGAGAGCTGTGGATGCAGAGCCGTTGAGTAGATTTTTGGACTCTAGGGGAATCAAGGGATTTGGGGATTGGGCAGGAAAGTTGAGTTGAGGTTGAAGATCAGCTGTGATCTGATTGAATGGTGGAGCAGGCTCGAGGTGCCAATGGCCTTCTCCTGCTCCTATTTCTTATGTTCTTATAGAGATATTCAAAATCATGAAGGGTCTAGATAGAGCAGATAGAGAGAAACTGTTCCCATTGGTGGGAGGGTCAAGAACCAGAGGACATAGATTTAAGGTGATTGGCAAAAGAACCAAAGGCGACATGAGGAAAAACTTTTTTACACAGCCGGTGGTTATGATCTGGAATGCACTGCCCGAGGGGGTGGTGGAGGCAGATTCAACATGGCTTTCAATAGGGAATTGGATAAATACAGAAGGGAGAAAGTTTGCAGGACTACGGGGATAGGGCGGGGCAGTGGGATTAGCTGGATTGCTCTTAGAGAGCCAGCATGGGTTCGATGGGCTGAATAGCCTCCTTCCGTGCTGTAACCAATCTATGAACTGATGTGGTGAATTTACCCTGTATTGTACTGTAGTGGTGAATTTACCCTGTATTGTACTGTAGTGGTGAATTTACCCTGAATTGTACTGGAGTGGTGAATTTACCCTGTATTGTACTGGAGTGGTGAATTTACACTGTATTGTACTGGAGTGGTGAATTTACTCTGTATTGTACTGGAGTGGTGAATTTACCCTGTATTGTACTGGAGTGGTGAATTTACCCTGTATTGTACTGTAGTGGTGAATTTACCCTGTATTGTACTGTAGTGGTGAATTTACCCTGTATTGTACTGGAGTGGTGAATTTACCCTGTATTGTACTGTAGTGGTGAATTTACCCTGTATTGTCCTGGAGTGGTGAATTTACCCTGTATTGTACTGGAGTGGTGAATTTACCATGTATTGTACAGGAGTGGTGAATTTACCCTGTATTGTACTGGAGTGGTGAATTTACCCTGTATTGTACTGGAGTGGTGAATTTACCATGTATTGTACTGGAGTGGTGAATTTACCCCGTATTGTACTGGAGTGGTGAATTTACCATGTATTGTACTGGAGTGGTGAATTTACCCTGTATTGTACTGGAGTGGTGAATTTACCCTGTATTGTACTGGAGTGGTGAATTTACCCTGTATTGTACTGGAGTGGTGAATTTACCCTGTATTGTACTGTAGTGGTGAATTTACCCTGTATTGTACTGTAGTGGTGAATTTACCCCGTATTGTACTGGAGTGGTGAATTTACCCTGTATTGTACTGGAGTGGTGAATTTACCCTGTATTGTACTGTAGTGGTGAATTTACCCTGTATTGTACTGGAGTGGTGAATTTACCCTGTATTGTACTGGAGTGGTGAATTTACCCTGTACTATTGTACTGGAGTGGTGAATTTACCCTGTATTGTACTGGAGTGGTGAATTTACCCTGTACTATTGTACTGGAGTGGTGAATTTACCCTGTATTGTACTGGAGTGGTGAATTTACCCCGTATTGTACTGGAGTGGTGAATTCACCCTGTTTTGTACTGTAGTGGTGAATTCACCCTGTATTGTACTGTAGTGGTGAATTTACCCTGTATTGTACTGGAGTGGTGAATTTACCCTGTATTGTACTGGAGTGGTGAATTCACCCCATTTTACAAAGTATTACGTGGAATGTGCAGCACAGAAACAGGCAATTCGGCTCATCAGGCCTATGCTGGTGTTTATGCTCCACAAGAACCTCCTCCCACCCTTCTTCATCTGACCCCATCAGCATATCATTCTAATCCTTTCTCCCTCATGGGTTTATCCAGCTTCCCCTTAAATGCATCTATGCTATCCGTCCCAACTACTCCTTGTGGTCGCCAATTCCACTTTCTAACCACTCTCTGGTAAACACTAACCACTCCCGAATTTCCTATTGGATTTATTAGTGGCTATTAAAATACACTCGTGGACATAATCCATTATTGAGTGTCCTTTTTGAGTTTTTAAGTTGCTCGTCAACTTGTAAAATCCAACGAACCATGGTTTGGGGAACTAGGGTTGATGTAAAAATAATGTCAATGCAAGCAGAATTCATCAAGCGGTGGAGAGACTGAAAAATTAAAATAGTTAAAACTAACCTTTAATCAAATATTTAAAACAGTAAAATTACAAAATTAAGAAACAAATAGAATTAAAATATAACATTAGGAACAATATGAAACTATAAACAATTGAAATGGTTAAGAATCCATAAAAAGTCTTAAAATGTGGAGAGTGAGTTGGATTGTGAGTCTTGAAATCCTCGTAGCAAAGGTTTGAAAATGCTCATTTCCCAGAAATGTCATTAACTGATTATTCTATAAATGCCATTTTCCTCTCGCACTCATTACAAAAGCAAAAAAAACTGATGTTTTTGGCACCAGTCATGTCCTTGATTTTTGGTGCTGGAAGACGGTACTTGTTAGATTTTTCCGTCCATGCTAAATTGAGAGATTTGTTGTTATCTTTGAAACGGACAGTAACATCAACAACCACAACCTGATCATCCTTATGAAATATTATATCGGGTTTCCAGAGTTTGCCATCATCAGTGGGTAATCTTGGTTCACGGTGTGCAGTCCATCCATAGCTTGTAATCTTGACTTTCAATTGTTCAAGGATTACATTGTGGCGTTTAATCCTCTCATTTTTAACGTATAAACAGTTACCCAATATATGTGAGGTTGTTTTGTTAACCAACGAGCATCTTCTGCATAGTTTAATTGCCATAGGATTTCCCAAAGATAATGAATATCTTGTAGGATACAGATTTGATCGCATTAATAAGGCAAAAATAAACTGAGAATGCTTCAGACCAAATTTATTGCTTAACCAATTGTTGGAGATTCTATCATTTTGATAGTAGACTATTCCGGAACCCAGAAACTGGGCTGTGGTCCACTTATGATATTCGAGACTCCTCCAAGCACCACAGAAGTTAGGTTCAAGTTTCTTTCTTCTTTGGATTTGTATGGGATTGATATCTCGCAATTGATTTTCTATATCAGCAATAATATCCGAATTATTTCCGTATTCCAATGTGTTGTTGTCTACCGTTGAAAAATATGCAACGATCTCCTGTCGTACTTTATATTGTTTCAAATTTTCAATATTATCGTGATTAATTTGACCACAGAACTGAAAAGATCCTTTAAGAATCGGGTCTGATGATTTCTCAAAGGCGGTTAGTTTCCTTACAATGGCAGAAGGAATCTGGGTTTCAAGCTTTTGTATACAGAGACCCCCATCTCTGTTCCGATTATAAAGAAATCCGTCACAAATCTGGTTGGGAAGATGTAAAATCTCTTTCACGGTTTTCTTGATTACATTGTCCATCTTAATTGGGAGATTCTGTGATACCTCCTTCAATGTTAAATGGTAATAAAACGTGGTATCATATGTGTTTTTAAAATGTCGAGTTTTTGTCTGGGTTTTATTTTAGTCGTCTTCAAATTCACGATCCGATCCTGCAACTTAACCAATCAATTGTCCTCGGATCTTCCAGCCCACGGGTTAACACAGGCACCGAGGTATTTCTCGATACTACTGGGATTGATGAAGTTAAGATCACTGCCGTTAACCCTCCAATGTTTGATGTTATTATATATAAAAGTTTTCTTACTAGAGCACATATAAAATCCGGCTGTCTTCTTGATGTTAATCAATAGTCCAGTTTTCTTGTAGAACGATTCAATGATCTTTAAATTAGCCTCCATTCCCTTGTACGAGTCGCTCAATATGGCGATATCATCCGCAAAGGTGAGGGCACTACATGTTGTCTGACCATTCGCTGACTTCATCACAACTCCCGAACCCTCCCCATCAAGTGTGCACAGTAGAGGATCAATCGCAATATTAATGAGGAGGGGGGATAAGGGGTCGCCCTGTTTGACCCCTTTCCTGATTGTTACAGGATCAGTTTTACTGGTCGGACTTTCGATATTAGTGGTATTATCAATGTAAAGGCTAGTAATTAAATTGATAAAATTCTTCCCAATACCCATTCATACAAGGGATTTTGATATTAATTTATGGCCAACTGAGTCGAAGGCCTTTGCCAGATCAACAAATACAACCGCAAGATTTTTCCTGTTGTATTTGGAGCCCTTTAAAATATTTTGCAAAATGGCAATGTTTTCATTACATCCAGATGTGGCAGTGACAAATCCCTTTTGACAGGGGTTGAGTGTTATGGCCTCATTAAGCCTAAAGGCTGTAATTTTATTAAATAGCTGAAGTATCATTGGTCCAATGGTAATTGGCTTCCAATTATCAATATCCTTTAAAATTTTTGGATCCTCGCTTTTTGGAATCCGGACGGTACAGCTTTCCTTCAGAGCATTTGTAATGTTTGATGTTTTAAGTATAAGTGAAAACAATCTTGGGAGAAGAGAGGAGTCGTCACCGTCAACCTTTTTGAGATCTTGCACAGAAACCCCATCCAATCCGGGAGCACTTCCTTCTCTCATTCCTTCAATCGCAGAGTTAACTGGGCGCATGAGATTAAGGTTGTTAGCCATCATCGTGCATCCTGAGAATTTACCAATATAGGAACATAGGAACAGGAGTAGGCCATTCAGCCCCTCATGCCTGCTCCACCATTTGATAAGATCATGGCTGATCTGTGATCTAGCTCCATATACCTACCTTTGGCCCATATCCCTTAATACCTTTGGTTGCCAAAAAGCTATCTATCTCAGATTTAAATTTAGCAATTGAGCTAGTATCAATTGCCGTTTGCGGAAGAGAGTTCCAAACTTCTACCACCCTTTGTGTGTAGAAATGTTTTCTCATCTCACTCCTGAAAGGTCTGGCTCTAATTTTTAGACTGTGCCCCCTACTCCTAGAATCCCCAACCAGCGGAAATAGTTTCTCTCTATCCACCCTATCTGTTCCCCTCAATATGTTAAACTTCGATCAGATCACCGAAGTTATTATCCGCCTTATTATTGGGGATTAATAACTTCTTTTCAAAGTGGGTCCAGAGTTCCTCGTTATTCAACGGACATAGAATTTCCGCAGGTCCACCCATAATTTGGCGAGCCAACTTCCTTCTATCTTTGCAATACATAGATTGTATTTTGCTTTATGGATGGCGTACCTCCTTGAGATGGCCACTATTGCGCCTCCCTGTAGAATTACAGTTCTTCTCTCTGTGAGTTGATCTTAGGTTACCTTCTCGTTGGAGTTGCTTTGCCTCCTTATCGATCAATCTCACGGGGATTTCCTCAATATTGTCCAGGCCTTGTTGTTCAAGCAGGGGGCTAAGTGGTTCTTTTAAAATTTCCTCCGTGTCTGCAACGATATTGTGAATATTGCGGAGATAAGTGATGAACCCCTTGGCTGGGATTTTCCTAGTAGTATAATTAGACTACAATAGTTGACCAGTTGAGGAATTATCCTCATCACTGATATCTTCATGAATGGTATCGCCATCTACACTGTTACTTTGTGAATTTGATGTCAAGTCTTTGTTGACTTTTGCCAAACAACGCCTTTTATCAGAAATGCGTTTGTTTTTGTAACCAAAATCCCGCCAATTTTAATAATATTCCGATGCCCAGTGAACCTCTTCTCAAGGATAATGAGATTTTCCACCTCCTCCTGAGACCATACAGATCTTTTATTTGCCGCCTTCCTTGGAACAGAGGCTTCTATTCTCTTCTTGTTCCTTAAGTCGGGATGGATATGTCTCTCATGTTGACCAAGACCAATCCTCAAGGAGAAGGACAGAGGACACAAGGAACATGCGAATTAAGTATCCAAAATGTTGTGTTGGGCTCCCTTACACTTTGAATGGTGACATGCGACCGAATGATATTCTCCATTTCTATTACACTTAGAGCATTTGGTGATCAGTTTCGAAGCTGAATGTTTAACATTCATGTTTTTTAAATATTGTATAAGTATTACAGTAGACTTTGGATAATGTGCATAGTAAACAGTTACTGGGATATAAAATTATTATTTTGTTCAGTTGACTAGAGGTATCTAAAGCATTAAAATTAGGTGCGGCCGATTTTGTAGTTGTAACCATATTAAAAGAATGGATATTATCAATACTGTCTAAAATATCCTCCTCCATCTCTCCACAAAGTTTAGTTAAAATCTCCCATGATTATTCTATTTCGTTTACTCATTTCACATATTTGCTTACATATTTCTTCCTCCTCCTCTTTTCCGCTGTAGGTGGTTTGTAATATATCTCTCTTAGCGTTATCAGTCCCTTCTTATCTTTCATTTGTTTCTGTCCTTCCGTTAGTTATGTCCCTTTTTTCTACTCCCATTATGTTATCTCCAATTAGTACAGATACTCCACCCCCCCTTCTTCCTTCCCTCCCTATCCTTTCTGATTATGTTATAAACTGCAATATTGCTAGTCCTGTTCTTTATGTAGCCATGTTCTGTTCTGGTTCATTTCCCATTACTGGATCCAGCAGTGCTTCCTCTCTTGTTTACATACTGGGTAAGAAAGGAGTCCTGCACACATTGTAAAGACTCCATTCCATGTGCCCCTTTCCAACTACATCTGGTTCCTCACTACGGATTATTGTCTCCAGTTCCCCCGTTTTATTTTTGGACACCGTGTACATTGCTGTACAGGCAGTTTAGTCTATCTTTAATAGTTATTCCTTTTACTTTATTTTTAAAAGCCCTTATATACTTCTGTTTTATAATTGCATTTGTCCCTCGAATATTATCTTTATTCCTTACCCTTGTCTGACCATTACACTCACCTCCTGTTTCTTTTATCTTTAGGCTTTTGTTATTGCTACCAGGTCCCTCCCCCCATCTTGCTAGTTTAAAGCCTTATCCACCGTCCTATTTATCCTTTTCGCTCGGACTCTGGTCCCACCCAGCGGTACAGCTCCTTCCTATCCCAGTACTGGTGCCAGCGTCCGATGAGAAGGACCCCCTCCTTCCCACACCACTCTTACAGCCATGCATTCACCTTTCTGATCTGCCCATCCCTACGCCAATTAGCATGTGGCTGGAGTAGCCATCCTGAGATTACCACCCGTGACATCCTGCTTTTTGATTTAGTTGCTAGCTTCTGATAGTCCCTTCACAGGACCTCCACCTTGTTCTTTGTTATGTCATTGCCAACATGGACCACGACAACTGGATCCTCCCCCTTTTTTTCCAAGTTCCTCTCCAGTTGCCACGTGATGTCCTTTACCCTTGCACCAGGTAGGCAACACACCCTCCTGGATTCTCGGTCGCTACTGCAGAGGACGCTATCTATCCCCCTGATTATAGAATCCCCTATGACTACAACCTTTTTATTCTGATCCTCCCCACCCTTGGACTGCCTCATGCTCCACGGCCATGGTTAGCATTCTGGGCATCCTCCCTGCAGCCTTCACCCTTATCCTCCCCCAAAGGGTGATTCATCACTCCAGTACAATATGGGGTAAATTAACACTCGTACCTTTTGGATAGGACCAGTGTCTGCGGGACATCCTTCTCTACCTCCCCTAGGTTCCCACCACCCTGCTGACGAACATCCCTCTCCCTTATGTGTCGGAGTTACTCTAACTCGCACTCCGGCTCAAAGACTCTGAGCCAGAGTATCTCAAGCCAGAGACATTTACTGCAGATGTGGCAATCTGGGACAGTCACTGTCCTCAAACTCCCACATATTGCAGTCCCGACACACAGCCTGTACTGCCATTTCTAGTTTTTATTAATTAATTAATTTATTTATTTATTTATTTATTATCAGTGGTTTATTTCTGGAATGAATAGAATCACTTGTGATCCAAATTATATTTAGTAAATGGATTCAGCTTACTTTCAAAATAATTAGTAACGACATAGTTTTTTTCAATTTATGCATTCTTTTTATTTTAAGTTTCAAAAGTTGATAGATTAGTTTATAATCCCTTGGTTAAAATCACTTAGCACCCCTTTCCACCTCTACACTTAATTCCCGAACTCACCAAATTCCAAGTTGAAAGACCTCACTCTGTAAGCAATTTAGTCCATTAGAAGTATTGGATTGTTAAATTTACTTATATCGTACTGGACTGGAGAATTTACCCTCTATTGTACTGGATTGGAGAATTTATCCTGCATTGTCCTGGAGTGGTGAATTTACCCTCTTTTGTATTGGAGTGGTGAATTTACCCCATATTGTACTGGAGTGGTGAATTTACTCCGTATTGTACTGGACTGGAGAATTTACCCTGTATTGTACTGGATTGGAGAATTTATGCTGTATTGTACTGGACTGGAGAATTTACCCTGTATTGTACTGGAGTGGTGAATTTACCCCATATTGTACTGGAGTGGTGAATTTACCCTGTATTGTACTGGAGTGGTGAATTTACTCTGTATTGTACTGGTGTGGTGAATTTACCCCGTATTGTACTGGACTGGAGAATTTACCCTGTATTGTACTGGATTGGTGAATTTATCCTGTATTGTACTGGACTGGAGAATTTACCCTGTATTGTACTGGAGTGGTGAATTTACCCTGTATTGTACTGCAGTGGTGAATTTACTCTGTATTGTACTGGAGTGGTGAATTTACTCTGTATTGTACTGGGGTGGTGAATTTACCATGTATTGTACTGGAGTGGTGAATTTACCCTGTATTGTCCTGGAGTGGTGAATTTACCCCGTATTGTACTGGAGTGGTGAATTTACCCCGTATTGTACTGGAGTGGTGAATTTACCCCGTATTGTACTGGAGTGGTGAATTTACCCCGTATTGTACTGGAGTGGTGAATTTACCCTGTATTGTACTGGATTGGAGAATTTATGCTGTATTGTACTGGACTGGAGAATTTACCCTGTATTGTACTGGAGTGGTGAATTTACCCCATATTGTACTGGAGTGGTGAATTTACCCTGTATTGTACTGGAGTGGTGAATTTACCCCGTATTGTACTGGACTGGAGAATTTACCCTGTATTGTACTGGATTGGAGAATTTATCCTGTATTGTACTGGACTGGAGAATTTACCCTGTATTGTACTGGAGTGGTGAATTTACCCTGTATTGTACTGCAGTGGTGAATTTACTCTGTATTGTACTGGAGTGGTGAATTTACTCTGTATTGTACTGGGGTGGTGAATTTACCATGTATTGTACTGGAGTGGTGAATTTACTCTGTATTGTACTGGAGTGGTGAATTTACCCTGTATTGTACTGGAGTGGTGAATTTACCCTGTATTGTACTGGAGTGGTGAATTTACCCCGTATTGTACTGGAGTGGTGAATTTACCCCGTATTGTACTGGAGTGGTGAATTTACCTTCTATTGTACTGGAGTGGTGAATTTACCCCATATTGTACTGGAGTGGTGAATTTACCCTGTATTGTACTGGAGTGGTGAATTTACCCTGTATTGTCCTGGAGTGGTGAATTTACCCTGTATTGTACTGGAGTGGTGAATTTACCCTGTATTGTACTGGAGTGGTGAATTTACCCCGTATTGTACTGGAGTGGTGAATTTACCCTGTATTGTACTGGAGTGGTGAATTTACCCTGTATTGTACTGGAGTGGTGAATTTACCCTGTATTGTACTGGAGTGGTGAATTTACCCTGTATTGTACTGGAGTGGTGAATTTACCCCATATTGTACTGAAGTGGTGAATTTACTCTGTATTGTACTGGATTGGAGAATTTATCCTGTATTGTACTGGACTGGAGAATTTACCCTGTATTGTACTGGAGTGGTGAATTTACCCCATATTGTACTGGACTGGAGAATTTACCCTGTATTGTACTGGATTGGAGAATTTATCCTGTATTGTACTGGACTGGAGAATTTACCCTGTATTGTACTGGAGTGGTGAATTTACCCCATATTGTACTGGAGTGGTGAATTTACCCTGTATTGTACTGGAGTGGTGAATTTACTCTGTATTGTACTGGAGTGGTGAATTTACCCTGTATTGTACTGGAGTGGTGAATTTACCCTGTATTGTACTGGAGTGGTGAATTTACTCTGTATTGTACTGGAGTGGTGAATTTACCCCGTATTGTACTGGAGTGGTGAATTTACCCCGTATTGTACTGGAGTGGTGAATTTACCCCGTATTGTACTGGAGTGGTGAATTTAACTTGTATTGTACTGGAGTGGTGAATTTACCCTGTATTGTACTGGAGTGGTGAATTTACTCTGTATTGTACTGGAGTGGTGAATTTGCCCTGTATTGTACTGGAGTGGTGAATTTACCCCGTATTGTACTGGAGTGGTGAATTTACTCTGTATTGTACTGGAGTGGTGAATTTATCATGTATTGTACTGGAGTGGTGAATTTACTCTGTATTGTACTGGAGTGGTGAATTTACCCCGTATTGTACTGGAGTGGTGAATTTACTCTTTATTGTACTGGAGTGGTGAATTTACCCTGTATTGTACTGGAGTGGTGAATTTACCCCATATTGCACTGGAGTGGTGAATTTACTCTTTATTGTACTGGAGTGGTGAATTTACCCTGTATTGTACTGGAGTGGTGAATTGACCCTGTATTGTACTGGAGTGGTGAATTTACCCTGTATTGTACTGGAGTGGTGAATTTACCCTGTATTGTACTGGAGTGGTGAATTTACCCCATATTGCACTGGAGTGGTGAATTTACCCCATATTGCACTGGAGTGGTGAATTTACTCTCTATTGTACTGGAGTGGTAAATTTACTCTGTATTGTACTGGAGTGGTGAATTTACCCTGTATTCGACAGGAGTGGTGAATTTACCCTGTATTGTACTGGAGTGGTGAATTTACGCTGTATTGTACTGGAGTGGTGAATTTACTCTGTATTGTATTGGAGTGGTGAATTTACTCTGTATTGTATTGGAGTGGTGAATTTACTCTGTATTGTCCTGGAGTGGTGAATTTACCCTGTATTGTACTGGAGTGGTGAATTTACCCTGTATTGTACTGGAGTGGTGAATTTACCCAATATTGCACTGGAGTGGTGAATTTACTCTCTATTGTACTGGAGTGGTGAATTTACTCTGTATTTTACTGGAGTGGTGAATTTACCCTGTATTGTACTGGAGTGGTGAATTTACCCTGTATTGTACTGGAGTGGTGAATTTACTCTGTATTGTATTGGAGTGGTGAATTTACTCTGTATTGTACTGGAGTGGTGAATTTACTCTGTATTGTACTGGAGTGGTGAATTTACTCTGTATTGTACTGGAGTGGTGAATTTACCCCGTATTGTACTGGAGTGGTGAATTTACCCTGTATTGTACTGGAGTGGTGAATTTACCCTGTATTGTACTGGAGTGGTGAATTTACCCCATATTGCACTGGAGTGGTGAATTTACTCTCTATTGTACTGGAGTGGTGAATTTACCCTGTATTGTACTGGAGTGGTGAATTTACCCTGTATTGTACTGGAGTGGTGAATTTACCCTGTATTGTACTGGAGTGGTGAATTTACCCTGTATTGTCCTGGAGTGGTGAATTTACCCTGTATTGTCCTGGAGTGGTGAATTTACCCTGTATTGTACTGGAGTGGTGAATTTACCCTGTATTGTACTGGAGTGGTGAATTTACTCTGTATTGTACTGGAGTGGTGAATTTACCCTGTATTGTCCTGGAGTGGTGAATTTACCCAGTATTGTACTGGAGTGGTGAATTTACCCTGTATTGTATTGGAGTGGTGAATTTACCCCGTATTGTACTGGAGTGGTGAATTTACCCTGTATTGTACTGGAGTGGTGAATTTACCCTGTATTGTACTGGAGTGGTGAATTCACCCTGTATTGTACTGGAGTGGTGAATTTACCCTGTATTATCCTGGAGTGGTGAATTTACCCTGTATTGTCCTGGAGTGGTGAATTTACCCTGTATTGTATTGGAGTGGTGAATTTACCCTGTATTGTACTGGAGTGGTGAATTTACTCTGTATTGTACTGGAGTGGTGAATTTACCCTGTATTGTACTGGAGTGGTGAATTTACCCTGTATTGTCCTGGAGTGGTGAATTCACCCTGTATTGTACTGGAGTGGTGAATTTACCCTGTATTGTACTGGAGTGGTGAAGTTACCCTGTATTGTACTGGAGTGGTGAATTTACCCCGTATTGTACTGGAGTGGTGAATTTACCCTGTATTGTACTGGAGTGGTGAATTTACCCTGTATTGTACTGGAGTGGTGAATTTACCCTGTATTGTACTGGAGTGGTGAATTTACCCTGTATTGTACTGGAGTGGTGAATTTACCCTGTATTGTACTGGAGTGGTGGATTTACTCTGTATTGTACTGGAGTGGTGAATTTACCCTGTATTGTACTGGAGTGGTGAATTCACCCTGTATTGTACTGGAGTGGTGAAGTTACCCTGTATTGTACTGGAGTGGTGAATTTACCCCGTATTGTACTGGAGTGGTGAATTTACCCTGTATTGTACTGGAGTGGTGAATTTACCCTGTATTGTACTGGAGTGGTGAATTTACTCTGTATTGTACTGGAGTGGTGAATTTACCCTGTATTGTACTGGAGTGGTGAATTTACCCTGTATTGTACTGGAGTGGTGAATTTACCCTGTATTGTACTGGAGTGGTGAATTTACCCTGTATTGTACTGGAGTGGTGGATTTACTCTGTATTGTACTGGAGTGGTGAATTTACCCTGTATTGTACTGGAGTGGTGAATTCACCCTGTATTGTACTGGAGTGGTGAAGTTACCCTGTATTGTACTGGAGTGGTGAATTTACCCCGTATTGTACTGGAGTGGTGAATTTACCCTGTATTGTACTGGAGTGGTGAATTTACCCTGTATTGTACTGGAGTGGTGAATTTACTCTGTATTGTACTGGAGTGGTGAATTTACCCTGTATTGTACTGGAGTGGTGAATTTACCCTGTATTGTACTGGAGTGGTGAATTTACCCTGTATTGTACTGGAGTGGTGAATTTACCCTGTATTGTACTGGAGTGGTGGATTTACTCTGTATTGTACTGGAGTGGTGAATTTACTCTGTATTGTACTGGAGTGGTGAATTTACCCTGTATTGTACTGGAGTGGTGAATTTACTCCGTATTGTACTGGAGTGGTGAATTTACCCTGTATTGTACTGGGGTGGTGAATTTACTCTGTATTGTACTGGAATGGTGAATTTACCCTGTATTGTGCTGGAGTGGTGAATTTATTCCGTATTGTACTGGAGTGGTGAATTTACTCCGTATTGTACTGGAGTGGTGAATTTACTCCGTATTGTACTGGAGTGGTGAATTTACTCTGTATTGTACTGGAGTGGTGAATTTACTCCGTATTGTACTGGAGTGGTGAATTTACTCTGTATTGTACTGGAGTGGTGAATTTACCCTGTATTGTACTGGAGTGGTGAATTTACCCTGTATTGTACTGGAGTGGTGAATTTACCCCGTATTGTACTGGAGTGGTGAATTTACCCTGTATTGTACTGGAGTGGTGAATTTACCCCGTATTGTACTGGAGTGGTGAATTTACCCCGTATTGTACTGGAGTGGTGAATTTACTCCGTATTGTACTGGAGTGGTGAATTTACTCTGTATTGTACTGGAGTGGTGAATTTACCCTGTATTGTACTGGAGTGGTGAATTTACTCTGTATTGTACTGGAGTGGTGAATTTACCCTGTATTGTACTGGAGTGTTGAATTTACCCTGTATTGTACTGGAGTGGTGAATTTACCCTGTATTGTACTGGAGTGGTGAATTTACCCTGTATTGTACTGGAGTGGTGAATTTACCCTGTGTTGTACTGGAGTGGTGAATTTACCCTGTATTGTAGTGGAGTGGTGAATTTACTCTGTATTGTACTGGAGTGGTGAATTTACTCTGTATTGTACTGGAGTGGTGAATTTACCCTGTATTGTACTGGAGTGGTGAATTTACCCTGTATTGTACTGGAATGGTGAATTTACCCTGTATTGTACTGGAGTGGTGAATTTACTCTGTACTGTACTGGAGTGGTGAATTTACCCTGTATTGTCCTGGAGTGGTGAATTTACCCTGTATTGTACTGGAGTGGTGAATTTATCCTGGATTGTTCTGGAGTGGTGAATTTACCCTGTATTGTTCTGGAGTGGTGAATTTATCCTGGATTGTTCTGGAGTGGTGAATTAACCCTGTGTAATACTGGCATGGTGCATTTATCCCGTATTGTACTGAAATGGTGAGTTTACCTTGTACTGTACCGGGGTGGTGAATTTATTTTTATCATACCAAGGTGGTCAGTTTTCCCTGTTTTGTCGTGGAATTGTGATTTAACCCTGTATTGGGATGGGGCCGCAAAGGGATGCACAAGGTAAACTCACGGCTCATGACAGTAAAATTGCAGAAATATTGCCCATTGCTTCCTGCCACTGAGCCAATTTTGGATCCAATTTGTCGCTTTCCCTTGGATCCCATGGGCTTTTACTTTTTTGACCAGTCTGCCAAGTGGGACCTTGTCAAAAGCCTTGCTAAAATCCATGTACACTACACCATACGCGTTACCCTCTTCGACCCTCCTTGTTACCTCCTCAAAAAACTCAATCAAGTTAGTCAGACACCACTCTCCCTTAACAAATCCATGCTGAGTGTCCATGATTAAGCCGTGCCTTTCTAAATGACGATTAATACTGTCCCTCAGAATTGTTTACAATAATTTGCCCACCACCGAGGTTGGACTGACTGGCCTACAATTACTTGGGCTCTCTTTTTTCTCCCTTTTTAAACAACGATACAATGTTAGCAGTCCTCCAATCCTCCGGCACCCACCTATAGCCAGGGAGGATTGGAAAATGATAGTCAGAGCCTCCGCTATTTCCTCCCATGCTTCTCTTAACAGCCTGGGATACATTTCATCTGGTCCTGCCAATTTATCCACTTTCAAAGATGCTAAACCCTTTAATACTTCCTGTCCCACTATGTTTATCCAATCCAATATTTCACACTCCTCCTTAACTACAATCTCTGCATCGTCCCCCTCTTTTGTGAATACAGATGCAAAGTATTCATTAAGAACCATACCCACATCTTCCGCCTCCACACACAGGTTACCTTTTTGGTCTCTAATAGGCCCTACTCTTTCCTCTAGTTATCCTCTTGCACTTTATTTATTTATAAAACATTTTTGGGTTTTCCTTAATTTTACTTGCCAGTATTTATTCATGCCCTCTCTTTGCTTTCCTAATTTCCTTTTTAATTTCACCCCTGCACTTTCTATACTCCTCTCGGCTTTCTACAGTATTGAGCTCTCAGCGTCTGACATAAGCTTCCCTTTTTTAAAACAAATTCTGTTTTTCTTTTCTTCCTACCAAAGTCAAAAACCTCACATTTCACATAATTGATAAACTAGTCAAACATGGAGACGACAAAACCCCTGGTCCGGATGGATTGCATCCGCCCATATTGGGAGTAATATATTAGCAGGGATAGAGGATTGGTTAACGGACAGAAAACAGACAGTAGAGATAGATGGGTCATTTTCAGGTTGGCAGACTGTAACTAGTGGAGTGCCGCAAGGATCAGTGCTTGGGCCTCAGCTATTTACAATCTATGTTAATGACTTAGATGAAGGGACCGAGTGTAATGTGCTGACGATACAAAGCTAGGTGGGAAAGTAAGGTGTGAGGAGGACACAGAGTCTGCAAAGGGATATAGACAGGTTAGTTGAGTGGACAAGAAGGTGGCAGATGGAGTATAATCTATATCAATGACTTGGATGAAGGGACCGAATGTATTGTTGCTAAATTTGCTGATGACACAAAGGTAGGTAGGAAAGTAGGTTGTGAACAGGGCATAAGGAGTCTGCAAAGAGATAGAGATAGATTAAGTGAGTGGGCAAAAATTTGGCAGATGGAGTATAATGCGGAAAAATGTGAACTTGTCCACTTTGGCAGGAGGAATAGAAAAGCAGTATATTATTTAAATGGAGAGAGATTGCAGAACTCTGAGGTACAGAGGGATCTGGGTGTCCTAGTACATGAATCACAAAAAGTTAGTGTGCAGGTACAGCAAGTGATTAGGAAGGCAAATGGAATGTTGTCATTTATTGCAAGGGGAATGGAATATAAAAGGAGAGATGTTTTGCTGCAGTTGTACAAGGCATTGGTGAGACCACATCTAGAATACTGTGCGCAGTTTTGGTCTCCTTATTTAAGAAAGCACATAATTGCTTTGGAGGCTGTTCAGAGAAGGTTCACACGACTGATTCCTGGGATGAGGGGGTTATCTTATGAGGAAAGGTTGGACAAGTTGGGCCTGTATACACTGGAATTTAGAAGAATGAGCGGTGATCTTATTGGAACATATAAGATCCTGAGGAAACTAACAGGGGTAGATGCTGAGAGGATGTTTTCCCTTGTGGGAGAGACTAGAACTAGGGACCACAGTTTAAAAATAAGGGGTCTCCCATTTAAGATGGAGATGAGGAGAAATTCTTTTCTCTCAGAAGGTCGTGAGTCTGTGGAACTCCCTTCCCCAGAGAGCGGTGGAGGCAGGGTCATTGAATATTTCTAAGGCTGAGTTAGATAGATTCCTGATTAACAAGGGAGTCAAAGGTTATAGTAGGTAGACAGGAAAGTAGGGTTGAGGTCACAATCAGATCGGCCATGATCTTATCAAATGACAGAGCAGGCTCGAGGGGCCAAATGGACTACTCCTGCTCTTAATTCGTATGTTCGTATGGGGAAATGTGAGGTTATACACTTTGGTAGGAAGTATAGAAAAA
Organism: Heptranchias perlo; assembly: GCF_035084215.1. Lineage (NCBI taxonomy): Eukaryota > Metazoa > Chordata > Chondrichthyes > Hexanchiformes > Hexanchidae > Heptranchias > Heptranchias perlo. The sequence goes on along the minus strand of NC_090325.1, from coordinate 10,357,283 downwards.
CAGAATATGTTTTAAATGATGAGAAACTATTAAATGTTGGTGTCCAGAGAGATTTGGGTGTCCTCGTACAAGAAACACAAAAAGTTAGCATGCATGTACAGCAAGCAATTAGGAAGGCAAATGGTACGTTTGCCTTTATTGCAAGGGGGTTGGAGTACAAGAGTAAGAAAGTCTTACTACAATTTTACAGGGCTGGAGTACTGTGCACAGTTTTGGTCTCCTTATCTAAGGAAGGATATACTTGCTTTGGAGACGGTGCAACAAAGGTTCACTAGATTAATTCCTCAGATGAGAGGGTTGTCCTATGTGGAGAGATTGTGTTGAATGGGCCTATACTCTCTGGGGTTTAGACGAATGAGAGGTGATCTCATTGAAACATACAAGAATCTGAGGGGGCTTGACAGTATAGGTTTTTTCCCTTGGCTGGAGAGTCTCGCACTGGGGTGCATAGTCTCAGGATAAGGGACTGGCAACTTAGGACTGAGATGAGGAGAAATTTCTTCACTCAGAGGGTTGTGAATCTTTGGAATTCTCTACCCCAGGGGGCTGTGGATGCTGAGTCATTGAATATGTTTAAGGGAAAGATAGATGGATTTTTGGACTCTAGGGGAATCAAGGGATATGGGGATCAGGCAGGAAAGTGGAGTTGAGATCAAAGATTAGCCATGATCTTATTGAATGGCAGTGCAGGATCGAGGGGCCATATGGCCCACTCCTGATCCCATTTCAAATGTTTCTTACGTTCTAAGTCCAGTGAACTATACACCAATTAGCTTAACATCAGTGGTAGGAAATATAATAGAATCTATATTCAAAGATGTAGTAGAAAAACAACTAGAAAACAAAAATATAATAAGGAATAGTCAGCATGAATTTCTGCTTGACCAACCTTGTTGAATTCTTTGAAGAAATAACAGAAAGAGTAGACAAGGGTAATGGAGTAGATGTAATATATTTGGATTATCAAAAGACCTTCGATAAGATACTACATTGTAGACTCGAGGTCAGACCATGTGGAGTCAGGGGACAGGTACCAGAATGGATAGCAAGCTGGCTACAAAACAGAAAACAGAGATTAGGGGTTAAAGGCAGTTACTCAGACTGGCAAAAGGTGGGAAGTGGTGTTTCACAAGGACCGGTGCTGGGACCACTGTTCACAATTTACACCAACGATTTGGACTCGGGAATCGGAAGTACGATTTCAAAATTTGCGGACAACAGAAAATTAGAGGGTGTAGTTAACACAAAAACATGCGTTAAAATGCAAGAAGATATCAATAAACTTGCAGAATAGGCGGCTAATTGGCAAATTAATTTCAATATAGATAAGTGTGAGGTGGTATATTTTGGTAGGAAGAATAAGGAGGCCACATACTGCTTGGATAATAAGAGTTTAATTGGGGTAGGGGAGCAGAGGGATCTGAGGGTACAGAGACACAAGTCACTAAAAGTAGTGATGCAAGTTAACAAGGCCATTAAAAAAGCAAACCAAGCACCAGGGTTCATTTTCAGAGGGATAGAATTGAAAAGCAGAGAAGTTATGTTAAACCTATATAGAGCCTTGGTTAGACCACACTTGGAGTACTGTGCACAGTTCTGATATGCATATTATAAAAAGGATGTAGAGGCATTGGCGAAGGTGCAAAAAAGATTCACAAGGATGATACCAGAACCGAGAGTCTATACTTATCAGGGAAGATTAAACAGGCCGGGGCTCTTTTCTCTAGAAAAGAGAAGGTTGAGCGGTGACCTGATTGAGGCCTTTAAGATAATGAAAGGGTTTGATAGGATAGACGTAGAGAAAATGTTTCCACTTGTGTGAGAGTCCAAAACTAGAGACCATCAATATAAGATAGTCACTAATAAATTCAATAGGGAATTCAGGAGAAACTTCTTTACCCAGAGAGTGGTTAGAATGTGGAACTCGCTACCACAAGGAGTAGTTGAGGCGAATAACATGGATGCATTTAAGGGGAAGCTGGATAAGCATATGAAGGAGAAAGGAATAGAAAAGTATGCTGATAGGGTAGATGAAGTGGGGAGGGAGGAGACTTGTGTGAAGCATAAATGCTGGCAGAGACCAGTTGGGCCGAATGGCCTGTCTCTGTGCTGTAGATACAATGCAACTCAATGTATTGTCCTGGAGTGGTGAATTTACCCTGTATTGTCCTGGAGTGGTGAATTTACCCTGTATTGTACTGGAGTGGTGAATTTACCCTGTATTGTACTGGAGTGGTGAATTTACCCTGTATTGTCCTGGAGTGGTGAATTTACCCTGTATTGTACTGGAGTGGTGAATTTACCCCGTATTGTACTGGAGTAGTGAATTTTCATTCTACCACCTATTATTGGATTCATCAACATTCACAACCTTGCTCTCTGGATCTCTCCCTACCTTTCAGAAACATCCCGAAAGCCTAACTTGTGAAGCTCACTTTCAGTCAACTCTCCTAACTCTGCTTCTAATTTTTTTTTTTCATTTTGTTTTTGTGACGTGAGCAGCACTCGCAAGAAAGTATCTGTTGCCCATCGCCGGTCATCCTGAGGGCATTAAGAGTCACCCACATAGTGTGGGACAGGAGTCACATGTGGGCCAGACTGGGTCAGGATGGCAGGTTTCCCTCCCTGAAGTGCATTAGTGAACCAGTTGGGTTTTTATATCAATCCGGTAGCTTTCAAAGAGATTTTCTGGTGCTAGTCCATAAATTCAATGTCATATCTTTCCAAGGTAGCATTTGAACTCATCACTTCTAAGTTGCGAGTCCAGTACCAAACTGACTGGCATACTCAGTGTCTAATTCATTTTCCACTGTCGTGAAATGCCTTGGGATGGTTTGCTTCATTAAAGGTGCTGGGGTAAAGTTTCTGCCTTGGGCGCAATCGGGAAATTGCTTCCAAAAGGCCCTTGAAATTACGTCAGGTTTCCGCTAAAATGCATTTTGCGTAATCACGAACATAAAACCAGCGCAGTCGTCGGGAATCTTGCAGATTTGACCTGGGGGCGTGGCTAGTTTTGTGGGCAGAGCCTGATTCGGGTGAATTTAACCAGCAGTAAAGAGCATGGAAAATACGAGCGGAAGTGGTTTTGGACGTAACTCACTTGCGTTTAAAATTCCCCGATCTTTTGTGTCGATTCCGCAAGGATTGTGCTGAGATAACAAACGGAAATTCGACCCCACTGTGTTCACGAGTAGGTTGCACCAGAATAATTTTACTTTAAAACAGATAGAAAGAAAGATTTACATTGATATATCGCCTTTCATGACCTCAGGATGTCCCAAAGCTTTTTACAGCCAATATAATACTTTTTAAATGTTGTCACTGTTGTAATGTAGGAAACGCAGCAGCAAATTTGCACACAGCAAGATCCCATAAACAGCTATGAAATAAATGGCCAGGTAGTCTGTTATTAGGTATTGGTTGAGGGATAAATAATGGCCAGGCCATCGGGGAGAACTCCCCTGCTCTCCTGCGAAATAGAGCCGTGGGAAGTTTTATGTCTACCTGAGAGGGCAGAAGGGACGTCTCATCCGAAAGACGGCACCCCCGACAGCGCAGCACTCCCTCAGTACTGCACTGGAGAGTCAGCCTGGATTACATTTCTACACACAAAGGGTGGCAGAAGTTTGGAACTCTCTTCCGCAAACGGCAATTGATACAAGCTCAATTGCTAAATTTAAATCTGTGACAGATAGCTTTTTGGCAACCAAAGGTATTAAGGGATATGGGCCAAAGGCAGGTATATGGAGTTAGATCACAGATCAGCCATGATCTTATCAAATGGTGGAACAGGCACGAGGGGCTGAATGGCCTACTCCTGTTCCTATGTTCCTACGTGCTCAATTCTCTGGAAGGGGACTTGAACCCACCATCTTCTAACTCCGAGGCAAGCGTGCTGTCCATTGAGACAGGCTGAACGGCCTCTCTAGTTTGACTGGCAGCCTTTTGAATGGTTGGCCCTGTGCAGACACTGAAGAGGTTAATTCCTGCTGGCAAGTGATGTAGTCAGTGAATCTCATCAAACAGAAGAAGTAATAGGAATACAATATGTATTCCGGTTCTGATTTGGTGCCTGATGGAAACTTTGCTCTCAGGAGAGCAAGAGAGTGAAGGATTAAACGGCCTAATCTGCTATTAGCATAGAGAAATCCTATAACGGGTTTGAATGGCATGTCGATGATGTGCGAGATAACTCTGTCTGTTGCGTGCCGCTGGGAATGAGCGGCGAGGCATCGGTGATTGGGGCGGTGGGGGGAGGGGGAAAGGCAAAGATTAATCAAAGGTTTATTGCCGCACATCTGTTGGGGTTCTTCAGGTCGAAAATCGTGGGTGTGCGAGCTGATGATGGATCTTCATACTGCCTTTATTGAGAGGGATGGATCACCAGACTTACTCCAGTGCTGCTCCTTCCCAATAAAGAAATGGGCTACATTAAAAAAATACTCAAAAAAAAGACCTCAATCAGGTCACCTCTCACCCTTCTCTTTTCTAGAGAAAAGAGTCCCAGCCTGTTCAATCTTTCCTAATAGTTATAAACTCTCAGTTCTGGTATCATCCTAGTAAATCTTTTTTGCACCTTCTCCAGTGCCTCTATATCCTATTAATAATATGGAGACCAGAACTGTGACCAGCACTCCAAATGCGGTCTAACCAAGGTTGTATTCAGGTTTCACATAACTTACCTGCTTTTCAATTCTATTCCTCTGGAAACGAACCCGTGCTCGGTTTGCTTTTTTTTAATGGCCTTATTAACCTGTTCGTTGCTCTCTGACGATATGGACACTTCAGTTGGTCCTGGGCGAAATAGGGGATAAGCTCCCGCTCCTGATTGCTGACACTGCCCCTAGTAGTGGTGCGTGTGTTGATGTCAGCTGTACGCACATGCGGTCGACTAGCCCCACTAAGACTTGCTGTCTAGGCTCCCATTTGGAAGAGGGACTGGAGAGCAAGTGGTGGCTGTGGAGGTGTTCTGCAGCATGGGTCAGCACCATTGAGAGGAGGATAGGAAGTTGGGGTTAATGCCTCTCCAGGGGGCCGGGAGAACCAACTGCTGTGAGGTGGTTTGTCTCCCAACTCGTGGGGATAGAAGATGGGTGTCGCCAGCACCTTCCACCTTGGGTGGTATTTGTTCTGCCGTCAGTGGGGAAGGGGAGGTGATGAACCCTTACTGTGCCTGCACAAGATGCCAATGGAGTTTTTTTTAACATTGCTGGCCAAACAACAGCAGTCGGAAGTGTAAAGCGGTGACCATAATTTGCGATGAAGAAGTGTTTACCTCCAGACCCGACTAGTCCAATGCTCTCCTGGCTGGCCTCCCACATTCCACCCTCCTTGCTGATCCTAAACTCTGCCGCCCTTATCCTAACTCGCACCAAGTCCCATTCTCGCTGACCTACATTGGCTCCCGGTCCAGCAATGCCTCGATTTTAAAATTCTCATCCTTGTGCTCAAACCCTTCCATGGTCTCGCCTCTCCCTCTGTAACCTCCTCCAGCCTTAAAACCCTTTCAGATCTCTGCGTTCTTCCAATTCTGGCCTCTTGTCCATCCCCCCCCCCCCACTCCCTTCGCCCCACCATTAGCAGCTGTGCCTTCAGCTGACTAGGCCCTAAGCTCTGGAATTCCCTCCCTAAACCTCTCCGCCTCTCTACCTCTCTCCTCCTTTTAAGACACTCCTTAAAACCTACCTCTTTGACCAAGTTAGTAATCTTCTGTCCTCATATCTCCTTATATGGCTCGGTGTCAAATTTTGTCTGATACCACTCCTGTGAAGTCCTTGGGACATTTTACTGTGATAAAAGTGCTATGTAAATGCAAGTTGTTGTTATTGTGGAGTATTGTGTTCAATTCTGGGCACCACACTTTAGGAAGGATGTCAAGACCTTCGAGAGGGTGCAGAAGAGATTTACTAGAATACTAGAATGGTACCAGGAATGGGGGACTTCAGTTATGTGGAGAGACTGGAGAAGTTGGGGTTGTTCTCCTTAGAGCAGAGAAGGTTAAAGGGAGATTTGATAGAGGTGTTCAAGATTATGAATGCTTTTGACAGAGTAAATATGGAGAAGCTGTTTCCAGTGGCAGAAGGGTCGGTAACCAGAGGACACAGATTTAAGGTGATCGGCAAAAGAACCAGAGGCGACATGAGGAAACATTTTTTACGCAGCGAGTTGTAAAGGGTGGTAGAAGCAGATTCAAAAGTAACTTTCAAAAGGGAATTGGATAAATACTTGAAGGGAAAATATTTACAGGGCGATGGGGAAAGAGTGGGGGAGTGGGACTAATTGGATAGGTCTTTCAAAGAGCTGGCACAGGCACAATGGGCCGAATGGCCTTCTCTTGTGTTGTACCTATTATGATACTATGATGATTAGGTGTGTACCTTAGGCCCCCACAGTCATTTCATCACAGGAACAAACCTGGCACATTTGGAGCAGGAAACTGCATTCCATCTGAAGCGGTTCACAATTCTAAAAGAAGTTAACTGGGACATTGTAGAGGGAGCTTTACTCTGCGTCTATCCTGCACTATAACCCAACCTTCGAATACTCGATGCTGACACTGGAGGCATAACATAGAAAAGTCCTCCAATCCTCACCCTGACTTTAGGGATGCAAATTAACCTTTGACTCTCCGTCGAGGTATAATGGAACTATATTTCCACAATGACAACTGCTGTAAACCTGCCGACAGTCTTCCCTGTGTGTCAGCTCGGTGCAGTTGGTTCAATTCCTGTCTCTGAATGTGGGTTCAGGCCCCAATCCAAACCTTGAGCACATAATCTAGACTGACTCTCTGGTAAGAGGAAAGATTTGCATTTATATAGCACCTTTCACAACCTCAGGACATCCCAAATCGGTTTACAGCCAATGAAGTACTTTTGAGTCGCTGTTGTAATGCAGGAAATGTGGCAGCCAATTTGCACACAGCAAGATCCCAAAACCAGCCATGAGATTATGACCAGATAATCTATTCTTAGTGATGTTGGTTGAGGGATAAATATTGGCCAGGACACTTGCGAGAATTCTCCTGCTCTTTTTGAAATAGTGCCACGAGATCTTACACATCCACCCGAGAGGGCAGACTGCACCTCAGTTTAACGTCTCAGTCGAAAGACAGCACCTCCGACAGTGCAGCAGTCCCTCAGTGCTGCATTGGAGTGTTATCCAGGATTATGTGCTTAAGACCCTGGAGTGAGACTTAAACCTACAACCTTCTGATTCAGAGGCAAGAATGCTACCCACTGAGTCACAGCTAACCAGGCACAGTACTGCTGGAGTGCGGCCTTGTCAGAAGTGTCGTCTTTCAGGTGAGAGTTTAAACCAAGGCCCCAGCTGCCTCCTGCTTCAGTGCTTTGGGTGGACGGTAAAGATCCCATGTCACTATGTGATGCAAGGACAGGGAGTTCTCTCGTTGTCCTGTCCAACATTCCTCACTCTTCACCAAAAAAACAGATTGGCAGGTTGTTCACTGATCTTGCAGTGCCTACAAAACAATGAGTGCACCTCAAAGTAATTCACTGAAGTGCTTGAAGACGTCTCTAAGACATGATAAGATGTTATCGCAATTCAGCTATTTCCCGCAATGTTTGATCCTGTCTGATTATACGTTACGCAAGCCCTGGGTTTAATTTTGCTTTTGAATGTTAAATCTCAGCAGGGGGTGTCCAGGTACCTGGCAAAATGATGGCAAAGGTGTGATTGGGGTGTGTGGTCCATCAGGGGGTGTCACTGAGACGTGTGATCTTTCCAGCCTCGTATCTATAAAAGCAGGTGTAGAAAAGCCTTGTGTATGCCACAGTGTGGTGCTGTACCGTCTCTCAATTACTCACACAGCAGGTATTACTTTCTGTTAGTGATTGGAGCCCAGCGTTCTCTGTCTGTTCAGTAGGGTTACTGATGTCCTCGCCGTGCCAAATGAGAGTGGAAAGTTAACCTGTTCGAGGGATCGGTTCCAGTATTGAGTACTCCACAGTGCAGCGAGAGGTAGTGTAGTGTTTGTGTTACTGGACCAGTAATCTAGGAGCCTGGGCTAGTAATACAGAGAGTTTAAATCCCACCGTGGCAGCTTGAGAATTTAAACTCCGTTTTTAAAAAAAAAACAACCTGGAAATAAAAAGCTGTTGTCAGTAAAAGTGATGATGTGGAGATGCCGGTGATGGACTGGGGTGGACAAATGTAAAGAATCTTACAACACCAGGTTATAGTCCAACAATTTTATTTGAAAATCACAAGCTTTCGGAGGCTTTCTCCTTCGTCAGGTGAATGTGGGAATCCGAAGCGGCGAAACAGTCAAGGATTCCCACATTCACCTGACGAAGGAGAAAGCCTCCGAAAGCTTGTGATTTAAAATAAAACTGTTGGACTATAACCTGGTGTTGTAAGATTCTTTACAACAGTAAAAGTGAAGCTGTCAGATTGTCGTGAAAACCCAACTGGTTCATGAATTGTCCTTTAGGGAAGGAAACCTGCCGTCCTTACCCAGTCTGGGCCTATATACGACTCCAATCCCCAAACCAAGGCGGTTGACTCTTAACTGCCCTCTGAAGTGGCCGAACAAGCCACTTAACCAAGTAATGGTTAAGGGGTAGATTTTCAAAACTAATGAAGGTTTTGAGAGCAAACATAGTGAAGTACTGTTTTCACTGGCTGGTGAATCAGTAGCAGTGGGCATAGACTGAAGACCATCACTAAATGTAAGGACTTGCACAACACCAGGTTATAGTCCAACAGTTTTATTTTAAATCACAAGCTTTCGGAGCTTTCCTCCTTCGTCACTCACCTGACGAAGGAGGAAAGCTCCGAAAGCTTGTGATTTAAAATAAAACTGTTGGACTATAACCTGGTGTTGTGCAAGTCCTTACATTTGTCCACCCCAGTCCATCACCGGCATCTCCACATCATGACCATCACTAAAAGCATAGGGGGGCAGTTCGAAGAAATGTTTTCACACAGCGGGTTATTAGAATGTGGAATACTTAACCAAAAGGTTCAATCAAGGCAGAGACTGTAACGTAATTTCAGTATTTGAAAAGGAGGAATATAAAAGGATATGGGGTAAGGGCAGGGTATGGTGGGGGGGGAGTAGACAGCTCCAGATGAAGCATGGTTGCTGGGTGTAGGAAAATCAGTTGTGAAGAATGAGTCTATCATTTCAGCACACCTAGTGCACAGGGGAAATCTTTCACCTCAAACTGCTTGTGTGAAAGCAAACACATTCCTGTTTATTTGTTACCGGGTCATTAAGTAGAGAGAATAATGCACATTCTCCTGTTTTTCATTAAGAGCAATGTCATCCTACTCTGCGTGAAACCAGTGTTATACTTGACCTGAGAGTGGTTGATGGGGGTTGATAGTGAGAGAGCTTTATTCTGTATCAAACCTGTGCTTTACCTGAAATAAAAACAGAAAGTGCTGGAGAAGTTCAGCAAGTCAGGCAGCATCTGTGGAGAAAGAAACCGAGTTAACGTTGCTGATCGAAGATCTTTCGTCAGAACTTTACCTGGCTTTACCTGGCCTCGGAGTATTTGATGGGACAGTGTAGAGGGAGCTTTACCAGTACTGTACCTGCCCTGCAAGTGTTTCATGGGGCAGTGTAGTGGGAGCTTTACACTGCATCTAACCCTTGTCTTACCTCTTTGACTAAGTTTTTGGCCATCTGTCCTAATATCGCCTTCTGTGGCTCAGTGTCAAAATTTATTTGATAATGCTTCTGTAAAGCACCTTGGGACTTTTTACAATGTTAAAGGTGCTTTATAAATACAAGTTGTTGTTGTTTTACCTACCATGGGAGTGTTTGATGGGACAGTGTAGAGGGAGCTTTACTCTGTATCTAACCTGTGCTGTCCCTGCCCTGGGAGTGTTTGATGGGACAGTGTAGAGAGAGCTTTACTCTGTATCTAATCCGTGCTGTCCCTGCCCTGGGAGTGTTTGATGGGACGGTGTAGAGGGAGCTTTGCTCTGTATCTAACCCATGCTGTACCTGCCCTGGGAGTGTTTGATGGGACAGTGTAGAGGGAGCTTTACTCTGTATCTAACCTGTGCTGTACCTGCCCTGGGAGAGTTTGATGGGACAGTTTAGAGGGTGCTTTCCTCTGTATCTAACCTGTGCTGTACCTGCCCTGGGAGTGTTTGATGAGACAGTGTAGAGAGAGCTTTACTCTGTATCTAACCCATGCTGTACCTGCCCTGGGAGTGTTTGATGGGACAGTGTAGAGGGAGCTTTACTCTGTATCTAACCCGTGCTGTACCTGCCCTGGGAGTGTTTGATTGGACAGTGTAGAGGGAGCTTTACTCTGTATCTAACCTGTGCTGTACCTGCCCTGGGAGTATTTGATGGGACAATGTGGAGGGAGCTTTACTCTGTATCTAACCCATGCTAACCTGCCCTGGGAGTGTTTGATGGGACAGTGTAGAGGGAGCTTTACTCTGTATCTAACCTGTGCTGTACCTGCCCTGGGAGAGTTTGATGGGACAGTGTAGAGGGAGCTTTACTCTGTATCTAACCTGTGCTGTACCTGCCCTGGGAGTGTTTGATGGGACAATGTAGAGGGAGCTTTACTCTGTATCTAACCCGTGCTGTACCTGCCCTGGAAGTGTTTGATGGGACAGTGTAGAGGGAGCTTTACTCTGTATCTAACCCATGCTGTACCTGCCCTGGGAGTGTTTGATGGGACAGTGTAGAGGGAGCTTTACTCTGTATCTAACCCGTGCTGTACCTGCCCTGGGAGTGTTTGATGGGACAGTGTGGAGGGAGCTTTACTCTGTATCTAACCTGTGCTGTACCTGCCCTGGGAGTGTTTGATGGGACAGTGTGGAGGGAGCTTTACTCTGTATCTAACCCGTGCTGTATCTGCCCTGGGAGTGTTTGATGGGACAGTGTAGAGGGAGCTGCTGCTGAATTGTTGTAAATACCCAAATGGTTCACCATGTCCCTCAGAGAAAGGAACCTGTCACCTCTACCTGGTCTGGCCTACACATGTCTCCAGTCCTTCTCAATACCCACATCCCAAGAGCAAGTTTTTTTTAAAAAAAAAGCAATCAGTATTAAAGGCCTAACCTGTACAGGAGAAGCAGAATATCACTGTTTAATTAAAGGAGAATTGTTATGTATTGCACAACTTATTCTAACTGCGGTCACCCAGAGGGCTAGACAGAGCTTCACGTAATAGTTATTGGCAATGAACCAGAGACCAGCTGGAACGTGGCATGTGAAAGGTGCAAGAGGTTCGCCCAGCGACTGTCCACGAAAACAAATTAAGGATTTCTCCTCTTCTTACCCTCTCAGAACATGCAGTGCTCGTGAGGAGCAGGCCGGCCGCCAAGGACCACCTGTGGAAGAGCACTTTAGAAAAAGGGAGAAGGGAGACAAAGCAAAAGCCCCCTTGCTCGATTAAGCTTCAGCTGAGCTCTCTCGCAGTGTTGTGCCAGGGGTCGGGCCTTTGCGGCCTAAAGGCCAGCCTTCTGCGTGTGCGCGGGGACATCTCCCACATTAACAGCCAGGACGACACGTCCTTTACCCAGAAAGGAACTTGGTTTCCACAACATTCACCTGAGGAAGGAGGAAGCCTCCGAAAGCTTGTGAATTTAAAATAAAATTGCTGGACTATAACTTGGTGTTGTAAAATTGTTTACAATTGTCAACCCCAGTCCATCACCGGCATCTCCACATCGTGGTTTAAAAGAGGGAGAGAGGGAGCTGTTCAAACCCCATTTGTACCATGTTCCTTTGTACAGGAAATTTGTTGCTGATTTTTTTTTAACGTACTTGCTGATAACGAAGGAGCAGAGAGGGCCTTCCCTTGTGCCTCGCTTCCAGCATAGACAACGTGACAAGAGTTTTATTCTGTTGCTGTCCACGCGTTTGAATTAAGAGGCGTTGTTTCCAGTTTCGAACGGGAACAGGTAGATTTGAAAGTAAAAGTCGTACAACATCAGGCGACTCCCTAATTCGCTTGGATTCATTTAACGGATAGCGGGGAGGGGGACAGGAGGGTTTGGGAGCTGTGGTGGGTTGTTTGACAGAGACCTGCAGTTAATGGTCCCCTCAGGACATTGCTATATCCTAAAATAGCAGGTACAAGCTGTTAAACTCCAGTCAGCCTCGGCTCAGTGGGTAGCACTCTCACCTCGGATTGAGAAGGTCGGTGAGTTCATGGTCCCACTCCAGAGACTCGAGCACAAAATCTAGTCTGACCTCTTTCAGATGAGACGGTAAACCGAGGCCCTGTCTGCCCTCTCAGGTGGATGTAAAAGATCCCATGGCACGACGGCAAAGAAGAGCAGGGGAGTTCTCCCTGGTGTCCTGGCCAATATTTATCCCTCAACCAACATCACTTATAATGACCAGATCTGTTTTTTTTAAAACATTGCTGTTTGCGGGATCTTGCTGTGCGCAAATTGGCTGCTGTTTTTCCCCACATTACAACAGCAATTACACTTCAATAATAATTAATTGACTGTAAAGCACTTTGAGACTTCCCGAGGTCACGAAAGGCATTATATAAGTGCAATTTCTTTCTTATCTTAAATAAATTCCATTCCTACTGCTTCTCAAGTCATTCATCCATTGTCATCCTCCGTGACTCTGTCACAAGTTACAAGGAGACGTTGCCTTATCAAGTCCAAACACCTCAATGTGCTTGACCCATTTAATCCCTTTGAAGTGCAGCGACTATTGTTATGTGGACAAACAAACGCAAATTAGAATGAAAATAAAATTTTTGGGGATACAAGTAATTTGAGACACGACATGTGGTGAGTGTAACATACTTGGGAGGAACAGGTGACTTTGGACCTATGGTTCCCAAAGCTTGCCACGATTGGGGTTTTTCTCGTGTCATTTCTGGGCCTGTTGCGGACTAATTGCTAGATTGCCATGATTAGCCAACATCTCCTTTATTGTCGTATCATGCGACTACCGGGATGGTAAAAAAAGTAAGACTTGAATTTATATAGGGCCTTTCATGACCCCAGGACACTCCAAAGCACATTATAGTCAATGAAGTACTGTTTGAAGTGTAGTCACTGCATTGCCGGAGCTTACTGAACTTTTAGATGGACCATCACATCGAGCAGGGCTATGAGGAAAGAGTTTTTAAAAAATTATTCGTTCATGAGGTGTGGGCGTCGCTGGCGAGGCCGGCATTTATTGCCCATTCCCTAATTGCCCTCGAGAAGGTGGTGGTGAGCCGCCTTCTTGAACCGCTGCAGTCCGTGTGGTGAAGGTTCTCCCACAGTGCTGTTAGGAAGGGAGTTCCAGGATTTTGACCCAGCGACGATGAAGGAACGGCGATATATTTCCAAGTCGGGGTGGTGTGTGACTTGGAGGGGAACGTGCAGGTGGTGTTGTTCCCATGTGCCTGCTGCCCTTGTCCTTCTAGGTGGTAGAGGTCGCGGGTTTGGGAGGTGCTGTCGAAGAAGCCTTGGTGAGTTGCTGCAGTGCATCCTGTGGATGGTACACACTGCAGCCACAGTGCGCCGGTGGTGAAGGGAGTGAATGTTTAGGGTGGTGGATGGGGTGCCAATCATGCGGGCTGCTTTATCTTGGACGGTGTCGAGCTTCTTAAGTGTTGTTGGAGCTGCACTCATCCAAGCAAGTGGAGAGTATTCCATCACACTCCTGACTTGTGCCTTGTAGATGGTGGAAAGGCTTTGGGGAGTCAGGAGGTGAGTCACTAGCCGCAGAATACTCAGCCTCTGACCTGCTCTCGTAGCCACAGTATTTATATGGCTGGTCCAGTTAAGTTTCTGGTCAATGGTGACCCCCAGGATGTTGATGGTGGGGGATTCGGCGATGGTAATGCCGTTGAATGTCAAGGGGAGGTGGTTAGACACTGTCTTGTTGAAGATGGTCATTGCCTGGCACTTATCTGGCGCGAATGTTACTTTCCACTTATGAGCCCAAGCCTGGATGTTATCCAGGTCTTGCTGCATGCGGGCTCGGACTGCTTCATTATCTGAGGGGTTGCGAATGGAACTGAACACTGTGCAATCATCAGCGAACATCCCCATTTCTGACCTTATGATGGAGGGAAGGTCATTGATGAAGCAGCTGAAGATGGTTGGGCCTTGGACACTGCCTTGAGGAACTCCTACAGCAATGTCCTGGGGCTGAGATGATTGGCCTCCAACAACCACTACCATCTTACTTTGTGCTAGGTATGACTCCAGCCACTGGAGAGTTTTCCCCCTGATTGCCATTGACTTCAATTTTACGAGGGCTCCTTGGTGCCACACTCAAATGCTGCCTTGATGTCAAGGGCAGTCACTCTCACCTCACCTCTGTAATTCAGCTCTTTTGTCCATATTTGGACCAAGGCTGTAATGAGGTCTGGAGCCGAGTGGTCCTGGTGGAACCCAAACTGATCATCGGTGAGCATGTTATTGGTGAGTAAGTGCCACTTGATAGCACTGTCGACGACACCTTCCATCACTTTGCTGATGATTGAGAGTAGACTGATGGGGCGGTAATTGGCCGGATTGGATTTGTCCTGCTTTTTGTGGACAGGACATACCTGGGCAATTTTCCACATTGTCGGGTAGATGCCAGTGTTGTAGCTGTACTGGAACAGCTTGGCTAGAGGCGCGGCTCGTTCTGGAGCACAAGTCTTCAGCACTACAGCTGGGATGTTGTCGGGGCCCATGGCCTTTGCTGTATCCAGTGCACTCAGCTGTTTCTTGATATCAAGTGGAGTGAATCGAATCGTCTGAAGACTGGCTTCTGTGATGGTGGGAATATCGGGAGGAGGCCGAGATGGATCATCTACTCGACACTTCTGGCTGAAGATGGTTGCAAATGCTTCAGCCTTGTCTTTTGCACTCACGTGCTGGACTCCCCCATCATTGAGGATGGGGATGTTTGCAGAGCCTCCTCCTCCCGTTAGTTGTTTAATTGTCCACCACCATTCACGACTGGATGTGGCAGGACTGCAGAGTTTTGATCTGATCCGTTGGTTGTGGAATCGCTTTGCTCTGTCTATAGCATGTTGCTTCCGCTGTTTAGCATGCATGTAGTCCTGAGTTGTAGCTTCACCAGGTTAGCACCTCATTTTTAGGTACGCCTGGTGCTGCTCCTGGCATGCTCTTCTACACTCCTCATTGAACCAGGGTCGATCCCCTGGCTTGTTGGTAATGGTAGAGTGAGGAATATGCCGGGCCATGAGGTTACAGATTGTGCTGGAATACAATTCTGCTGCTGCTGATGGCCCACAATGCCTTATGGATGCCCAGTTTTGAGCTGCTAGATCTGTTCTGAATCTATCCCATTTAGCATGGTGGTAGTGCCACACAACGCGTTGGAAGGTGTCCTCAGTGTGAAGACGGGACTTCATCTCCACGAGGACTGTGCGGTGGTCACTCCTACCAATACTGTCATGGACAGATGCATTTGCGACAGGTAGATTGGTGAGGACGAGGTCAAGTAAGTTTTTCCCTCGTGTTGGTTCGCTCACCACCTGCCGCAGGCCCAGTCTGGCAGTTATGTCCTTCAGGATTCGGCCAGCTCGGTCAGTAGTGGTGCTACCGAGCCACTCTTGGTGATGGACATTGAAGTCCCCCACCCAGAGTACGTTTTGTGGGTGAGTGGAACTAATTGAATAGCTCATTCAAGGGGCCCGCATCGGCACGATCGGCCGAATAGCCTCCTTTTATGCTGTATGATTATATGATTCACACGTGCCTGTTCAGGCGATGGTACTGTGCAGAAAAGAAGCAGGGGCAACCTTGGCCAACATTCCTCCTTCAGCCAACGATGCTGGATACTGAATAACTGGTCATCCATCTTGTTGCTGTGTGTGAAATGGCCGTCATTTTTGCTGTCTGGGGAGTGTTGCTGGTGCAGAATGGCTGCAATAGGAATATAGGAATCGCTAGATGAGCAAAGACCAAGGTCCACCTTCTTCTTGAGCACAAAATTTGGGTTCAGTGGGAGGTGCCGCACTTCGGATGAGATTTAAACTGAGATCATATCTGCCTTCTCAGGTGGACCGAAACGATCCCATGGCACTATTCCAAAGAAGAGCAGGGGAGTTCTCCCCGGTGTCCTGGTTAATATTCATCCCTCAATCAACATCACTAAAACAGATTATCTGGCTATTATCACATTGCTGTTTGTGGGAGCTTGCTGTGTGCAAATTGGTTGCCACGTTTCCTACATTACAACAGTGAGTACACTTCAAAAGTACTTTTTTTTTATTCGTTCACGGGATGTGGGTGTCGCTGGCGAGGCCGGCATTTATTGCCCATCCCTAATTGCCCTTGAGAAGGTGGTGGTGAGCCGCCTTCTTGAACCGCTGCAGTCCGTGTGGTGACGTTCTCCCACTTAATTGGCTGTAAAGGTCTTGGGGACATCCTGAGGTCGTGGAAGGTGCCGTATTTCATTTTCTTTTATCGATATCCTTTTTGAGATAAGGTGACCAAAACTGCATTGAATAATACTCCAGAAATGGCCTCGCCATTGCTTTATACAACGCTAGTATAACCTTTTCTGACCTGTAATTCCAGTGGTTCCAGACACACCCCATTTATATGGTGAATACTCTGTTTTAGTCTTGAATACTGTTGTGGCTACATCTATGAGCTGCTATTCCTAACAAACAATTTCCTTGTGAAGTTGCTGAGATTATGTCTGAGGTTATCAGGTTTGATTGGGAGAGCTGTAGGGGTTGTTCATCAGTTGGTTACAAGTAATAGAATATAAGACAACATTGAAGGGCTATTTGGCTCTTGAAGCCTATTCTTGACTCTGCCCAACCCATTTAATCTTGAGAGGGAAGGTCCTGCAACATTACCCCCTGTTGCTTTCCCCGCTCTCCAAGACAAATCACTCAAGATTGGTAAAGGATACCCATCTGACTGTCCATCCTAAACTGTGCATTCCAGGCCATTCTTGGGCATGATATCTCTTGTAAAGTTACTGTCTACATCCGTTGTTGGATGAGCAGTGGTCAGGTTTGTCCAAATTGACTCGTGGTTTCTTGGTGATTTTTGGGCTTTAGCTAGCAAGGAATAGTGTTTTTGCTCGAGGCAGTTCAGTCAATCCTGGAAAGAGAAAGAGAATTATGAGGAAACACTGGAGAAAAGTGGTCTCTTCAGCCTTGAAAGGAGGTGGCCCTTTACAAAGTTCGACAAGGTATTAATCTTCAAGATGAATCTTGACAGTAGGACAAGGGGAGAAATGCAGGTTCATAATAAGGAGAGGCAAATTTAAGGCTGGTGAGGAAGATCTTCATATAAGCTCTTTTGGGAAGGGTAAGAACCTTGAAGTAATTTAAGAGATAGTTTGATGTGGTGCAGTGAGGAAGCAGAGAACTGTAGGTTTTTCCACACAAACAAGCTCAGTTGATCTGAAAGGGCGACCTCATTATTTGATGAGGTTTTTGTTTATAACTACTGCCTATTGTCTAATGAAGATCATAGGGTCCCCCCCTCCCCTCACAAATTTTATTACCCCTGTACTCGCTGAGCTACATTGGCTCCCGGTCCAGCAACGCCTCAAGTTTAGAATTCTCATCCTTGTGTTCAAATCCATCCATGGCCTCGCCTCTCCCTATCTCTGTAACCTCCTCCATCCCTACGACCCTCCGAGATCTCTGCGCTCCTCCAATTCTGGTCTCTTGCGCATCCCCGATTTCTTTCGTCCCACCATTGGCCTTCAGCTGCCTCGGCCCTAAGCTCTGGAATTCCCTTCCCAAACCCCTCCGCCTCTCTACCTCTCTCTCCTCCTTTAAGACGCTCCTTAAAACCTATCTCTTTAACCAAGCTTTTGGTCACCTGTCCTAATACCTCTTTAGGTAGCTAGCTGCCAAATTTTGTTTGATGACGTTCCTGTGAAGCGCCTTGGGACATTTTACTACATTAAATGCGCTCTACAATTGCAAGATGTTTTGTTGTTGAAGAACATACGGCATATTGTCAGTGATTAAAATATCAGTTTGCCCAGACTTTTTAAAAATTCCTTCTCAGGATGTGGCCTCACTGGCAAGGCCTGCATCCTGTGAAGCGTCTTGGGAGGCTTTACTACGTTAGAGGCGCGCTATATAAATGCAAGTTGTTGGTATCCAAGAGGCTGTAAACCTTCTTTACAAAGTTCCTCATCTGGTCTATGTAATCAGGCACTTTTCACTGAAAATGTTTGGGATGCCCCCCCCACCCCCGAACTCTATGAAACCAAATATTGACCGATGTCAATCTTCAGTCTGCTGACCAGGTACAGAATGCACTGCCATCCTGTTCTGGCACCGAGTCACACCTGGAAATAAATTGGCGGAGGGTGCCAGAGCTTTTTGAGAATCTCTATGCATTTCTCGGAAAAGAAAATCCCACTCCAACACTTCCACAATGTGATTTTTTTTTTTTGGAATAATTTGGCCGGCAAGAGCCGGTTTTATTAAAATCACATTTTCGGAGTTGCATATCAAGTTATCCGAACTCGTCTCAACCAGCAATGCCCAGTCAGCTGAAAAAGTAAGTGAATATTTTCTGTTGGCTAATGGAGGCACATTTCATTCTGCTGACTGTTGGCTGATAGAGCTCTCTCGCTCCAGTGTGAGATCCTTCTCAGATACGGGCAAGGATCACAGTAGATGGTATTACAGAGAATTGCATAGAATTTACAGCACAGAAACAGGCCTTTCAGGCCCAATTATGCCAGTGTTTATGCTCCACACGAGCCTCCTCCCACTCTATTTACTTCATCTCACCCTCTCAACATATCCTTCTAATCCTTTCTCGTGTTTCGGATGAGACGTTAAACCGAGGCCCCGTCGGTCCACTCAGGCGGACGTAAACGATCCCACGGTCACTATTGGAAGTAGAGCAGGGGAGTTCTCCCCGGTATCCTGGGCTAACATTCATCCCTCAACCAACATCACTAAAACAGATTGTCTGGTCATTATCACGTTGCTGTTTGTGGGATCTTGCTGTGCGCAAATTGTCTGCCGTGTTTCCTATATTGCAACACTTCACAAGTACTTCATTGGCTGTAAAGTGCTTTGGGATGTCCTGACGTTGTGAAAGGCGCTGGATAACTACTTATCTATGGTACTCGAAGGGATCAGAGATGTCCAGTTTGGCAAACTACAATGTAATTAAGTTAAAGACTGCTCTGCCATTAGGTACGACTGCCGTACTCAAGCCAAATGTCTCAGCACACGGCCTGCACTCCCTCGACTCTGGCTCGCTGCTTGTTCCATGATCTCTCCACCCTACCGCTGACAGCCGCTTCAGCCCTCTCTCCAGCCCATTCCACCTCACCTCTACTCTCACTCCCCACCAGTCTCTTTAAAAATGCCTCTCTCTTTAACTGTGCCTTTAGTTTCCATCCTTGAGTCCTCCCGCCGCGCCCCCCGCCCCCCATTTGACACCCTCTTTCTCCTCCTTGTTAGGTGCCCTGAGACGTCTCCTTAAAGAAAACCTAAAAATGTGGGTGTCGTTGGCAAGACCAAGATTCATTGCCTATCCCTAGCTGCCCTGTAAACTGCTGGAAACTGTTTGATACAACAGTGTCATGCTGAGCTACTTCAGAGGGTAGTTTAGGGTCAACCATGCTGATATGGGACTGGAGTTGCATATAGGCCAGACCGGGTAAGGACAGTAAAATTAAGGAAAACCCAAAAATGTTTTATAAATACATGAAGAGCAAGAAGATAACCAAGGAAAGAGTAAGACCTATTACAGACCAAAAAAGTAACTTTTATGTGCGAAAGATGTCGGTATGGTTCTCAATGGATACTTTGCGTCTGTCTTACAAAAGAGGTGCACGATGCAAAGATTGTAATTAAGGAGGAGGAATGTGAAATATTGTATGGGATAAACTTAGTGAGAGGGGAAGTATTAAGGGGATTAGCATCTTTAAAAGTGGATAAATCGCCAGGCCCGGATGAAATGTATCCCAGGTTGTTAAGAGAAGCAAGGAAGGAAATAGCGGAGGCTCTGACCATCATTTTTCAATCTTCCTTGGCTACTGGCGTGGTGCCAGAGGATTGGAGGACTGCTAACATTGTATCATTGTACCATTGTTTAAAAAGGGAGGAAAGGATAGACCGAGTAATTACAGGCCAGCCAGTCTAACCTCGGTGGTGGGCAAATTATTGGAATCGATTCTGAGGGACAGCATGAATCGTCATTTAGAAAGGCAAAGGTTAATCATGGATTTTATAAGATATTAAGGGGAACAGATAGGGTGGATAGAGAGAAACTATTTCCACTGGTTGGGGATTTTAGGAGTACGGGGCACAGTCTAAAAATTAGAGCCAGACCTTTCAGGAGCGAGATTAGAAAACATTTCTACACACAAAGGGTGGTAGAAGTTTGGAACTCGCTTCCGCAAACGGCAATTGATACTAGCTCAATTGCTAAATTTAAATCTGAGATAGATAGCTTTTTTGGCAACCAAAGGTATTAAGGGCTATGGGCCAAAGGCAGGTATATGGAGTTAGATCACAGATCAGCCATGATCTTATCAAATGGCAGAGCAGGCACGAGGGGCTGAATGGCCTACTCCTGTTCCTATGTTCCTATGTCAAGGGAAGGTCGTGCCTGACTAACTTGATTGAATTTTTTGAGCAGGTAGCAAGGAGGGTCGATGAGGGTAATGTGTTTGATGTAGTCTACATGGATTTTAGCAAGGCTTTTGCAAGGTCCCACATGGCAGACTGGTAAAAAAAGTAAAAGCCCATGTGGTCCAAGGGAGAGTGGCAAGTTGGATCCAAAATTGGCTTAGTGGCAGGAAACAAAGGGTAATGGTCAACGGGTGTTTTTGTGTCTGGAAGGCTGTTTCCAGTGGGGTTCCGCAAGGCTCAGTACTAGGTCCCTTGCTTTTTGTGGTATATATTAATGATTTAGTCTTAAATGTAGGGGGCATAATTAAGATGTTTACAGATGTTGCGGAAATTGGTCGTGTGGTTGATAGTGAGGAGGAAAGCTGTAGACTACAGGAAGATATCAATGGACTGGTCAGGTGGACAGAAAAGTGGCAAATGCAATTCAATCCAGAGAAGTGTGAGGTAATGCATTTGGGGAGGTCAAACAAGGTAAGGGAATACACAATAAATGGGAGGATACTGAAAGGTGTAGAGGAAGTGAGGGACCTTGGAGTGCATGTCCACAGATCCCTGAACGTAGCAGGACAGGTAGATAAGGTGGTTAAAAAGGCATATGGGCTACTTTCCTTTATTAGTCGATTGTAAACAATTTTACAACACCAAGTTATAGTCCAACGATTTTATTTTTAATCCCACAAGCTTTCGGGGGCTTTCCCCTTCCTCAGGCGGTGTGGAAATACCGCCTGAGGAAGGGGAAAGCCCCCGAAAGCTTGTGGGATTAAAAATAAAATCGTTGGACTATAACTTGGTGTTGTAAAATTGTTTACAATTGTTAACCCCAGTCCATCACCGGCATCTCCACATCTTTATTAGTCGAGACATAGAATATAAGAGCAGGGAGGTTTTCCTAGAACTGTATAAAACACTAGTTAGGCCACATCTTGAGTACTGCGTACAGTTATGGTCAGCACATTACAGGAAAGATGTGATTGCGCTGGAGAGGGTACAAAGGAGATTTACGAGGATGTTGCCAGGAATGGAGAATTTTAGCTATGAGGAAAGATTGGATAGGCTGGGGTTGTTTTCTTTGGAACAGAAGAGGCTGAGGGGTGATTTGATTGAGGTGTATAAAATTATGAGGGGCCTAGAAAGAGTGGATAGGAAGGACCTATTTCCCTTAGCAGAGAGGTCAATAACCAGGGGGCATAGATTTAAAGTGATTGGTAGAAGGATTAGAGGGGAGCTGAGGAAATCCTTTTCACCCAGAGGATGGTGGGGGTCTGGAACTCACTGCCTGAAAGGGTGGTCGAGGCAGAAACCCTCAACTCATTTAAAAAGTTCTTAGATATGTACTTGAAGTGCCGTAATGTACAAGTCTACGGACCAAGTGCTGGAAAGTGGGATTAGGCTGGAAAGCTCTATTTCGACTGGCACAGACCACGATGGGCCGAATGGCCTCCTTCTGAGCTGTAAATTTTCTATGTTTCTATGACGGCGGGTTTCCTTTCCTGAACGACATTCGTGAGCCAGTTGGATTTTTCCAACAATCCAACAGCTTCGCAGTAAATTTTACTGATACCAGTTTTATATTTCCAGATTTGTTAAAACTGATTTCAAATTCTCAAACTGCCATGGTGGGACCTGAACTCGTGTTCTACTAGAATATTAGTCCAGGCCTCTGGATAACTAGTCCAGTAACATAACCACTACGATACTGCACTTCCTTCTGCTATGATGGAATAAGAGATGATAGAATCGTACAGCACAGAAGGAGGCCATTCAGCCCATCGTGACTGTGCTGGAGTTCAAGTAAGGCCTCAGATCCTATCCCTGGCCTGTGTTGAGTTAGGGGTGGTGGAAGGGGAGCTAAAATTAACCTCAGTGTCCCTTGTGGTAGAGAAGTCTCCGATTCCCGTTGGAAAGTTACTATTGAATCTGCTTCCACCGCCCTTTCACGCAGTGCATTCCAGGTCATAACAACTCGCTGCGTTAAAAAAAAAATCTCCTCATTTCCCCTCTGGTTCTTTTGCCAATTAACCTTAAATCTGTGTCCTCTGGTTACCGACCCTCCTGCCAGTGGGAACAGTTTCTCCCTATTTACGCTATCAAAACCCCTCATATTTTGTACACCTCCATTAAATCTCCCCTTAACCTTCTCTGCTCTGAGGAGAACAACCCCAGCATCTCCACTCTCTCCACTTAGCTGATGTCCCTCAACCCTGGTACCATTCTAGTAAATCTCCTCTGCACCCCCTCTCCAAGGCCTTGACATCCCTCCTATGGTGCGGCGCACAGAATTCTGATGCTTAACATTCGGGCGGTATAAACCGTGTCCTCAGACGAGATGGGGAGAACCATGTTTTGAGGACCTAACATATAACATACAAATAAACAACGAACTGTAACATGCAGGAGGAAGGGAAGACTGAAGGAGGGAAGGAGTTCCACAGTTCAGAGGTCTTGGGATAGAGTGAGTCAGGAAAGGAGACGTTCCAGTGGGCCGGTTTTAAGTTTTAAAAAAAAATTTAAAGAATCACAGCTGTCAACATCTGCGATTTATTATTCAAGTAAAAAATGTGGAATGTGTGAGGCGGGGGCGGGGGGGGGTGGGGGGGGGGGGGAAGAAATCTCCCATAGCTCCACGGACATGAAAACAAATGGAAGCAGCGCCTGATTAAGTGGGATTGACTGTACGAGGAGTAATTATAAAAAAAAACACAAGCGTCGCAAACCGGCCCCAGGCTTTGGGGGACAAATAAAAGTGGAAGAAACTCCTCAACCATTTTACAAACTCTTTTTTTATTATTATGAGAGCAGTTCCATTATTGGCTCAGCTTTTTTTTTTTGTGTATTGCATTTCTCAAGTGAGGCGAACTTAATTAAATAAAGCCACTGGTTAATCTATCAAAAGATCAATCAAAGCAAAGAGGGGACTGCCCAGAGCCACTTGGTAAGGCGCTGTTAGTGACTGATAATGAAAGTAGAGCAAGAAAGCTCCACTACTTACAAGGATTAAATGCCTGGTTACTGCACATCGTGCAAGGGTTTGCCAAAAAAAAAAGAAAAAAAAAAAAATTCTTCGCAGTTCCATTGACTCATTAGATGCCAGCTCCACGTAAGGCAACCGACACGATGCACTGTCGGTTCGCTATCACATGACACACAAGCCCTTTCACCTTGTCCCGAACAGAACCAGAGGACACGGCCTGCGCTTGACGTGGGGTGGAAGTGCTTAGTGTTGACTCATTCAGACGCAATCAGCCCTACAACCCTCCGAGATCTCCGCGCTCTTCCAATTCCGGCCTCTTGCGCATCCCCGATTTTTAATCGCTCCACCGTTGGCGGCCGTGCCTCCAGCTGCCCAGGCCCTAAGCTCTGGAATTCCCTCCCTAAACCTCTCCGCCTCTCTCTCCTCCTTTAAGACGCTCCTTAAAACCTACCTCTTTGACCAAGCTTTTGGTCACCTGCCCTAATATCTCCTTATGTGGCTCGGAGTCAGATTTTGTTTGTTAACTCTCTTGAGAAATGCCTTAGGACGTTTCACTACGTTAAAGGTAATGTGCTGTATGAATGCGAGTTGTTGTTGTTGTTTATGTAAATTAGATCACTTTCAGAAAATAATATTTTGGGATTATGATAATATGAGTGATTTGCGACATGACATATGGTGAGTGTAGCATTATTGGGAGGAACAGGTGACTTATGGTTCCCAAAGCTCTCCACACCACTCATATCAATTATATCAATTAATCTCTATCAGTCTACAACATAGCCAGCCTCATGTCTGGCTCTGTTGTGGACTGATAGAGATTAATTGATATGATTGGTCAACAACTCCCATCAGCATTGTACCATGTGATTACAAGGATGGTAGACGGCGAACTAGTTGGACCTTGGTCTTTTCTCATCCAGCAAGTCCTATGTTCCAGGGTGATGGATAGTAAGGGTTAGCTTAGCTCAGCTGATAGACCTTCAATTCTGAGTCAGAAGGTTGGGGGATCTAATCCCCGCTAAGGATTTTCGAACCATATCCCTAATGCCTTTTCTGAGGGAATGCTGCCTTGTAGTAGGTGCTGACCTTCAGGTGAGATATTTAGCATGTCCAGTTTGCATAAAAGGTCCAATGGGCACTGTTCGAAGAACAGGGAGTTCTCCCAGGTCCCGGCCAGCAGGAATCTCTCAATCAGCACCACCAAAGGCAGGTTAACTGGCCTTCCATCCCATTGACTGTTTTTGGGACTTCGCTGTCTGCAAATTGTTCACAAGTGACTGCAGCTGAAACATAAATTAATTAGTTGTTCTGAAGATGCGATGAGGTGCTATATAAATGCCTAGATGCATTTTAAGGTTGGCTGGGAGGAGGCTCGTGTGGAGCCTAAGCACTGACTGGCATAGACCTGTCGGGCCAAATGGCCTGTTTGTGTGCTGTAAAGTTCTATGTAATACAGTGTAATGCCTGTTAGGGTGGGGTGAATAAAGTGGGAGGGATATGAACCGTCATGGTCAGTTCTGCCAAGTGTCTGGCTCTTTTCAGTCGCTGGTCATTTTTCTTCCTTTTAAGTCAAAACTGATAGGCTGAGATGAAGTGAGGTGTGAGGAGGCTCGTGTGGAGCACAGACCTGTTGGGCCGAACGGCCTCTTTCTCTTCTGTGAAATTCCACGTACTTCTATGTAAAAACCGGACTCATGCCCTCTCTTTCCTCCCCACCCCCTTGTCTTCTCTCTGCAGGTGGTCATCTGCACGACGATTAATGTGGACGGTCACGTCTTGGCCGTGTCGGACAACATGTTCATCCACAACAACTCGAAGCACGGGCGGAGGGCTCGACGGCTCGACCCCTCTGAAGGTACGCCATACCCGGAGCACGGTAGGCACACGGTTCCGCTGCTCGCTGTCGCAACCTGAACACAAAGGGCGCGAAATTGGGCCGTGCAGCACCCGTTGTATCGTCGCTACGGGGCTTGCAACAGTGGTAATGAGTGAGGGTGAGAGGAAGCATCTGATTGGAAGAGATGAGTACTGATTGAAAGAGTTTGTTGGTATGTGGGTGATGGGGGGGTGTAGTGTGTGGGGCAGTGGATGCGGCTAGTGGTGCAGTTTGTAGGAGATGCCAATGACAGTTTTCTTTTATTCGTTCATGGGATGTGGGCGTCGCTGGCAAGGCCGGCATTTACTGCCCATCCCTAATTGAAGGTGGTGGTGAGCCGCCTTCTTGAACCGCTGCAGTCCGTGTGGTGAAGGTTCTCCCACAGTGCTGTTAGGAAGGGAGTTCCAGGATTTTGACCCAGCGATGATGAAGGAACGGCGATATATTTCCAAGTCGGGATGGTGTGTGACTTGGAGGGGAACGTGCAGGTGGTGTTGTTCCCATGTGCCTGCTGTTCTTGTCCTTCTAGGTGGTAGAGGTCACGGGTTTGGGAGGTGCTGTCGAAGAAGCCTTGGCGAGTTGCTGCAGTACATCCTGTGGATAGTGCACACTGCAGCCACAGTGCGCCGGTGGTGAAGGGAGTGAATGTTTAGGGTATTGGATGGGGTGCCAATCAAGCGGGCTGCTTTGTCCTGGATGGTGTCGAGCTTCTTGTGTTGTTGGAGCTGCACTCATCCAGGCAAGCGGAGAGTATTCCATCACACTCCTGACTTGTGCCTTGTAGATGGTGGAAAGGCTTTGGGGAGTCAGGAGGTGAGTCACTCGCCGCAGAATACCCAGCCTCTGACCTGCTCTCGTAGCCACAGTATTTATGTGGCTGGTCCAGTTAAGTTTCTGGTCAATGGTGACCCCCAGGATGTTGATGGTGGGGGATTCGGTTCACCTTGACCACTCGTGTCAAAGCATTGAACTTCTTCCTGCACTGCATCCACGTTCATGATGCTGTGTGCCTGGCAACTTTGTCTCCCCGCTGCCTCCCACTGCCTTTTGGGTATATGTCTGGAGGGCCCCTCGCTCTCCCCCACCCCTGGTGGATACAAGATGTTCCTCCTTCTGTCCACCTCTTGCATCAAGGCCTCGTGCATCAGCAGAGAACCTTGGTGCACGCACTCTCTCAGGCCTGGTACAAACTCAGACTGGTGAGGTCTGGCGTGCAGATTGGAGGACGTGGGATTTAGTAGTGCGCAACCTTTATTCAGTGTTTTAACATAACTCATCAGTTTGTAAACATGGGGACGGGAGCTGCATCTGTGTTTTGCACGTGCGATGTCTGATCTCCGTTCAGACTCTGTGCAGACAGCAGACTGTTATTTTCAGCAAATAACAGGTACCAGCTACCTTTAATAGATTTTAAGAGACAGCCTGCCTTTAAGAGATTGGGGCTCCCCCTGCTGGTGGAAAGTACAAATTGCATTGAATCCTCGTGTCAACGCTGATTTCCAACGCAGATTGAAGGCAAGTCCTCAGGCCTCACGAAAGTCTCGTCCGGCCTACGCAGGGGCGATTGGGCGAGGGGTAATAGCAGTCTGGCCCTATCCAATTATCCCCCCAAAGTGTTTACACCAGTGAAAGAAATCCCGTTTTGATTCCCAGACCGAGTATGATTAAAGCCGCGATTGTTTTTGTTTTAAACTTTTCACTCTGGGGATGTGCACGTCACTGGCGTAGGGAAATAGGGACAGCAGAAGGCCGTTCAGCCCCTCGAGCCTGTTCTGCCATTCAGTGAGATCATGGCTGATTTTAACTCCATTTACCCACCTTGGTTCCATAACCCTTAATACTCTAACCTAACAAAAACCTGTCAATCTCAGTTTTGAAATTTTCAATTGACCCCCAGCCTCAACAGGTTTTTGGGGGAGAGAGTTCCAGATTTCCACTACCCTTTGTGTGAAGAAGTGCTTCCTGACATCACCCCTGAATGGCCTAGCTCTAATTTTAAGGTCATGCCCCCTTGTTCTGGACTCCCCCCACCAGAGGAAATGGTTTCTCTCTATCTACCCTATCAACTCCTTTTAATCATCTTACACACCTCAATTGGATCCCCCCTTAATCTTTTATACTCAAGGGATTACAACCCGAATTTATGCAACCAGACATCATAACTTAATCCTTTTAGCCCCTTTTGATGGAGACGCTAGGTGCCTGAAATGGGATCTCTCCCTCACTCTCACTCACACACACACACACACACACACACATATATACATATTAACCCCCCACCCCCCCAATTCAACAAACCTTGTACAACAATCAGTCTCACTTGGCAGACACCAGTCGAGAGATTCGAGGTGAACTGGTTGCAATACTTCCTTGTCTGCTGTGAGGAGTCAGAATTTTGGCCGTCAGACTGTTTACTTAACAGGAGCTGATTACTGTGTTTATTTTGCGCTGGAACGAGGCAGTTTATTTTCACAAGCAGTGAATATATGACTCCTCGCCATTAAAGAGACAGCGTGCACACTGCGTGCCAGAAGAGACTGTAAAATATCGCACCCGTATTTAAGGGAATGGAAACAAGAATGTTACAGAAATACAGCAGAACAGCCCGACTTTTCTGGTGCGGGAGAGACCAGCAGGGAAATCTGAAATGAACTTTCCCTCATCAACCTGCCCCCATTACATTGGCTTCCTTCTGTGCTGTAAGATTCCATTCAGCCCATCGTGCCTGTGCTGGCTCTTTGGAAGAGCTCTCCAATTAGTCCCACACCTGCCTGCTCTTTCCCAACAACCCTGCAAACTTTTCCTTTTCAAGTATTTATCCAATTCCCTTTTGAATCTGCTTCCACCGCCCTTTCAGGCAGCGCATTCCAGATCATAACAACAGGCTGTGTAAAAAAAAATTCTCCGCATCTCCCCCTCTGGTCCTTTTGTCAATTATCTTAAATCTGTGTCCTCTGGTGACTGACCCTCCTGCCGGTGGAAACAGTTTCTCCCCATTTACGCTATCAAAACCCCTCATAATTTTGAGGTCGCTGGGTTGAATTATCAGCCCTCTCCGCCCCGAAAATCACAGGCAGTGACCCACCACCCCGTTGCCGCCATTGCTATGGCGGTGTTCACCGGGGGTGGGGGGCATTTAAACTGGAATCGGGGTCGTATAACGTCACCGCGACCCTGATTGCCATTTCTCGGACTGATCCGGTCAGATTTTAGCGGCACGCACGTTTGTCACCTGCTGGATAACGGTCCAGCCGAGACGGACCCGACGGCTGAGTTCTGTTGTCCTTTTTTCTGGGGTCGGGAGGATCACTCTTGCTCCAACCTGGGCCGCTGCTGCCACTCCGGCTCGCCCCCACGCAATCCCCCCCCTCCCCATTGGTAGATCGGGAGACTCCCCCCCTCTCCCAACTTCCCCCTCCCACCCTCCCTTCCACTGACCCGGAGGTCATCGGGATTCCTGGCCGCAAACCTGCCGGCCCACTCCTCGATAAAGGACGCTCGGGCGGCCGGCTGACTCGTTGTCCCGGATACCGCCCTGGGGGGAAAATCCACCCCACTGTTTGAGAGCAAACCACAAGTCAAAATTCAGACTCTTCCTCCCCTCACTGCGCCCTGGCAAAAAAAAAAACAGGGACAAATGCAGGGCTGCATTGGCCCCCCGGTCCAACACGCCGCAAATTTAAAATTCTCACTCCTTGTGCACAGATCCCACCATGGCCTCGCCCCCCTCCCTATCGCTGTGACCTCCTCCGGCCCTACAACCCTCCGAGATCTCTGCGCTCCTCCAGTTCCGGCCTCTTGCGCATCCCCGATTTCCTTCGCCCCCACCATGGGCGGCCGTGCCTTCAGCTGCCTAGGCCCTAAGCTCTGGAATTCCCTCCCTAAACCTCTCCATCTCTCTACCCCCTCTCCTCCTTAAAGATGCTTCTTAAAACCTGCCTCTCTGACCAAACTTTTGGTCACCCCTCCTTATGTCTCCTTGTGTGGCTCGGTGTCCATTTTTGATTGATAACGCTCCTGTGAAGCACGATGGGATGTTTTACTGCTCTAAAGGCGCCATATAGATGCAAGTTGTTGCTTTATGGTTTCATTCCTTCTGTGCCCCATTTTACGTGGACCAATTCACTTCCTGTCGTCACTTACCAAGGTTACTTTGCCAGCACCTTCCAGCTCCGCCACTGAGAAGGTCAAAAGCAGCATAATCACGGGAACGCCATCGCCTCAAAGTCCAACTATCAAGAAGTCACACCCCACCCCGACTTGGACATAGATCGTCATTTCTCCATGGGCGCTGGGTCAAAATACTGGAACTCCCAACCTAACAGCGCAGATCACAGACCGGGATCTTGACAGTCTGTATGGCTCAGCTGCAGTGCGTATATTAACCGAGCTATTGGGCGGCCTGCTCGTGATGTTATAATGAAGCAAATTATGTTTAAAAAAAAAAGTTTTATTCAGAGGATTGAAGGGCACTTCAGGATGGTCGCTTTGTCAACATGAGCAACTGAGGCGCAGTTCTCCCGTGAAATGGTCACCTCAGGCATTTTGAAAAGACGAGAGGTTGGCGACATCAGCAACCATGTAGGACACTCCCCTCCCCACCATCTTAACAGAGACCTGAACCCGTTTAAGATAAGCGGGTTCAGTGCCCGGAGGCGTTCAAATAACGGCTGGAGTCTCGCCGTTTCCAACCATGTCAAACACTGAGGTGACTACCGGCAATTCGCCTCAGTTGTGCGGCACGCTGTCCAAACGTGATGAATCCCGCTGTCCCGCTCTGCCGAGCAAGAAGCCGAGCTTGCAAGGGGAGCGTAGGTGGGAGAATCAGGGCCGGAATATTGGAATGCTTCCAAAGCTGGAAGTGCGAGATTGCGGGATTTACCCCCATAAGGAGAGATGCGAAGTGAGCAATACTCATTCCCATCCTCATTGTGTGTCTTTTATATATTCATTCTCGGGATGTGGGCGTCGCTGGCGAGGCTGGCATTTATTGCCCATCCCTAATTGCCCCTTGAGAAGGTGGTGGTGAGCCGCCTTCTTGAACCGCTGCAGTCCGTGTGGTGACGGTTCTCCCACCGTGCTGTTAGGAAGGGAGTTCCAGGATTTTGACCCAGTGACGATGAAGGAACGGCGATATATTTCCAAGTCGGGATGGTGTGTGACTTGGAGGGGAACGTGCATCTTGTAGATAGCAGCCACGGTGCGCATGTGGCGGAGGGAGTGGATGTTTAAGGTGGTGGATTGGAAGGTTCGATTATTTAGGAGGTCCCACGGTCACAGCAGAGCGTAAGCACCCCCGGGGAAGAGCCGGATTGAAGCTCCTCGAGGAGTCCGAGCAGCAGAGGAAGACAAGAAGAGCCCTCGAACCCTAGAAATAATACAGATAGATACATTGTTAGGAAGGGTAACTGAAACTTCCTTTGAGTTACGCGGCAGAAACTGGTTCGTAAATAAAGGAACAGATGGTTGCGAAAGAGCGAAACTTTATATCCTATTAGTGGATTGAGCAGCTGCCATCTGGGCAGCCTAATTGGAAACAGTGTGCGCAGGGTCTAAATGTCATTATTACAAATTCAAAGATAACTTTAGACCTGAAGATCAGTCTGTAATAAAACAAGAAAATGGCTCTTTTAATGGAAGGGAGAGAATAAGAGATTTCCGTTACAAAACCAAATACATTATTATTGTTGGGCAACGAGGCTGTTTGTATTACCCAGAGACATCGCGATTTCTTCTCATCCCCTGAACAGTTCTGGTCTCCATATTGCAAAAGGGATATCGAGGCACAGGAGAAAATGCAAGATTTATAAGGATGGTGGTCGAACTGAGAAGGTAAAACTATCAGGAAAGACTGAACAGACTGGGGCTCTTTTCTCTAGAAAAGAGAAGGCCTTTAAAATTATGAAGGGGTTCGATAGGGTGGACGTAGAGAAGATGCTTCCACTTGTGGGGGAAATTAGGGGCCATAAATATAAGATCGTCGCTAATAAATCCAATTAGGAATTTAGGAGAAACTTCTTTACTCAGAGAGCGGTTGGAATGTGGAACTCGCTACCACAAGGAGTGGTTGAGGCGAGTAGCATAGATGCATTTAAGGGGAAGTTAGATAAACACATGAGGGAGAAAGGAATAGAAGGGTATGCTGATAGGGTGAGATGAAGTAGGGTGGGAGGAGGCTCGTGTGGAGCAGTTGGGCCGAATGGCCTGTTTCTGTGCTGTAAATCCTATGTAATTCTTCCCTCCTATCCTGGAGGTGTTACCTCATGTTGGGACACCAGTACCTCATCCAAGTGGCCATTGTTCACAGGACAGAGGCCTTTCTCCATTCAAACCATAGTAGCATAGGAGGTAATTTTAATCTAACCTGCCCGGCTTCCCGTTTTACATCGCACCCGATTTTACTCTCCATTGAAGTCAAGTTCATTGGCTCACCCCCCTCCCCCTCCCCCCAAACGGGCATGCGGCCCGAACCCACCCAATTCCCGCCCATGAGGTTAAAATTATCCCCATCGTTACAGCATCAGACAACCTTCAGTCCATCGAGCCCACCTATCCACGGTATTCCTTAAATCTTGTGACATGTGCCCAGACGGCTATTCCACTCGAGTGGCTTCGCAACCTGCTCCAGATCTTTATCCAGAGCTCGCCGGATAATGATCAGGAGCAGGTTCCCCTGGCTGCCCTTTTTCCTCTTTCCCTTGCCAGGGGCCCTGAAGTTAACATGAAGTTTCCTACATTATACAATAGTGACTATACTTCAAAGGTATTACATTGACCGCACCTGGAGTACTGTGTTCAGTCCTGATCACCGCACCTTAGGAAGGATATATTGGCCTTGGAGGGAGTGCAACGTAGATTTACTAGAATGATACTGGACTCCAAGGGTTAAATTACGAGGAGAGATTACACAAACTAGCGTTGTATTCCCTGGAATTTAGAAGATTAAGGGGTGATTTGATCGAAGTTTTCAAGATATTAAGGGGAACTGATAGGGTAGATAGAGAGAAACTATTTCCGCTGGTTGGGGAGTCTAGGACTAGGGGACACAGCCTAAAAATTAGAGTCAGGACTCTCAGGAGTGAAGTTAGGAAACACTTCTACACGCAAAGGGTGGAAGAAGTTTGGAATTCTCTTCTGCAAATGGCAGTCGATGCTAGCTCAGTCGTTAATTATTAATCTTATGCTCCTATGCTGCAAAGTGTTTTTGGACGTCCTGAAATCGTGAAAGGCGCCATATAAATGCAAGTTCTTTCTTTTTTCTTTTAATATCAACACTTTATGGAACCCTTGTTATAGAACCCTTCGTTGAGGGTACTATAACAAGGGGACATAGATTCAAGGTAAAAGGCGGGAGGTTTAGAGGGGATTTTAGAAAGAACTTTTTCACCCAGAGGGTGGTTGGAGTCTGGAACTCACTGTCTGAAAGGGTTGTGGAGGCAGGAACCCTCACAACATTCAAGAAGCATTTGGATGAGCACTTGAAATGCCATAGCATACAAGGCTATGGACCAAATGCTGGAATATGGGATTAGAGTAGACAGGGCTGATGGCCGGCGCGGACACGATGGGCCGAAGGGCCTCTATCCGTGCTGTATAACTCTATGACTCTATGACTCTATGACTTTAGTTGCTGCCCTGGCTGTAAGCACCTAACCCGTGATATAGAATCATAGAATGGTACAGCACAGAAGGAGGCCAATCGGCCCATCGTGCCTGTGCCGAACCTTCTTGCACATTATGGGTGCCTTCAGTCATTGGCCCATGAGGGGAGTGGTTAGTTAGTTCGTGGCTGGGATCTTTTGCAAGGCTCCAGACATTGGTTCATTCGAGCCTCCAACACTTGGCAACCTCGCACTGACAGAGGTCAGCCTCCATTAGACTTTCAACACCTATTGATTGTGGCACCGAGCCCTGTTTTTTGCATTGCTGGACAGCCAGGATACGCAGCAACAGTGTGGTAGAGTTGGGTATTATTTATTTATTCATTGGATTTCAGAATCCATTCCTCACCACCAGGCTAAGCCACTTTGAAATTCGGAAATAACGACGATTTGCATTTATATGTCACCTTTATAGAGAAGGACAACCTGGGGGGAGAGGGGGGTCGTAATTTGAATTTGTTGTAATTTATGTGTAGCAACTTCGTAAATGTGTTCAAAAAGAATATGAAGAAGAAAGAACTTGCATTTATATAGTGCCTTTCTCACCCCCTCAGGACGTCCCAAAGTGCTTTACGGCCAATGCAGTACTTTTGAAGTGTAGTCACTGTTGTAATGTAGGAAACGCAGCAGCTAATTCGCACACAGCAAGGTTCCAAAAGCAGAATACAAATTGCAAAATAGTTTCTACTTTGATGGTGTCAGTGGAAGGATAAATGTTGGCCAGGACAAGTCATGGAACAGTGGGACCTTTTCCATCCACCCGAGAGAAGAGACAGGACATCCGGAAAGAGGGCACCTCCGACAGTGCAGCACTCCCTCAGTACTGCGATGGGAGTGTCGGTCTAGACTATGCGCTGAACTCTCTGGAGTGGGGTTTGAACCCACGACCTTCTGATTCAGGAGGCAAGGGTGCTACCCATTGAGCCAAGGCTGACACCTCGGCCATGTTTACAATTTCACTGCAAGCAGCATTCCGAACTATTGTTCTCTTCCCTCTCGCCCCCTCCACCCCTCCCCACCCCTTCTTCCCCCCCACCCCTTCATCCTTCCCCCACCCCGTCCTCCTCCCCCCTTCACCCTTCCCCCACCCCCTCTTCCACCCCGCCCCTTCAACTTTCCCCCACCCCTCCCCTTCATCCTCCTCCCATCCCTTCATCCTTCCCCCACACCCTCTTCCCCCCCCACCCACACCTCCTCCCCTTCCCCCTTCCCCCACCCCCTCTTCCTCCTCCTCTCCCCTGGATCGGGAGGCTGATACGGATCATTGACAATGTAGACCCAGGATGGGTATTCCACTCGGACTGTGATTGCAGAACAAGTAAGACTATTGGCTAAAGCAGTTAATGCTGTGCTAATTAACACCTTTAGGAAAGAGCTAAATGAATATCTGGTTAGGAAGAGGATTAAGAGGTAGAAGGAATCGACCATTTCCTTCTGAGCTGCTGAGACCATTGCAAATATCAACCGCAGAAGGACACCAACCAAGGAAGTCTAATATCTCATCGACGTTTTATTGATGTTAATCCGGCTCCCTCACAGTGTTGGGCTCAGTAACCCCTTCCTGCCAGTACCCTGTGTTACTGACTGTATCTCCACAGATGTTAATCTGTTCTGTCATGTTCAGACATTTTTTTCTGATTATATTACCACGGAGCTCAAAATCTGTATATTGGATCAATTTCTCCAGAACTTACACTGGTCGACCATAGTTGAGTGGGAAACAAGGCAGGAGATTCCTGGTTATACTGATTGACCACAGCTCATTGGGGTACAAGGCAAGAGAGTCCAGGTTTTACTGATTGACCGCAGCTCATTGGGGTACAAGGCAAGAGAGTCCAGGTTTTACTGATTGACCGCAGCTCATTGGGGTACAAGGCAAGAGAGTCCAGGTTTTACTGATTGACCACAGCTCATTGGGGTACAAGGCAAGAGAGTCCAGGTTATACTGATTGACCACAGCTCATTGTGGTACAAGGCAGGAGAGTCCAGGTTATACTGATTGACCATAGCTCATTGGGGTACAAGGCAGGAGTACCTCTGTTACAGTGATTGACTACAGCTCATTGGGGTACAAGGCAGGAGTGCCTCTGTTACAGTGATTGACTACAGCTCATTGGGGTACAAGGCAGGAGTGCCTCTGTTACAGTGATTGACTACAGCTCATTGGGGTACAAGGCAGGAGTGCCTCTGTTACAGTGATTGACTACAGCTCATTGGGGTACAAGGCAGGAGTAACTTTGTTACAGTGATTGACTACAGCTCATTGGGGTACAAGGCAGGAGTAACTTTGTTACAGTGATTGACTACAGCTCATTGGGGTACAAGGCAGGAGTAACTTTGTTACAGTGATTGACTACAGCTCATTGGGGTACAAGGCAGGAGTGCCTCTGTTACAGTGATTGACTACAGCTCATTGGGGTACAAGGCAGGAGTACCTCTGTTACAGTGATTGACTACAGCTCATTGGGGTACAAGGCAGGAGTAACTTTGTTACAGTGATTGACTACAGCTCATTGGGGTCCAAGGCAGGAGTAACTTTGTTACAGTGATTGACTACAGCTCATTGGGGTACAAGGCAGGAGTGCCTCTGTTACAGTGATTGACTACAGCTCATTGGGGTACAAGGCAGGAGTACCTCTGTTGATTGAGGTGCCCATGTACACAAATCACTAAAGGCAATCAAAAAGGCTAATAGAATGTTGGCCTTTATCTCAACAGGGTTGGAATACGAAAGTGAGGAAGTGATGCTTCAGTTGTACAAAGCCTTGGTCAGACCCCATCTGGAATACTTTGTTCAGTTTTGGGCACTGCACATCAGGAAAGATATAACAACAGAAAAAGCTGGAAACATTCAGCAAGTCAGGCAGCATCTGTGGAGAGAGAAACAGAGTTAACATTAGAACTGGAAGATGCTAGAGATGAACAACTTTTGAACCAGTACAGCATAAATGCATTTAAGGGGAAGCTAGAGGAGGAAAGGAGTAGAAAGTAGTACCGGTAGGGTTAGATGAAGAGGGGTGGGAGGAGGCTCGTGTGGAGCCTCAATACTGGCATGGACCAGTTGGGCCGAATGGCCTGTTTCTACGCTGTGCATTCTATGTCATTTTACCAATGATCGGAACGGATTGTGAAAGGTTATCTGCTGAGCTTTAGGAATTGTAAACAATTTTACAACACCAAGTTATAGTCCAGCAATTTTATTTTAAATTCACAAGCTTTCGGAGGCTTCCTCCTTCGTCAGGTGAACGATTTTCACATCGTTCACCTGACGAAGGAGGAAGCCTCCGAAAGCTTGTGAATTTAAAATAAAATTGCTGGACTATAACTTGGTGTTGTAAAATTGTTTACAATTGTCAACCCCAGTCCATCACCGGCATCTCCACATCATGACTACCATCGAGCTTTAGGAAGGCTCAGATTTCCCCGACCAATCCCTTCCCCCTGGGAAGAGGAGAGATTAGAACCTGGTATCTGCCCGGGGGCAAGCACTTACTATCCATTCAACAAAAGCAAATGCCATAGTAAAGCTTAACCAGACATCTACCCAGTTAGAATTAAAATAAACAATGGAGAAGAGGGTGTAGACACAGGGTACTGTAGTCTAGTGGTTATGCTACTGGACTTATAATTCAGAGGTCTGGACTAATAATCCAGTAGGATGTGACTTCACATCCCACCATGAGAATTTGAATTTAATTTTAAAAATCTGGAAATAAAAATCTCATATCAGTAAAAGTGACCATGAAGCTGTCGGATTATCGTAAAAACCCGACTGCTTCACTAATGTCCTTTAGGGAAGGAAACCTGCCGTCCTTACCCGGTCTGGGCCTACACGTGAGTAACTCCAGTCCCACACCAACGTGGTTGACTTTTAACTGTCCTCTGAAGTGGCCTAGCCAGTTGTTCTAGGGGATGGGCAATAAATGCTGGCCTTGCCAGCAACGCCACATCCCGAGAATGAAATTTTTAAAAGTCGAGAACTTAACTGGGCAAACTGGTATTTAATCACCGACAATATGCCCCCGTGTTCTTCAACAACAACAACAACAGCAGCAACAACAACTGGAGTACTGCGTACAGTTTTGGTCTCCTTACCTAAGGAAGGATACACTTGCCTTGGAGGCGATGCAGCGAAGGTTCATTTGATTGATTCCTGGGATGAGAGGATTGTCCTATGAGCAGAGATTGTGTAGAATGAGCCTATACTCTCTGGAATTTAGAAGAATGAGAGGTGATCTCATTGAAATGTATAAAATTTATTGACAGGGTAGATGCTGAGAGGCCGTTTCCCCTGCCTGGAGAGTCTAGAACTAGGGGTCATAGTCTCAAGATAAGTGGTCGGCCATTTGGGACCAAGATAAGGAAAAATTTCTTCACTCAGAGGGTTGTGAATCTTTGGAATTCTCTACCCCAGAGAGCTGTGGATGCTGAGTCGTTGAGTGTATTCGAGACAGATTGATAGATTTTTGGATACTAAGGGAATCAAGGGATATGGGGATCGGGCGGGAAAGTGGAGTTGAGGTAGAAGATCAGCCATGATCTTATTGAATGGCGGAGCAGGCCCGAGGGGCCAGATGGCCTACTCCTGATCCCATTTCTTACAATAATAACAACAACCTGCATTTATATAGTGCCTTTAACGTAGTGAAATGATCAAAGCGCTTCACAGGACCGATTATCAGACAAAATTTGACACCGGACCACATAAGGAGATATTAGGACAGGTGAACGAAAGCTTGGTCAAAGAGGTAGGATTTAAGGAGCGTCTTAAAAGAGGAGAGAGAGGTAGAGAGGCGGAGAGGTTTAGGGAGGGAATTCCAGAGCTTAGGGCCTAGACAGCCGAAGGCACGGCCGTCAATGGTGAGGCGAAGAAAATCGGGGATGCGCAATCGGCCAGAATTGGAGGAACGCAGAGATCTTGGCGGGTTGTAGGGCTGGAGGTGGCTACAGAGATAGGGAGGGGGGGGCGAGGCCATAGAGGGATTTGAAAAAAAGGATGAGAAATTTATAATTGAGGTGTTCCCGGACCGGGAGCCAGTGTAGCTCAGCGAGCGCAGGGAGTGATGGGTGTACTATTTCTTTTGGCGTAATTCAAACCATTAAAAAACTTCCACAGTTTGATCTCTCTGAGGTACTATATTCTTTTTATTATTGAAAGGATTTCTCCACTCCTCTCCTGAAGGCACCAATCCCCCTGCTGGGGCACAGTTTCATCGGTGCTGGCTCACCCAAGTAGCCATTTGTCATCTCTGGGGCTAGGAAGTCTACTTGGACAAGGTGGGGTGTCACAGCAAGCTGTATCCTGTCCCCACCCGACACTGACACACACGCACACACCTTTTCCAACAGGTGTCGCTAGTTAGCCACCAGGAGCTGGCTTTCCCCCTTCCATGGGCCCAGAGGTGCTGAAGTCCGATTGTCCCAATCCTTATTGTCATCCGGGCAGCTTTCATCTTACAAAGCTCCAGAGAGGGCATCAGAAATCTGGTCACTTTTCCTCTGGCTCTACACTGGGTCAGTGATCTTGGAGGGTTTGCGGGGCTGGAGGAGTTTAGAGAGATGGGGTGGGGTAGAGAGGCCATGGAGGGATTTGAAAACAAGGATGTACTTATCCATCGGGTCATTGGGCAAATCACCTGTGTTTTCTTGTAAACTTTTTTTTTTAAGAAAGAAGGAAGAACATTTTTTAAATACGTCAACTGTCATTGACTTGAACTGACTTTTAAATGACCATGGTCGCCATTTTGAAAAAAAATGCGCCAAGCTGCCAGGTTATCCAATCGTGCAATGTGTATGGAGCCACGGTACTTATTTCCTCTGGTGGGGGAATCAAGAATGAGGGGACATAATCTTAACATTAGAGCTAGGAAAGAAATCTGCAAGCACTTTTTCGCACAAAGGGTAGTGGAAATCTGCAACTCTCTTCCCCCCAAAAGGGGGACAATTGGAGCTTTCAGGACTGTCGTAGATTTTTGTTTGGTAAGGGGATTAAGAGATATGGATCAAAGGAGAGTAAACGGACATTGAATGGCAGAGCAGGTCTCAATGGACTACCCGTGTTCCTAATGTTTCTGTGTTTCCTTTGTAACCTATACCGGTATTTTTAACAAATCATAATATTTAAAGTCGCTAATAAAACAATTTTTACTGCTGGATGAAGTCTCGAGGTGAGCTCCCAGCGATGACCTCAGTTCAGGGAAGAGGTGGGCTCTATTTATGATGGACGTCTCCTTTGAGAGCTGACAGAAATAGACGATAATGTTAAGTATCTTGTGAACGACATCAACTAAAATAACATTCCCCTTCCTCGGTTAAAAGGGACCTTGTCAGTGGGAGTTTTGGCCGAGCTCATTTCATTGTTCAGCTCCAAAGCCCCATTCTATGGCCCCCTCTGCCCATCGAGAGAAAGTCAAGACAGTGTCGAGGGCTGGTTTAGTTGGGTATATAATGAAGTGGCCAAATATCCCACGTGGGATGTTTGCAGGTGAGCGGGATGAATACTATCTGTGGAGGACAGGGTGGTCTTAAATACTGGGGTCTAAATGTCCATGTTTATGCACATCCATGACCCGGTGTCATTTTATGTGTGCGTTTGCAAGTGTGTGAATCCGTGACCCTATGTGCACGTGTGGGTATCCATGATTCTGCGTGCATGTATGTGTATCCGTAACCATGTGCGCGTATGTATATCCGTTACCGTGTGCGCTTGTGATGTATCCATGACTGTGTGTGCATGTGTGTATCTGTGACCAGGTGTGTGTATCCGTGACCCTGTGTACGCGTATGTTTCAGTGACCCTGTGTGTGCTTGTGTATCCATAACCCTGTGTGCATGTGTGTGTGCATCCATGACCATGTGTGAATATCCATGACTGTGTGTGTGTGTGTGTGTGTGTGTGTGTGTATCCATAATCATATGTGTGTGTGTGTGTGTGTGTCCATAACCCTATGTGCATGTGTATGTATCCATAACCCTGTGTGCATGTGTGTGTATCCATGACCCCATGTGTGCATGTGTATGTATGTGTGACCCTGTGTGCACTTGTGTGTACCTGTGACCCTGTGTGTGCATATGTGTATATCCGTGACCCTGTGTGTTGGTGTGTATCCATGACTCTGTGCGCAAGTGTGTATATCCATGACCGATTGCACAAATTTGTATATTCGTGACCGTGTGCGCATGTGATGTATCCATGACTGTGTGCGCATTTGGGTGTATCCGTGACTGTGTGCGCCTGTGTATCC
Source organism: Heptranchias perlo (assembly GCF_035084215.1). Classification (NCBI taxonomy): domain Eukaryota; kingdom Metazoa; phylum Chordata; class Chondrichthyes; order Hexanchiformes; family Hexanchidae; genus Heptranchias; species Heptranchias perlo. The sequence continues at coordinate 10,316,973 of NC_090325.1, read as the reverse complement.
ATTACTCAGTGTGTATGTGTGTGCATCCGTGACCCTGTGTGGGCATGTGTATCCGTGACTGTGTGTGTGTATGTGTATCTGTGACCCTTTGTGCGTGTGTATCTGTCATTCTGTGCGCGTGTGCATGTATCTGTGATTGTGTGTGTGCTTGTGTGTATCAGTGACTGTGTGAGCATGCATGTGTGTATCCATGACTGTGTATCAGTAACCTTGTGTGCACGTGTGTATGTATATCAGTGACCCTGTGTTCACAGGTGTGTATCCATGACCCTGTGAGCGTGTGAGAGAATCTGTGTCCATGACTGTTTGTATGTGTGTATATAGTCTTGTGTGTGTGCATGTGTATGTGCGTGTATGTATACAACATATACACGTGTATATATGTATGTGTATCTATATACATGTGTATACACGTATATATGTATGTGCGTGAATATGTATGTATATACATAGTGAGCCCATCGTGCCTGTGCTGGCTGTTTGAAAGAGCTATCCAATTAGTCGCATTCCCCTGCCCTTTCCCCATATCCCTTCAAGTATTTACTCAATTTCATTTTGAAAGTTACTATTGAATTTGCTTCCACTGCCCTTTCAGGCAGTGCATTCCAGATCAATACAACTCACTGTGTAAAAAAATTTCTCCTCATGTCACCTCTGGCTTTTTTGCCAATCACCCTAAGTCTGTGTCCTCTGGTTACTGACTCTTCTGCCACTGGAAACAGTTTCGTGATTTTGAACACCTCTATCAAATCTCCCCTTAACTTTCTCTGTTCTAAGGAGAACAACCCCAGCTTCTCCAGTCTCTCCACATAACTGAAGTCCCTCATCCCTGGTACCATTCTAGTAAATCTCCTGTGCATCCTCTCCAAGGCCTTGACATCCTTCCTAAAGTGCGGTGCCCAGAATTGAACACAATACTCCAGCTGAGGTCTAACCAGTGTTTTATAAAGGTTTAGCATAACTTCCTTGTTTTTGTGCTCTATGCCTCCATTAATAAAGCCCATATACTTTTTTAACAGCTTTCTCAACTTGTCCTGCCACCTTCGAAGATTTGTGTATGTGCACCCCCAGGTCTCTCTGTCCCTGCACCCCCTTTAAAATTGTACCATTTCGTTTATATTGCCTCCTCTCATTCTTCCTACCAAAACACATCACTTCACACTTCTCATTAAATTTCATCTGCCATGTGTCTGCCCATTTCACCAGCCTGTCTGTGTCCTCCTGAAGTCTGTTACTATCCTCCACATTGTTTACTACATTTCTGAGTTTCGTTTCATGTGCAAGCTTTGAAATTATGCCCTGTATATCTAAGCCCAATTGTAAACAATTTTACAACACCAAGTTATAGTCCAGCAATTTTATTTTAAATTCACAAGCTTTCGGAGGCTTCCTCCTTCGTCAGGTGAACGATGTGAAAACTGAGGAAGGGGGAAGCCTCCGAAAGCTTGTGAATTTAAAATAAAATTGCTGGACTATAACTTGGTGTTGTAAAATTGTTTACAATTGTCAACCCCAGTCCATCACCGGCATCTCCACATCGTATCTAAGCCCAAGTCGGGGGTGGGGGGAGAGGGGAAGGTTGGGGAGGGAGAGGGGAAGGTCGGGGGGGTACAGGGAAGGTCTGGGGGGGGGGGAGATCAGGGGGGAGAGGGGGAGATCGGGGAGGGAGACATCGGACATCGGAGCAGGGAGGAAAGGTAGGTTGATTTTGTGTTTTAACTTCGTGCAATGGTTTTTTATTTAATTTATTTAGTTTCTTTTTGCCTGATCCGGCCCTGGTTTCACCAGGAGTGAATCAGAAACCGTGGGAAAGCCGCCATGGGAAGTTAAAAATCGTTCCAACTACCTAATATGTCACAAGTAAAGTGCCTTAAATACCTCAATGAGGTACATTTGGTTCTTTAACTACAAAGCCGGCGGGACTTCCGGATTCGGGACGCCCGCCCACACAGGTGCGTCCGTGGGGAACTCGGAAGTCGGCGGGTTGGAGCCGGCTTCCGAACCCGAATGGGATTTCCCTGATTTTCGGAGCCCCCCCGCCCCCCCAATGCACCCGCAATTTCCTGGGAAAATCGAGCCCATTGTCTGTAAAAGTTTCCCCACCACTGACGACAGACTGACTGGCCTGTAATTGCCGAGTTTATCCCTCTCCCCTTTTTCGAACATTTGCAATCCTCCAGTTCTCCGGCACCGTCCCCATATCTAAGGAGGATTGGAAGATTGTGGCCAGAGCCTCTGCAATTTCCACCCTTACTTCCCTCAGTAACCTGGGATGCATCTCATCTGGACTGGGTGACATTTCTACTTTGAGTACTGCCAATCTTTTAAGCACCTCCTCTTTATCTATTTTGATCCTATCCAATATCACTACTCCCCCCTCCTTTACTGCTACAATGGAATGGCAGCATCCTCTTCTCTAGTGAAGACAGATGTGAATTATTCATTTAGTACCTCAGCCATGCCCTCTGCCTCCACAAGAAGATCTTTTTTGTCCCTAATCGGTCCCACCCTTCCTTTGACTACCCTTTTACTATTTATATGTTTATAAAAGACTTTTGTGTTCCCTTTTATGCTAGCGGCTAATCTATTCTCATACTCTCTCTTTGCCCCTCTTATTCCCTTTTTAAGATCTCCTCTGTTTTTTCTGTATCCAATTCCCTTTTGAAAGTTAATATTGAAACTGCTTCCACGTCCCATCCAAGAACTGCATTCCAGATCATAACAACTCGCCACGTAGAAAATAATTCTCCTCATCTCCCCCTCCGGTTCTTTTGACAATTATCTTAAATCTGTGTCCTCTGGTTCCCGGCCCTCCCGCCAGTCGGAACAGTTTCTCCCTATTTACTCCATTAAAACCCCTCATAATTTTGAACACCTGAACACTGGACAAAAAAGAGATCCTTCTACAAGTATGTAAAAAGGAAGAGAGTAGCAAAAGTAAATCTTGGTCCCCTAGAGGCTGAGACAGGTGAAATTATAATGGGGAATCAGGAAATGGCAGAGATGTTAAACAAATATTTTGTATCTGTCTTCAGAGTTGATGTCACAAAAAGCATACTAAAAATAGTGGGGAACCAAAGGGCCAATGAGAGTGAGGAACTTAAAGTAATTATTATCAGTAGAGAAAAAGTACTTGAGAAACTAATGGGACTAAAAGCCAACAAATCCCCTGGACCTGATTGCCTACGTCCGAGGGTTCTAAAAGAGGTGGCTGCAGAGATAGTGGATGCATTGGTTATGATCTTCCAGAATTCCCTAGATTCTAGAACAGTCCCAGCAGATTGGAAGGTAGCAAATGTAACCCCGCTGTTCAAGAAAGGAGGGAGAGAGAAAACAGGGAACTACAGACCAGTTAGCCTGACATCAGTCGTCGGGAAAATGCTGGAATCCTTTATTAAGGACGTGATAACAGGGCACTTAGAACATCGTTAAATGATTAGGCAGAGTCAACATGGTTTTATGAAAGGGAAATTGTGTTTGACAAGTCTACTGGAGTTTTTTGAGGATGTCACTAGCAGGGTAGATAAAGGGGAACCAGTGGATGTCGAATATTTGGATTTTCAAAAAGCATTCAATAAGGTGCCACATAAAAGGTTGTTACATTAGATAAGGGCTCATGTGATTGGGGGTAACATATTAGCATGGAGAGAGGATTGGTTAACAGACAGAAATCAGAGAGTCATTACATGTCATTTTCATAAACGGGTCATTTTCCGGTTGTCAGGCTGTAACTAGTGGGGTGCTGCAGGATCAGTGCTTGGGCCTCAGCTATTTACAATCTATATTAATGACTTAGATGAAGGGATCGAGTGCAATGTATCCAAGTTTGCTGATGATACAAGGCTAGGTGGGAAAGTAAGCTGTGAGGAGGACACAAAGAGATATAGACAGGTTAAGTGAGTGGGCAAGAAGGTGGCAGATGGAGTATAATGTGGGGAAGTGTAAGATCATTCACTTTGGTAGGAAGAATAGAAAAACAAAATATTTTTTAAATGATGAGAAACTATTAAATGTTGGTATCCAGAAAGACTTGGGTGTCCTCGTACAAGAAACACAAAAAGTTAGCATGCAGGTACAGCAAGCAATTAGGAAAGCAAATGGCATATTGGTCTTTATTGCAAGGGGGTTGGAGTACAAGAGTAAGGAAATCTAACTACAGTTGTACAGGGTTTTGGTGAGACCTCACCTGGAGTATTGTGTACAGTTTTGGTCTCCTTATCTAAGGAAGGATATACTTGCCTTAGAGGCGGTGCAACAAAGGTTCACTAGATTGATTCCTGGGATGAGAGGGTTGTTTTATGAGGAGAGGTTTAGAAGTATGAGAGATGGTCTTATTGAAACATATAAGATTCTGAGGGGGTTTGACAAGGTAGAGGCTGAGAGGTTGTTTCCCTTGGCTGGAGAGTCTAGAACTAGGGGGCATAATCGCAGGATAAGGGGTCGGCCATTTAAGACTGAGATGAGGAGGAATTTCTTCACTCAGAGGGTTGTGAATCTTTGAAATTCTCTACCCCAGAGGACTGTGGATGCTGAATCATTGCGTGTATTCAAAGCTGAGATCGATAGATTTTTGGACTCTAGGGGAATCAAGGGATATGGAGATCGGGCGGGAAAGTGGAGTTGAGGTTGAAGATCAGCCATGATCTTATTGAATGGCGGAGCAGGCTCGAGGAGCCGTGTGGCCTACTCCTGCTCCTATTTCTTATGTTCTTTTCCCTCTCATCCCTGACGCCCCCTGTGGTTGACCTGCCTGCCGACAGCCAGTGACCAGGCTCACCCTCCAAAAAATGGCCAAAAAATGGGCAAGGTACCCTCACGCACGGGGACCCGACCCTGTCGACCGTCAGGAGAGGAAGCCGGACGAGGGAATAAAAAGTTAATTAGAAAGAAAAAAACAAAGTTGCCCCCTTCTTAAAAAAAAGGACAAGTATCATGGTATCATGGTAGGTGCAGCACAGCAGGAGGTCCTTCCGCCTTGTAGCGGCTCTTTGAAAGAGCTATCCAATTAGTCCCATTCCCCTACTCTTTCCCCATAGCCCTGTAAATGTTTTCCTTTTCAAGTATTTATCCAATTCCGCTTTTGAAAGTTACTATTGAATCTGCTTCCACCGCCCTTTCAGGCAGTGCGTTCCAGATCATAACAACTCGCTGTGTAAAAAAATGTTTCCTCATGTCGCCTCTGGCTCTTTTGCCGATTACCTTAAATCTGTGTCTTCTGGTTACCGACCCTCCTGCCAGTGGAAACAGATTCTCTGTTCTAAGGAGAGTTCCCTTTGATCTCAGATTGCGTCGCTGTGCAATAAACCTCATTGAGGCGAACATTTAAATTCGGGAGGAAACCAAAGGGGGGAGGAAAAAAAAGGAGCGTGTTTCCAAGAGAGGATTATAGACTGGTCCTTGCAGTGAGAGATGTAAATAGAAGCACCCCAGCTCTATCAAGCGGCTCCGTTGAATTGTATTGGTAAACATTATTCGTTGTTAAAGACCTCTGGGCTCACGAACCTTCCATCTTTCATTAGCTTGGACAATGCAGGCTGAGATGTTTAACCAAAAAAAAAAAATGGGCTGACTCAGAGGGCGGGATAGGCCGAGGAATTTAAGCTGATAATCGCAACAAAAAAAAAGGGTTCTCTCTGTTGGCGAATGAAACTCGACCCAATTGATCTGTCAGATTTCGTGCTGCATTTTTTTCCCCCCATATTTGCTCAGTAAACCCCCAGGAGTGCGGCCTTTTCACCTTGACTCCGTTGCGATCTATCAAGTGCCGCACTCCGCAAGACAAGTCGCCGTCAGTCAGTACAGAAGACGCAAGATTGGCACGGTGGAGAAAATTAACCCATGGCACCACCGAATTACCATTTCACCCTGAACAGAGGCGCCCTGTTCAATGAAGCAGTGGGCCTTGGGGGGGGGGGGGGGGGGGGGGGGTGGTGAATGGCTTGTGTACTGATTTGGGCACCGGCTTGGAGCCCAGCCTCAAATTCTAGCTGGACAAGCAAGGAGAAGCAGACCAGTGCTCTGTGCTGGCAAGCAGTGTGGTTCTGATCGGGTAAACCCAGCAGCACACACTTTGTAACTCAGCGCAGATTTGGCACCCCTGCTGTACACTTGGTACCCCCGGGCATATTTTGCACACTTTGGCACACCTGTGTACACTTGGTACCCCCACGCACACTGAGCATACCTGTGCACACTTGACAGCCCCCCCCGGTACACACTTGACAGCCCTCCCCGGTACACACTTGGCACCCCTGCTGCACACTTGGGCTTCCTTAAGACTTGACTGTTGCCAACCTGTGCCTTAGTTCTCTGGGCTTAGGTGAGTGGGGCCCGTCGCTATACAGGGATAGGACACAATCTCTATTGGGCAAACACCTGCGACTTCCTTGGCAGTTTGGTTTGGAGACTCTTAAACACGATGCTGAGGCATCACTCCGTCCCGGAATAAACCTTTTGTACTGTCGTTCTGCACCTTAAACCCCTAACTCTGGCCCTTAGAGTGTCCAAAGCAATTAACGAACAAGCTCAGCCTGGCTGCGGCCAGTATCAGTGCAGCAGGAATCGGAAACCCCTCCCAGAATAACAGATGATTCAATCATTGAACGGCGTAAGCCGAACTATCTACTTATTCCATTGCGTCATGTCCAGCTGAGAATTGGTTCGATGATTTATGGATTTATGATGCATCTATGAGTAATGTCACAAGTTGCCTCACTGACATCTACCCCATGATATTACACTCAAATCCCGTAACTTTGAGGTGATATCACTTTGATTTATCTAGAATTCCGGAAGGTTCTTTAGCACGGTACTGGTCAATATGTGGCTTAACCTATTAAGGACTAGAAGCATTTTTGAAGCAAATAAGTTCATTACGAAGTGGATTAACAGAAGACAATCTTTTATTTCCATCAGGAGTTGGGTTTGGGCCTAGTCCAGACAGCTGTGCAGAGGTTTTCCTTCACTTTGGAACTGTATTGCATCAGTCAGGATCCTGTCCTTTCTCCTATACCAATTGGTCTTGAATCCAGGCAGAGGTCTGGGTGGGGTGGGTGTAGGAGGTCGGGAGTTGGTGGTTGCCAGTGACATCCACATCCTGAGAACAAATGTTTTAAAAAATCTATGGCTAATCACAGAATGCTTGATGCAGACACAGGCGGGGAATAAAGTGGGGAGGTTCCAGAGGCGTAGAATCATAGAAAGTTACGGTGCAGAAGGAGGCCATTCGGCCCGTCATGCCCGTGTCTAATCCCCCATTATAGGAGGCAACTGCCTGGAAATTCCATGGAGGTTCTCCCACATTATCCAGAGAAGCAGCATAAATGGCTGACCCATTTATACCATTGCTTCAGATTGGCTCCGCGGAGTTAGAGCAAGAGAATCCCTATGGGATTTAAGGGCCCAACTTCTCTGATCGACTGCGGGTTGCCTCACCGTTTATGACCACCAAGAGAAAACATAACAGGTGAACAAACCCTAACGCCCAGCCTCGTTTATCTCACGTAGCAGGTCTTTATGAGCTCACCTTGGCTCAATTGGCTGCACTGCCCCCTCCGCATCGGACTTTGTAGGTTCGAGCCCTGCGTTGGGATTTGATGCTCCGGTCCAGTACGGAGGGAGTGTCTTCCTTTGGATCAGATATTCAAGCAAGTCACAGTGCTGAAGTGTCACCTTTGATTACCCAGAACATATACGCTATCCAAGGCATTAATGAACAGCCAAGGAGATTAAACTTTACAGTCGTATGAAGCTCTGGTTAGACCCCATCTGGAGCACTGCGTTCAGTTCCGAGCACCGCACTTCAGGAAGGATATATTGGCCTTGGAGGGGGTGCAGCGCGGATTCACCAGAATGATACCAGGGCTAAAAGGGTTAAATTATGAGGACAGGTTGCATAGACTAGGCTTGTATTCCCTCGAGTATAGAAGATTGAGGTGTGATCTAATTGAGGTGTTTAAGATGATTAAAGGATGCGATAGGGTAAATGGAGAGAAACTATTTCCCCTGGTAGGGGGGAGTCCATGACCTTAAAATTAGAGCTAGGCCGTTCACGGGTGATGTCAGGAAGCACTTCTTTGCATAAAGGGTAGTGGAAATCTGGAAGATTGAGAGTGATAGATTTTTTTTTAGGTAAAGGTATTAAGGGTTACAGAACCAAGGCAGGCAGATGGAGTTGAGATACAGATCAGCCTTGATCTAATTGAATGGCGGAACAGGCTCGAGGGGCTGAATGGCCTGCTCCTGTTCCTATGCTGCTAACGTGGTTTACAAGGAGGACACCAGCCACGTTGGAATGCTGCGAAAGATCATGCTCGCTTCCGTTTTAAGGTGGAGATTGTTTTTTTTTTTGAGACAGGAGATGGGTCTGCGATTCCGAAACCGCGAGGCAACGCAAGAGTTAAAGTGGGAATCGGACCAGATTGTGCGATCACGCGAGGAAATCTCCAGAGGTGCTAAACTGCTCTGTCTTTTCTCTCGCAAAGCAGCCACTCCATGCATCAAAGCAATTAGCCCGAGTGAAGGCTGGACTACAGGAGGAGCCACCGTCATCATTATCGGGGACAACTTCTTTGACGGATTGCAGGTTGTTTTCGGAACGATGCTGGTTTGGAGTGAGGTACGTCCTAAATCACCCCAAAATAAACCATACAGCTGTCGATTAGGAACCGAATACCATTAGCATGTGTCCTATTTAAGAACCTGAGCTCCATTAAGTTTTTAAATGCGGCTGACCAGCTTTGGAAAAAAAAAATAATAATAACGTATTTCATCCCAATTATTTTTCCTGCTTCCTCAGTCTCTCTCCTAGGAGACTGTTCCCCCAAGTGAGCAGGGGGGAGGGGGAGGTCTACGGTCTATTCCTGCTCCTTTTCCAATGCTTCACTTAAATTAGCTGCTTGGATGTTTTTTTTTTGCTAGACTCCCCTCTAGTCATTGCTTCCCCCACACCCTGGGGAATGGCTCGCGACTTCACTTTGCAGTTTTGATGCTTGGGGACATGGAGACCCTGAAGGTCCTGGACTTGTTCCTCGGGCCCCACCCACTCGCCTTGTGTTAGGTCAGCTGATCTCAGCAAAGTCTTAGAACGTCTGGGCAAGGGAGGGGCAAAGATCAGACAGGGAGGTCTCTCTCTCTTCATTGATCTATATCTAGTGACTCACACCCCCTCTCTCCCCCCAGTCTTGCTGTAAAGCACTTTGGGACATCCTGAGGTGATAGGCACTATATAAATGCAAATCTTTCTTTCTGGAAAAAAAGAAAGGAACTGTGTTCAGTCCTGGTCACCGCACCTTAGGAAGGATATATTGGCCTTGGAGGGAGTGCAGCGTAGATTTACTAGAATGATACCCGGACTCCAAGGGATAAATTACGAGGCGAGATTACACAAACCAGGGTTGTATTCCCTGGAATTTAGAAGGTTAAGGGGTGATTTAATCAAAGTTTTCAACATATTAAGGGAAACTGATAGGGTAGATAGAGAGAAACCATTTCTGCTGGTTGGGGAGTCTAGGACTAGGGGACATGGCCTAAAAATTAGAGCCAGGAGTTTCAGGAGTGAAGTTAGGAAACACTTCTACACGCAAAGGGTGGTAGAAGTTTGGAACTCTCTTCCGCAAACAGCAGTTGATGCTAGCTCAATTGTTAATTTTAAATCTGAGATTAATAGATTTTTGCTAACCAAAGGTTTATTTTTATTCGTTCATGGGATGTGGGCATCACTGGCAAGGCCAGCATTTATTGCCCATCACTAATTGCCCTTGAGAAGGTGGTGGTGAGCCGCCTTCTTGAACCGCTGCAGTCCGTATTAAGGGATATGGGGCTAAGGCAGGTAAATGGAGTTAGGTCACAGATTAGCCATGATCTCATTGAATGGTGGAACAGGCTGGAGGGGCTAAATGGCCTACTCCTGTTCCTATGTTCCTAAAAGGGTGCAGCGCAAGAGGATTGGGCTGACACTGTGAAACCCCTTCCATGGTCGAATAGCCTGTCGACGCGCACAGCCTAATCTAAAGCATGTGAAATGCCCGCCACCCCCCGGGGCAAGATGCCAGAGGGCAGCTAGAGTCTGTACTCCAGAACGAATCAGGGGAGAGCAAATTCGAAGGAAAGAAAAAAACACACACGCGTGAAAGTTAAGATAACGACCCAAAGCAACCTGAGCAGCAAAATGATGAAGGGTTTTGAAAGAGTAAATGAAGAGAATCTGTCTCCACTGGCGGGAGGGTCCAGAGGACACAGATTTAAAATAATTGGCAAAAGAGCAAGAGGCAAGATGAGGGGAATTTTTTAACACAGCGAGTTGTGATGATCTGGAATGCGCTGCCTGAAAGGGTGGTGGAAGCAGATTCAATAGTAACTTTCAAAAGGGAATTGGATAAATACTTGAAAGGAAAATTTTGCAGGGCTATGGGGAAAGAGCGGGGGAGAGTGGGACTAATTGGATCGCTCTTTCAAAGAGCTGGCACAGAGCCAAATGGCCGCCTCCTGTGCTGTAAGATTCTCTGATTCTAATCCTGTAAATATAGGCAACATACTCCATACATCAGCTGCTCGTTAATGTAAATATGTGGAAATATTATTAATGATAATTAAAAACGAAAACAAAAACAACAGTAACAACATAAAAGGGTGGAGAACAGAATTTAAAAAGTTTTACGTTTATGTTTCACAGCCAATAGGTAACTTTTAAAAATCCAACCTCTGCTCTGTCGGCAAATAGGCACAGCAAGATCCCACAAACAGGAGCTAAATGAATAATTGGCCTGTTCTGTCGGTGATGGGGTAAATGTTGGCCAAGACACCAGGACAACTCCCCTGCTCTTTATTTTTTAAAACACCCATGGAAACAGTTTCTCCCTATCTACTCTTATCAAAACCCTTCATAATTTTGGACACCTCTATTAAATCTCCCCTTAACCTTCTCGGCTCTAAGGAGAACAACCCCAGCTCCTCCAGTCTCTCCAGTGTTTGAGCTTAAAGGCTGATGGACACATTGTCACGGCTCTATGTCCATAGAATCTGGAGAATCGCTGATAGGACAGTCACCGCCATGGGGACACAATGTGATCCACATCAGGTTGGCTGGGTTCAAAGTTCACTTTACCGTTTTACTCTAATCTCGGTATTTGTACTCTCTCTTCCTGCCAGCTGATCACGCCTCACGCGATACGAGTGCAGACCCCTCCGCGGCACATACCCGGTGTGGTGGAAGTCACGCTGTCTTACAAGTCCAAGCAGTTCTGTAAAGGAGCACCGGGGAGATTCGTCTACACAGGTCAGTGTTGGGCACTATGACTATTCTACCTGGTTCACCGATACTTACTATGTTCCCTGCCCTTCTGCAACATTGGGCCGTACAACAGAAGGAGCCACGACTGCAAGGCATCCACCTCAACACAGACCCATAGATTTATACAGCACAGAAGGTGGCCATTCAGCCCATCGTTCCTGTGCCGCCTCTTTGAAAGAGCTATCCAATTAGTCCCACTCCCCCCTGCTCTTTCCCCATATCACCTGCAAATTTTACCTTTTCAAGTATTTATCCAATTCCTTTTTGAAAATTTACCGTTGAATCTGCTTCCACTGCCCTTTCAGTTAGTGCATTCCAGATCATAACAACTCGCTGCATAAAAAAAATTCTTCTCATCTCCCCCTCTGGTTCTTTTGCCAATTATCATCAATCTGTGTCTTCTGGTTACCGACCCTCCTGCCAGTAGAAACAGTTCCTCTTTAAATACTCTATCAAAACACCTGATAATTCTGAACCCCTCCAATAAATCTCCCCTTAAGGGGTCGGCCATTTAGGACCAAGATGAGGAAACATTTCTTTACTCAGAGGGTTGTGAATCTTTGGAATTCTCTACTCCAGAGGGCTGTGGATGCTGAAGATGAGATGGATGGATATTTGGACACTAAGGGAATCAAGAGATATGGGGATTGGGCGGGAAAGTGGAGTTGAGGCAGAAGACCAGCCAGACTTTCAAAAGACGTTTGATAAAGTGCCGCACGGTAGGCTTATCATCAAGATTGCGGCCCATGGAATAAAGGGGGCAGTAGCAACATGGTTACAGAATTGGCTAAGGGACAGGAAACAGAGAGCAGTGGTGAACGGTTGTTTTTCGGACTGGAGGGAGGTGTACAGTGGTGTTCCCCAGGGGTCAGTGCTGGGACCACTGCTTTTCTTGATATATATTAACGACTTGGACTTGGGTATACAGGGCACAATTTCAAAATTTGCAGATGACACAAAACTTGGAAGTGTGGTGAACAGTGAGGAGGATAGTGATAGACTTCAAGAGGACACAGACAGGCTGGTGGAATGGGCAAACACGTGGCAGATGAAATTTAATGCAGAGAAATGCGAAGTGATACATTTTGGTAGGAAGAACGAGGAGAGGCAATATAAACTAGAGGGCACAACTCTAAAGGGGGTACAGGAACAGAGATCTGGGGGTATATGTGCACAAATCATCGAAGGTGGCAGGGCAGGTTGAGAAAGTGGTTAAAAAAGCATACAGGGTCCTGGGCTTTATAAATAGAGGCATAGAGTACAAAAGTAAGGAAGTCATGATGAACCTTTATAAAACACTGGTTTGGCCACAACCGGAGTATTGTGTTCAGTTCTGGGCACCGCACTGCAGGAAAGATGTGAAGGCCTTAGAGACAGTGCAGAAGAGATTTACTAGAATGATGTCAGGGATGAGGGACTTTAGTTATGTGGATAGACTGGAGAAGCTGGGGTTGTTCTCTTTGGAACAGAGAAGGTTGCAAGGAGATTTGATAGAGGTGTTCAATTTCATGAAGGGTCTAGGCAGAGTAGATAGAGAGAAACTGTTCCCATTGGCGGAAGGGTCAAGGACCAGAGGACATAGATTTAAAGTGATTGGCAAAAGAACCAAAGGTGACATGAGGAAAAACTTTTTTACACAGCAAGTGGTTGGGATCTGGAATGCACTGCCTGAGGGGGTGGTGGAGGCAGATTCAATCATGGCCTTCAAAAGGGAACTGGATAAGTACTTGAAAGGAAAAAATTTGCAAGGCTACGGGTAAAGGACGGGGGACTGGCTGGATTGCTCTTGCACTGAGCCGACGCGGACTCGATGGGCCGAATGGCCTCCTTCCGTGCTGTAACCTTTCTATGATTCTATGATCTTAGTGAATGGTGGAGCAGGCTTTTTTTTTTTATTCGTTCACGGGTTGTGGGCGTCGCTGGCGAGGCTGGCATTTATTGCCCATCCCTAATTGCCCTTGAGAAGGTGGTGGTGAGCCGCCTTCTTGACTTTTCGTAGCGAGATTTTACAACTGAGTGGCTTGCTAGGCCATTTCAGAGGGCAATTAAGAATCAACCACATTGCTGTGGGTCTGGAGTCACATATAGGCCAGACCGGGTAAGGGCGGCAGGCTTCCTTCCCTGAAGGACATTAGTGAACCAGATGGGTTTTTACGACAATCCGGTAGTTTCATGGCCATCATTACTGATACTAATATTTTAATTCCAGATTTTTATTTAATTAATTGAATTTAAATTCACCAGCTGCCGTGGCGGGATTTGAACTCATGACTCTGGATTTTAGTCCAGGTCTCTGGATTACTAGTCCAGTAACATAACCACTATGCTACCGTACCCGCTTGAGGGGCCGTATGGCCTACTGCTGCTCCCATTTCTTATGTTCTCCTGCTCTGTGCTGCCGTAACGTCGGTGGAGTGGGAGAAGCTCTGAGGAAGGGGAGGGAAGATGTTTGCTCTCTTGTTTGGGTCCAAGGGTAGAGCATAAGTGAAGGACGGGCGAGAGCTTTTACCTCTCGGCACAATGGCTCCCAACGGCACTTCTCGAAGTATAACTAATGGTTTGGAATTACACAAAAGAAACGAGTGCCGTCACCTTCATATATTTTCTTTCTCCCTGGACTTCTTATGTTGGATTCTGTCATGTCGGAGTGTTCTGATGGTGACCTTTAGACTGTATTAACAGGCCTTGTTGTTTCGGACACATGAAAAACCCTATTAGATTTACCAGGGTGATACGCTTTTGTCAGGCTGACAACAAACTCTCCGAATATCACGCTGGATGATCTGTTTCTATGGTGTCGGGAAGCAGATAGATTGAAAAATAGATTTGCCCATCAATGTATTATTCAACAGGTTTGGTACAACAAAAATTCCATCAACACAACACATTGGGTACAAAGGGGATAAGAAGAGAGCTGAGTATTGATAACGCCAGAGCATCACTAGGCCAGGACGGCTTGTTATGATGTGAGATGTATTAACCCTTTAAAAGGCCTCAGTCTCCTTGCTGCCCTTAACAATACGGGCCATCTGGTTTATCCAGCATGGTAAAGGGTGAAGTGTTGCTTGCAAGCCACTTATTCCACTTGAATCTTTTTATCTTAAAGGAGGAGAGAGAGGCAGAGAGGTTTAGGGAGGGAATTCCAGCGCTTAGGGCCTGGGCGGCTGAAGGCGCGGCCGCCAATGGCGGAGCGATTAAAACCGGGGATGCGCGAGAACTAGTAATAGAAAGTAAAGCTGCGTCTGCATTGCCCCGGCGCATTGATTTTAACGGCCAGGCCCCGTTTTAATATCTGAGATCGATCTCTCATCCAAAGCCGGCGGGAATGGGGTCAAGGCCGGGTTGGCAGAACTCTCACCAGCTGGGACAAGTTTTATCGAGGCCCTCTCGAAAGCTCCTCTAAATCTGGAGTTGCCAACTCTGGTTGGATACATTCCTGGAGGTTTCATCACATGACTTCCCGACCTGGTCAAACAGCCTTCTTCCGCCCATCTCCGATATTTTTATGACTAAAAGTGTTCAAAGAAAATTATTTTTAAATCAATTTTTGTAACGCTGCTATGATTTTTCTCCCAGGTGTTGCTCACAGCAGTGATCGATCTTTTAATTCCTGGAGGCTCCAGGGCAATCCTGGAGGGTTGGCAACCCCACCTAAACCTTTAGAAGGGAAAGGTCACCCATCCCGAAAGGGGATCGATAAACTTTTCTAAAAGACGCTTCCTTTGGAGCTGAAGATTTCCTTTGCCTCAGGGAAACTCAGTCGGAATTGGCTGTCTTGCCCGAGTGGGTCGGGGAGAGCCCATCGCTGAACTGCTCCCCAACCATCCTTTCATAGGATGATAGAATACTACTGCTCAGATTGAGGCCGTTCGGCCCATCGTGCCTGTGGTTGAAAAAGCTCCATCCGACTTTGTTTCCTAACCTTAACTTTCTAATGTTTAAAACCAAAGTTCTTTCTTTCGAATCCCTTAGTGGGTGACCGAGGCAGGTATTTAGTTTCCCTGGGCTGCTCCCCGATTGCTCTCCAGTCGGGAGGAGCGTGCACTCCAAGATTGGAGGGCAGAATCAGGCTGGGGCAGCGATGCCCCTCACGGTTGAAAAGCCTGCCGCCTAGTGGCGGAGCGCTGAAGGTGCAGCCGGCGCCTGTGGAACCGGGCGGGATGAGTCACTGGGACAGGAGGGAAGAAAATTCGGGTGGCAGAGGCCGGCTTTTGCATTTCCTTTACAGAGCTGTGACTGTGAGCGTAAATCTCGAAACTAATGCGGTATGAAATCCTTATTCTAGCTGTTAGTAAAGACACTCAATAAAAATCATCATTAGATTGACAAAGAACGGTAATAAAATTGATGTTATGAGCCCGGCACTTTGAGCTGTCTGAGAAACGTCATATAGTGAGCAGTCCGAGCCTCTAGACCCATGGTGTGTGTACAGCCAACAACTAAATCTTCGTTCCCGGGGACAGCGTCAAACTGTACTCTCATTGAGATGATCTGTGGCCCTCCCTAACCGTCCCCTGCCCCCCCCACCACTGTTCGCGCTTTAACGGAGGCCCCCTTACAGAAATTTATGGATGAGTTAATGAGAGAAGCTTGTGAGCTATCGACAGGCAGAGCACAACACACACCTTCGTCGGGAATAAGAGACAGACTGCTGCAATAATTTAGCTCCCATCGATCGCCCACCCTTGTTGGGAGTATTGATCCTGATTTATGCTATCAGCTCACTCCGGCAATCCGCTCACATCCACCAAGAACTTAAAGTAATTAATATTAATAAAGAAAAAGTACTGGAGAAATTAATGCCGACAAATCGCCTGGACCTGATGGCTTACATCCTAGAGTTCTAAAAGAGGTGTCTGCAGAGATAGTGGATGCATTGGTTGTGATCTTCCAAAATTCCCGAGATTCTAGAACGGTCCCAGCGGATTGGAAGGTAGCAAATGTAACCCCGCTATTCAAGAAAGGAGGGAGAGAGAAAACAGGGAACTACAGAGAGATAGATAGATTTTTGGACTCTAGGGGAATCAATAGATATGGGGATCGGGCAGGAAAGGTTGAGTTGAGGTTGAAGATCAGGCATCATCTGACATCAGTCGTCGGGAAAATGCTGGAATCCATTATTAAGGATGTGGTAACAGGGCACTTAGAAAATCATAATATGATCAGGCAGAGTCAACATGGTTTTATGTGTTTGACAAATCTATTAGAATTATTTGAGGATGTAACTAGGATAGATAAAGGGGAACCAGTGGATGTCAAATATTTGAATTTTCAAAAGGCACTCGATAAAGTGCCACACAAGAGGTTGTTACCCAAGATAAGGGCTCATGGGGTTGGGGGTAATACATTAGCTTGGATAGAGGATTGGTTAATGGACAGAAAACAGAGAGTAGGGATAAATGGGTCATTTTCAGGTTGGCAGGCTGTAACTAGTGGGATACCTCAAGGATCAGTGCTGGGGCCTCGGCTATTTACAATCTATATTAATGGCTTAGATGAAGAGACTGAGTGTAATGTATCCAAGTTTGCTGACGATACAAAGCTCGGTGGGAAAGTAAGCTGTGAGGAGGACACAAAGAGTCTGCAAAAGGATATAGACAGGTTACGTGAGTGGGCAAGGAGGTGGCAGATGGAGTATAATGTGGGGAAATGTGAGGTTATTCACATTGGTAGGAAGAATATAAAAACAAAATATTTATTAAATGGTGAGAAATTATTAAATGTTGCTGTTCAGACAGTACAAGGGTGTCCTTGTACACAAAGCACAGAAAGTTAACATGCAGGTACAGCAGGCAATTAGAAAGGCAAATGGTATGTTGGCCTTTATTGCAAGGGGGTTGGAATACAAGAGTAAGGAAGTCTTCCTGCAATTATACCGGGCTTTGGTGAGACCTCACCTGGAGTACTGTGTACAGTTTTGGTCTCTTTATCGAAGGAAGGATATACTCGCCTTAAAGGCGGTGCAGTGAAAGTTCACTAGATTGATTCCTGGGATGAGAGGGTTGTCCTATGAGGAGAGATTGAGTAGAATGGGCCTATACTCTCTGGAATTTAGAAGAATGAGAAATGATCTCATTGAAACATATAAGATTCTGAGATGGTTTGACAGGGTAGATGCTGAGAGATTGTTTCCCCTGGCTGGAAAGTCTAGAACGAGGGGGCATAGTCTCAGGATAAGGGATCAGCCATTTAAGACTGAGATGAGGAGGAATTTCTTAACTCAGAGTTGTGAATCTTTGGAATTCTCTACTCCAGAAGGCTGTGGCTGCTCAGTCGTTGAATATATTCAAGGCTGAGATTGATAGCTTTTTGGACTCAAGGGGAATCATGGGATATGGGAATTGGGCAGGAAAGTGGAGTTGAGGTTGAAGATCAGCCATGATCTTATTGAATGGCGGAGCAGGCTCGAGGGGACGTATGGCCGACTCCTGCTCCTATTTCTTATGTTCATATGTTCAGCCGCCTCCTCGCCCCCCCACCTTGACCCCGTTTTATGTGCTCGTTCAGTTCCTTTATTCTCCTGCCTCGTGAGGTAGCATTGTACTTCAAAAATAGGATTTGGGTGATGGAGGTGCATTTGAACGCTGGCTTTTCAAACTCCGCGTTCATGATTGAGTGTTGAAGGACAGAAACATTCTTGCGCTGATCTCACCTCTCAGAATCATCTCTGACTGGTTCGCATGAATTGCTCCGATAGGGTAGACGTAGAGAAGATGGTTCCACCTGCGGGGGGGAGACCAGAACTAGGGGCCATAAATATAAGATAGTCGCCAATAAATCCAACAGGGAATTCAGGAGTAACTTCTTTACCCAGAGAGTGGTTAGAATATGGAACTCACTACCACAAGGAGTGGTTAAGGCGAATAGCAGAGATGCATCTAAGGGGAAACTAGATAAACACACGAGGGAGAAAGGAATAGAAGGATATGTTGATGGAGTTAGATGAAGAAGGGTGGGAGGAGGCTTGTGTGGTGCATAAACACCAGCATGGACCTGTTGGGCCGAATGGCCTGTTTCTGTGCTGTACATTTTATGTAATTCTACGTAAAGTGCAGTGTCTGTTCTGTAAGTATATATGGCAGCCATTTTGAGAACAGTAAGTCCCGCAATTAGTGTTGAGTTGAACAATTTTTCTGGTATCAGTAATTGAGGGAGGGATGTTGGGTGAGGACATCAGGAGCACACTTTGCTGTCTCTTCAGTTGCAAGGGATCTTTAATGTCCGCGAACCAGCAGAACAGCTGGATGGGACCTCAGTTTAATGTCTAATTCAAAGGTTAGGGCCTCCAACTTTGCGGCACTCCTTCAGGGACGCACAGGAGTGTCAGCTTCGATTCGGAGCTCAAACTCCTAACATGGGGCTCAAACCCACAAGCTTACGACCTAGAGGTGAGTAAGAATTTGCATTTCTATAGCGCCTTTAGGGCCTCAGCATGTCCTGATGAAGTACTTTTGAAGTGTAGTCACTGTTGTAATGTAGGAAACGCGGCAGCCAATTTGCGCACAGCAAGATCCCACAAACAGCTATGATCTGTTCTTTAAGTGATGTTGGTTGAGGGATAAATATTGACCACGACACCAGGGAGAACTCCCCTGCTCGCCTTCCAAATAATATCACGGGATCTTTTACATCCACCTGAGAGGGCAGATGGGACCTCGGTTTCACCTCATCATCTGAAAGTCGGCACCTCCGACAGTGCAGCACTCCCTCAGTACTGCACTGGGAGCGTCGGCCTAGATTATGTGCTGAAGTCTCTGGAGTGGGGCCTGAAACCACGACCTCGAGAGGAGCGAGGGGCCTTGTCGGCATACTAGTGGTGCTGGTCGCGCCTTCACAGGCAGCTCGCCCAACGGGAAAGGTCAATTTAGGGACTCGCCGACAGCGGAGCACTCTGGCTTCTCCTCCTCCTCCTGACTCTGCAGAGAACTGTTTATTTAGGTTGGCGGCTGTGAGGGGGTCACTGGAAAGAACCTTGAGCCCCATGCCTGCCCCTCTCATCAGGAACTAATTTCTCCGTCTCAGCAGGCGTAAAGACGCTGATTAAGCCCCTGCGGAACAGACTCGAGGGTCTAAGTGGCCGACTCCTGTTCCTATGTTCTGATTAACATATTCAAGGGGCCTAACACCTGTTATAGTTGTCTGCGGGGGCCATGTCTGATTGCGTCCTCAGCTGACGTACGCGCAGTGACACGGAGCTGCATGGATCACTGCTTAGCAGTCAAGAGCGGGAACGCTAATTGGTTATTGTCCCGGCTGGGGAGCAGCTAGCTCCACTGTGACGAGGATTGAACCTGGAACTCCTGGTTTGTTATGGCTTTTTACCACAGCAGGGAGCACATTACCAAGTAAGACGTCGGGGCAGGGGAGGGATGTCCCATTCAGTTGTTTCAATGGACTAATAATTGGAACCCACACACACACACTCAACTTGTGTTTACATAGCACCTTTAACGTAATAAAACGTCACAAGCCACTTCACCTGAGCTTAATCGGAGAAAGTTTGTCACCGATCCACCTAAGGAGATGTTAAGACAAGTGACAAAAAGTTTCATCGAAGAGGTACGTTTTAGCTGTGGCTCAGTGGTATCACTCTCCTTTGAGTCAGGATTCAAACCCACTCCAGAGACTTGAGCGTATAATCCAGGCTGACACTCCAGTACAGTACTGAGGGAATGCTGCACTGTCAGAGGTGCCGTCTTTCAGATGTGACGTTAAACCGAGCTTGCTGTGCGCAGATTAGCTGCCGCGTTTCCTACATTTACAACAGTGACTGCACTTCAGAAGTACTTCTTTGGCTGTAAAGTACTTTGGGATGTCCTGAGGTTGTGAAAGGCGCTATATAAATGCAAGTCCTTCTTTTAAAGGAGAGAGCGGTGGAGAGGTTTAGGGAGGGAATTCCAGAGCTTAGGGCCTAGGCAGCTGAAGGCACGGCCGCTAATGGTGGGAGGAAGGGAGTTGGAGATGCATAAGCGGCCAGAATCGGAGGAACGCAGAGATCTCGGAGAGTTGTGGGTCTGGAGGAGGTTACAGAGATAGGGAGGGGCGAGGCCGTGGAGGGATTCGAAAACAAGGATGAGAATTTTAAAATCGAGGCGTTGCCGAACAGGGAGCCAATGTAGGTCAGCGAGCACAGGGGGTGATGGGCAAACGGGACTCGGTGCGAGTTAGGATACGGCCAGCAGAGTTTTGAATGAGCTGAAGTTCACGGAAGGTGGAAGAAAACACTATTAACGGAATCCTCACCATCGCCTAAGTTTTTTTTTGCCAGTCGGGAGATGAGGTGACGAGTGAAGTGACTTTAGAAACCAATCACCATCCAGAACTATCGATCATACATCAACCACAGGTTTAATGAGGCCGCTTTTAAATGGCGAGTTTACTTTCTCAAAGTGTTGATGCCCTCTCTCATGGACCTCCCCCCGAGGGGCCAAGTCCTTCATTCAATTTTTAAGTGATAGTCAGCCCCGGAATTACAGGCTTTAGCCCCTCGCAAGGAACCGTCTGAGTTTAAAGTTCATGAAATGTCTTTGAGAATCGATCCTGCCGATTGATTTTAGTCTCTCCAAACCTTTGAAGTTTTAATATTTTTAAAAGGGTGTTTGGGTTTTTATTTTTTTTGCTGAGATGAAGCGACGGGAGAGACAGGCAGCTCGGTCTTTACCAAAGGGACTGTCGTCGTGCGGGTTGGGAATTTGTGGACGCGTTCGTCGCAGGAGTCGGACGAGTGTTTCAGCCCTTCCATTAAGATGAAAGAAAGACTTTTACACGTTCACGCAGGAGTCGGACGCATCTCGCAGAAAGACCGCAAAGCGATTTGCATACAATGAACCCTTTTTGCTGTGCAGTGCGAATGTGGCAGCCATTTTGTGCACAGCAAGATCCAGCAAGCATCATCTGATTTTTGATTGAGGGGGGGGGAGCTGTTGCCCAGGACAGCAGAGGAACTCCCCGTTCTTCTTCAAATAGCGCTGTAGGTTCTTTAATGTCCAAACTAACGGGGCATTAGTTTCTATCGCGCCTTTCTATGACCTCAGGGTGTCCCAAGGCACTTTGCAACCAATGAAGTACTTTTTGAAGTGTAGTCACTGTTACAACGTAGGAAACGCGGCAGCCAATTTACGCACAGCGAGATCCCACAAACAGCAATGAGATAAAGGTCAGATATTCTGGTTTTTTTTTTAGTAATGTTGACATCGGGGAGAACTCCCCTGTTCTTTGAAATAATGCTGTGAGACTTTTTAACGGGGCAGAAGTGGCCTTGGTTTAACTGGTCTCAGTCTCATCCGAAAGACTGCTCCTCCAACATGCAGCACTCCCTCAGCACTAGATTTTGTGCTCAAGTCTCTGGAGTGGGACTTGAACCCAAGACCTTCTGACTCTAAGCCACGGCTGACGGGTAACGTCGCATCTGAAGAGCGGAACCCCCCCCGCCCCTCCCCTGACCGTACCACACTGGGAGCATCAGCAAGAATTATATCGTCAAGGACCAGAGCGATTGTTGCAGTGGAGAATCGGCCAGTGTTCCCGGTCCTGAATACAAACAAACAAACATACGAAAATGACAAGGAGGAAAAGACAAGCTGGTCCATCAATCCTGCCCCACACTCGTGCTGGCCAGAGTATCACGGCTAGACGCTCCCTCTCTCCCTCCCTCCCCCCCTCCCCTATGTAATCTACTGGGAGAGGCAAAAAAACAGAGAACAACCCAGGGCCAATAAGGGAAAAAATACTCTGTAAAATTCCTCTCTGACCCCCTCAGGTGATCAAAACCAGTCCTGGAGTTCACATGGACCATGTGTTGTCTGTAAAGAGTCAATGGATAGCATTCATTGGTTTTGAATAGAATTATTACATAGAATGTACAGCACAGAAACAGGCCATTTGGCCCGACTGGTCTACGCTGGAGGTTATGCTCCACACGAGCCTCCTCCCTCCCTACTTTGTCTAATCCTATCAGTATATCCTTCTATTCCTTCCTCCCTCATGTGTTTATCTAGTTTCCTCTTAAATGCATCTATACTAGTCGCCTCAACTATTTCTTGAGTTAGCGAGTTCCACATTCTCACCACTCTCTGGGTAAAGAGGTTTCTCCTGAATTGCCTATTGGATTTATTAGTGACTACCTTATATTGATGGCCCCTAGTTTTGGACTCCCCCACAAGTGGAAACACCTTCTTTAGCTGGCAAATGTGTGTCGGAATTGGATGAAGATGGCATCAGACTCAATCCTTTGCATTCAAACAGGCAACCTACACTCACTGTTTAGGCTCACACATGAAAAATGACCACTTAAACGAGGTAATGGAGAGCAGTCATAACCCCAGCAACTTTTGTGCATCCCCCCCACTCCCTTTGCCCCACCATTGGCGGCCGTGCCTTCGGCTGTCTACGCCCTCAGCTCTGGAATTCCCTCCCTAAACTCCTCCACCTCTCTACCTCTCCCTCCTCTTTTAAGACGCTCCTCAAAAACCTACCTGTCCGACTGTGCGGTTGCTCAACTGTCCTAATGTCTCCTCCTTTGGCTCGGTGTCCAATTTTTGTTGTACTAAGTTACGGGCGACGTATAAATTCAAGTTGTTGTTGAGTCAGGAGTAGAATGGAGAACAGCGGAGAGGAAATTGCGCCTGAATGAGCATGCTGCAATTGGTTAAAAGAGCTTTGCTATTTAACGGAATAGTGTTCTCTGCTGCCGCAGCCTCATTCCTCATCTTAATGAGTACCGGAGCCACAGTAAAAAGACTTGAACAGGATAATAATGACTCAGATAACTGTACAAAACTGCTTCAGGTCGCGTTGTGTGTGTGCGTTTTTAATACGGCCCTGCTTTCTCTCCTGCCTATCCTGGCAGTTCCAGTAGATTTGAGGTCATTATCATTTGCCAGCATTTCATCATCATCATGCAGCAATTTATTACTGAAAGTCCAAAAAATAAACCCTCGCTGGATGCCTTTCTCTCTAAGTTTAGCTCATTAAGGAATGGTCCCCTCACTAATGAAAGATTGGCCGTGTTCCCTTTCCCCGCCCACACTTCGGCTACCGCTACAAAAAACTTCCCGGAGCAGGAAAAGGCCTCAGGCCCAACAGGCCCGTCCCATTTTGATAGGCCTTAAACTCCACCAGCACCTCCTCCCCCATCTCCCCATATATCCCTCAATCTGTCCCGTCTTCAGAAATGTATTCAATTTCCCACTGAACCTACTTGTTCTGCTCCGTCTTTTGGACGAGACGTTAAACCGAGGCCCCGTATGCCCACTCAGGTAGATGTAAAAGTTCCCATGGCACTATTTCAAAGAAGAGCAGGGGAGTTCTTCCCGGTGTCCTGGCCAATATTTATCCCTCAACCAACATCACTAAAAAATCAGATTATCTTGACATTAGCCAATTGCTGTTTGTGGGATCTTGCTGTGCTCAAATTGGCTGCCGTGTTTCCTACATTACAACAGTGACTACATTTCAAAAGTACTTCATTGGCTGTAAAGCTCTTTGGGATGCAGTGAAGTTGTGAAAGTTGCTTTATAAATACAAGTCCTTTCTTTTCCTTCCTCAGTAACATATCTTTCACCACACGGACTGCAGTGTTTCAAGAAGGCGGCTCACCACCACCTTCTCAAGGGCAATTAGGGATGGGCAATAAATGCCGGCCTCGCCAGTGACGCCCACATCCCATGATCGAATTTTTAAAAAGTTACGCCTTAGGTGAAGAATTTCCGCCTGACTTACTCCTAAATCCTAACTCCTGAATAATTTATGAATTATTTTAACATGTGGCCCTAGTTATTTGAACCCTTCACCACATTGATTAATTTGCCTGGATTGACTTTGTCAATCGCCTCTCATATTCGTGAAAACCCCTCACTTAGATCATCTCAAAGTCTCCTCTTTCCTTGTAGCTCATTCCCATTAAGTTTGGGCTTCTTTTTGTCACCCTTCTCTGCACCCTCTCCAGTACATTGTGTCCTTGAGGAAGTGTCGTGATCGGAACTGTATGCACAACTGGAAGTGTGCTCTCGAGATATTGCAAATGCTCGATACAAGGCTGTTCTGAGCATTTGTAATCTCCTTCATCGTCGCTGGGTCACAGTCTTGGAACTCCCGACCTAACAGCGCTGTGGGAGCGCATTCACCACACGGACTGCAGCTGTTCAAGAAGGCAACGTTTAAGAATAGGTTAGAGAGGTGGTTGAAGGGAAACAGAATAAGGGGATATGGGAACATGGGGTATGGACGACGGCCTGTGCGGAGAATGAACACCAACACGGACTGGTTAGGCCGAATCGCCTGTTAACCGTGTAATAGTTTCTCTGTAATCTTTGGGTGGAAGGAGGCCATGTTCACATCAGATCACCTCACAACAAGCAAATTTAGATCCTGAGTCAGCTTGTATTCTCTCTCGAGCACTTATGCTCAGCTGGGTGCAAAGATCCATTATCAGAAGCCTGAGCGTGGGTTACTTAACTGATCTCAGAACAGGAAATAGTACAGGGTGGGCAGTACAAGATGGATAAACACTATTATGGTGTACGGGGAAATCACTATTATGGTGTACGGGGAAATCAGATGCGTATTTTCCCCTTTTGATGTAATTTATTTAACCATTCCAATTGACATTTTCTTTCCATTCATTCTTGGGATGTGGGCGTCACTGGCAAGGCCGGCATTTATTGCCCATCCCTAGTTGCCCTGAGAAGGTGGTGGTGAGCCGCCTTCTTGAACCGCTGCAGTCCGTGTGGTGAAGGTTCTCCCACAGTGCTGTTAGGAAGGGAGTTCCAGGATTTTGACCCAGCGACGATAAAGGAACGGCCGATATATTTCCAAGTCCTGTCCAGGTGCGGCCGAGGAAGCCTTGGCGAGTTGCTGCAGTGCATCCTGTGGATGGTACACACTGCAGCCACAGTGCGCCGGTGGTGAAGGGAGTGAATGTTTAGGGTGGTGGATGGGGTGCCAATCAAGCGGGCTGCTTTGTCCTGGATGGTGTCGTGCTTCTTGAGTGTTGTTGGAGCTGCACTCATCCAGGCAAGTGGAGAGTATTGCATCACACTCCTGACTTGTGCCTTGTAGATGGTGGAAAGGCTTTGGGGAGTCAGGAGGTGAGTCACTCGCCGCAGAATACCCGGCCTCTGACTTGCTCTGGTAGCCACAGGATTTATGTGGCTGGTCCAGTTGAGTTTATGGTCAATTACTTAACCTATTCTCTCTACTCCCCCCATTCCCTTGGTCTCCCAGGAAACGGAACGGGTAGTCCGGTGGGCTGCTTCTGCGCTGTTTTTTTCGCCGCAGCTCCTCTCCTATTTTCGAAGTTCTGGACTACAGCTCACCACCTTGCCCTGACCGCACTGCCCAGGTTTGGATCTCGCTGTCTGAAGGAGCACCGTCACAAACCAGCCGCTCCGTGGAACCCATTCCCCCGGCCCATAACCCAATACAGGTGCAACAAGTAAAAGATATCAGCCGATTGAAAAGAAAGCCTTGCATTTATATAGCGCCTTTCACGACCACAGGACGTCTTAAAGTGTTTTACAGCCAATTAGGTTTTTTTTTGACGTGTAGTCACTGTTGTAACGTAGGACGCACAGCAGCCAATTTGCGCACAGCAAGATCCCACAAACAGCAAGGAGTTAATGACCAGATAATCTGTTTTAGTGATGTTGGTCGAGGGATGAATATTAGCCAGGGCCACAGGGAGAGCTCCCCTGCTCTTCTTCGAAATAGTGGACATGGGATCTTTACTTCCACCTGAGAGGGCAGACGAGGCCTCGGTTTAACGTCTCATCCGAAAGGCGGAGCAGTACAAGTAAGTTCAGTGGGGAATTGAATACATTTCTGAAGACTGAAGAGATGGAGGGATATGGGGAGATGGGGGAGGAGGCGAGAGTGCTCCCCACTGAGCCACGGCTGACAGTTGTGGCTCAGTGATGCCAAGCTTGGGTTTTAAAAACTTCAAGACTGTGAGAGGAAGTGAGTGCAAATAAGATGGAGAGTTGAGAAACACACGGCGACATCTCTTTTCGGGTTGTGTCTGCCGTATTTCCAAACCTAAACCACATCACTAATACTAAGACAACTGACAAAAAGAACCAGGGGGGAGATGAGGAGAAATTTCTTCACGCAGCGAGTTGTGATGATCTGGAATGCGCTGCCTGAAAGGGCGGTGGAAGCAGATTCAAAAGTAACTTTCAAAAGGAAATTGGATAAATACTTGAAAAGGAAAAAAAATTGCAGGTCCATGGGGAAAGGCAGTGGGAGTGGGACTAATTGGATAGCTCTTTCAAAGAGCCGGCACAGACACGATGGGCCGAATGAACTCCTTCTGTTCTCTATGATTCCATATGACCAGCACCATCTTCGGCCCGAACCTCTGCCAACCATCTCGACAGCCACTGAACCAAGTTTCCGAGGTTAACCGGCCTCATCCTGCACACTCCCCATTTTTACCGTTCTGTGTCCTTGACCCCACCATGCCGCCCTACACCCCGTGCCACCCTTCACCCCAGGTCATCCTACACCCCAGGCCACCCTACACCCCACCCCCCCTCGACACCCCACACTCCCCATACCGCATCCCCCTTACAACCCAACCCCCTGCACCCCACCCCCATCACACCGCATCACCCCACCACAACTCACGTCCCTAGACCCCACCCTCAACCCCCCCCACACCCCAATCCCCCCATGCTCCAACCCCTCTGCACCCCAACCCCTCTGGACCCCGACCCCCTATACCCCAACCCTCCTACACCCCACCCCCCTAAACCCCACCCCCTACACCCCACCTCCCCACACCCCAAACATCCCACCCCCCACTACACCCCACTTCTCCAGCACAGCTCCCCGAGATGTCACCAGAACTGTGAGGATATACTGATCAATAAAGGCTGAACAGGCTGGGGCTCTTTTCTCTAGGAAAGAGATGGCGAAGAGGTGACCTGATAAAGGTCTTCAAGATTATGAAAGGGTTTGATAGGGTAGACATGGAGGAAATATTTGAACCTTTGGGGAGACCAGAACTAGGGGCCATAAATATAAGATAGTCATTAATAAATCCAATAGGGAATTCAGGAGAAACTTTCTTACCAAGAGTTAGTTGAGGCAAATAGCATGGATGCATTTAAGGGGAAGCTAGATAAACACATGAATACTATAGAGTACTAAAAGAGGTAGCCATGGAAATAGTGGATGCATTAGTTGTCATCTTCCAAAATTCTATAGGTTATGGAACAGTTCCTGCAGATTGGAGGGTGGCAAATGTAACCCCACTATTTTAAAAAGGAGGGAGAGAAAAAACAGGGAACTGCAGACTGGTTAGCCTATCATCAGTAGTAGGGAAAATACTAGAGTCAATTATAAAGGATGTGATAACAGGACTCTTAGAAAATATCAACGGGATTAGACAAAGTCAACATGGATTTATGAAAGGGAAATCGTGTTTGACAAACCTATTGGAGTTTTTCGAGGATGTAACTGGTAGAATAAGTAAGGGAGAACCAGTGGATGTGGTTTATTTGGATTTTCAGAAGGCTTTTGATAAAGTCCCACATAAGAGGTTAGTGTGCAAAATTAAAGCACATGGGATTAGGGGTAATATACTGGCATGGATTGAAAATTGGTTAACAGACCGAAAACAGGGAGTAGGAACAAATGGGTCTTTTTTGGGGTGGCAGGCAGTGACTAGTGGGGTACCGCAGGGATCAGAGCTTGGGCCCCAGCTATTCACAATATATATCAATGATTTGGATGAGGGAACCAAATGTAATATTTCCAAGTTTGCTGACGACACAAAACTAGGTGGGATCGTGAGTTGTGAGGAGGATGCAAAGAGGCTTCAAGGTGATTTAGGCAAGTTGAGTGAGTGGGCAAATACATGGCAGATGCAGTATAATGTGTATAAATGTGAAGTTATCCACTTCGGAAGGAAAAACAGAAAGGCAGAGTATTATTTAAATGGTGATAGATTGCAAAATGTTGATGTACAAAGGGATCTGGGTGTCCTTGTACACCAGTCACTGAAAGCAAATATGCGGGTGTAGCAAGCAGTTAGGAAGGCAAATGGTATGTTGGCCTTCATTGCAAGAGGATTTGAATACAGGAGCAAGGATGTCATACTGCAGTTATACTGGGCCTTGGTGAGACCACACCTGGCGTATTGTGTGCAGTTTTGGTCTCCTTACCTAAGAAAGGATATACTTGCCATAGAGGGAGTGCAGCGAAGGTTCACCAGACTGATTCCTGGGATGGCAGGACTGTCGTATGAGGAGAGATTGGGTCAACTCGGCCTGTATTCACTCGAGTTTAGAAGAATAAGAGGGGATCTCAATGAAACATATAAAATTCTGACAGGGCTAGACAGACTGGATTCAGGGAGGATGTTTCCCCTGACTGGGGGGTCCAGAACGAGGGGTCACAGTCTCATGATATGGGATAGGACATTTAGGACTGAGATGAGGAGAAATTTCTTCACTCAGAGTGTGGTGAACCTGTGGAATTCTCTACCCCAGAAGGCTGTGGAGGCCAAGTCACTGAACATATTTAAGAAGGAGCTAGATAGATTTCTGGACACAAAAGGCATCAAGGGGTATGGGGAGAGAGCAGGAATATGGTATTGAGATAGAGGATCAGCCATGATCATATTGAATGGCGGAGCAGGCTTGAAGGGTCGGATGGTCTACTCCAGCTTCTATTTTCAATGTTTCTGTTTCTATGAATGAGAAAGGAATAGAAGGGGTAGACGAGGAGGCTCGTGTGGAGCATAAATGCCGGCATGGACCAGCCTGTTTCTGTGCTGCAGGTTTGATGTAACTCAATGCTGCGCCGCCTTGCTCACTGTGAAATAAGGGCAGATTACACTGTCTGACGTGTATTACCCTATCTGAGTCAAATGTCTGCCTTTAAGCTGCCGGTCAGAATGATAAAGTGCACTGTAAATTGCACGATATTGACACCAGATCCACACATCAAAAAAAAGCAGTGGTCCCAGCACTGACCCCTGGGAAACACCACTATACACCTCCCTCCAGTCCGAAAAACAACCGTTCACCACTACTCTCTGTTTCCTGTCACTTAGCCAATTCTGTATCCATGCTGCCACTGCCCCTTTTATTCCATGGGCTTCAACTTTGATGACAAGCCTATTATGCTGCACTTTATCAAACAGCTTTTGAAAGTCCATATACACCACATCAACCGCATTGCCCTCATTAACCCTCTCTGTTGCCTCATCAAAAAACTCAATCAAGTTGGTTAAACACAATTTGCCTTTAACAAGTCCATGCTGGCTTTCCTTAATTAGTCTACACTTGTCCAAGTGACTGTTAATTTTGTCCCGGATTATCATTTCCCACTACCGAGGTTAAACTGACTGGCCTGTAGTTGCTGGGTTTATCCTTACACCCTTTTTTGAACAAGGGTGTAACATTTGTAATTCTCCAGTCCTCTGCCACTACCCCCATATCTAGGGATGTTTGAAAGATTATAGCCAGTACCTCCGCAATTTCCACCCTTACTTCCCTCGGCAACCGAGGTCATCCGGACCGGGTGACTTATCTACTTTAAGTACAGCCAGCCTTTCTAGTACCTCCTCTTTATCAATTTTTAGCCCATCCAGTATCTCAACTACCTCTTCATTTACTCTGATTTTGGCAGCAACTTCTTCCTTGGTAAAGACAGATGCAAAGTATTCATTTAGAACCTCGGCCATGCCCCCTGCCTCCATGTGTCGATCTACTTTTTGGTCCTTAATTGATCCCACCCCTCCTCTTACTACCCGTTTACTGTTTAAATGCCTATAGAAGACTTTTGGATTCCCTTTTATGTTGGCCGCCAGTCTATTCTCACACTCTCTCTTTGCCCCTCTTATCTCCTTTTTCGCCACCCCTCTAAACTTTCTATATTCAGCCTGGTTCTCACTTGTGTTATCAACCTGACATCTGACATACACCCCTTTTTTCTGCTTCATCTTACTCTATCTCTTTTGTCATCCAGGGAGCTCTGACTTTAGTTGCCCTACCTTTCTCCCTCGTGGGAATGTACCTAGACTGTACCTGAACCTTCTCCTCTTTAAAGGCTGCCCATTATTCATTTGCAGTTTTACCTGCCGATCTTTGATTCCAATCGAGTATTCTTACATTAGAGTGGTCCTTGTCCTTTTCCATAGCTAATCTAAACTTTATGATATTATAATCGCTGTTCCGTAAATACTCCCCCACTGACACTTGCTCCACTTGGCCCACCTCATTCCCCAGAACCAGATCCAGCAATGCCTCCTTCCTCATTGGGCCGGAAACTTTCTGGTCAAGAATGTTCTCCTGAACATACTTCAAAAATTCCTCCCTCTCTTTGCCCCTGACACTATTACTATCCCAGTCTATATTAGGGTGGTTGAAGTCCCCCATTATCACTACTCTATGGTTCTTGCACCTCTCTTTAATTTCCCTGAAAATTTGCTCCTCCATATCCATCATACTAGCTGGTGGCCTTTAGAATACACCCAGTAGTGTAATGGCACCTCTATTGTTTCTTAACTCTAACCAAATAGATTCTGTCCTTGACCCCTCCAGGACATCCTCTCTCTCCAGCACTGCAATATTCTCCTTAATCAATACTGCCACCACCCCCCCTCCTTTCTTTCTTTCCCTATCTTCCCTGAACACCTTGTATCCAGGAATATTTAGTACCCAATCCTGCCCTTTTTTGAGCCAGGTCTCCGTTATCGCCACAACATCATATTCCCATGTTGCTAATTGCACCTGCAGCTCACCAACCTTGTTTACTACACTTCGTGCATTTACATACGTGCACCGTAAACCAATCTTAGACCTTCACGTATTCTCTCTTAGTCTGATCGCACTTACTATCGTACTATTTCTTACTCTGGTGCTAACTGTCTCCCCCAATCCTTTGTGCCCCTTGTTTCTCCTTTCCAATACTACATCCTGGTGCCCATCCCCCTGCCAAATTAGTTTAAACCCTCCCCCACAGCACTAGTGAACCTCCCCGCGAGGACATTGGTCCCAGCTCTGTTGAGGTGCAACCCGTCCGTCCTGTACAGGTCCCACCTCCCCCAGAACTGGTCCCAATGCCCCAGGAATCTAAAGCCCTCCCTCCTGCACCATCTCTCCAGCCACACATTCATCTGCTCTATCCTCCTATTTCTATACTCACTAGCGTATGGCACCATGAAAAAAGTGAGTCAGCTGCTAAGATTCTAGACTTGGGTAAGGCCGACTTCAATGGGATGAGACAGAGACTGTCCACAGTAAACTGGGCAAATCTGTTAATGGGTAAAACGACTGATGATCAGTGTGAAATGTTTAAAGAAACATTTAACGAGATACAGAATCGGTTTATACCCCTGAGGGACAAGAACTCTACTTGCCAAAATAAACAGCCATGGACAACTAAAGAGGTAAGGGACAGTATAAGACATAAGGAAAGGGCATACAAAAAGGCAAAAAATGGCAGATCCTGGTGAATGGGAAAGATACAAAGATCAACAAAGGGTCACAAAACATATAGTAAGAGCTACAAAAAGAGAGTATGAAAAGAAACTTGCAAGGGATATCAAAACCAATACGAAGAACTTTTATAGTTACATTAGGAAAAAGAGGGTGGTCAGGAGCAGTGTTGGCCCCTTAAAAACTGAAAGTGGGGATATTGTCATTGACAATGTGGAAATGGCGGACATGTTGAACGATTACTTTGCATCAGTATTTACAGTAGAAAAAGAGGATAGCATGCTGGAAATCCCAAGAAAACTAATATTGAATCAGGGACAGATAAAATTGACTCGATAAAATTAATACAAGTAAAGCAACAGTAATGAAGAAAATAATAGCACTAAAGAGTGACAAATACCCAGGACCAGATGGTTTCCATCCCAGGGTTTTAATGGAAATAGGTGAGCAGATTGCAGATGCCCTAACTATAATCTTTCAAAGTTCTCCAGATTCGGGAACTGTCCCTCTGGATTGGAAAATTGCACATGTCACTCTGCTTTTTAAGAAGGGAGAGAGAGAGGGAAACCAGGGAATTTTGGACCAGTTAGCCTAACATCTGTTGGGAAAATGCTGGAGTCTATAATTAAGGATAGGGTGACTGAACACCTCAAGAATTTTCAGTTAATCAGGGAGAGCCAGCATGAATTTGTGAAAGGTAGGTCGTGCCTGACAAACCTGATTGAATTTTTTGAAGAGGTGACTAAAGTAGTGGACAGGGGAACGTCAATGTATGAATAATGGGCAGCCTTTAAAGAGGCGATGGTTCAGGTACAGTCTAGAAGGCATTTGATAAGGTCCCACATAAGAGACTGTTAGCTAAGATAGAAGCCCATGGAATCGAGGGAAAAGTACGGACTTGGTTAGGAAGTTGGCTGAGCGAAAGGCGACAGAGAGTATGGATAATGGGTAGGTACTCACATTGGCAGGATGTGACGAGTGGAGTCCCGCAGGGATCTGTCTTGGGGCCTCAATTATTCACAATATTTATTAACAACTTAGATGAAGGCATAGAAAGTCTCATATCTAAGTTTGCCGATAACACAAAGATTGGTGGCATTGTAAGCAGTGTAGATGAGAACATAAAATTACAAAGGGATATTGATAGATTGGGTGAATGGGCAAAATTGTGGCAAATGGAATTCAATGTCAACAAATGTGAGGTCATCCACTTTGGATCAAAAAAAGGATAGAACAGGGTACTTTCTAAATAGTAAAAAGTTAAAAACAGTGGATGTCCAAAGGGACCGAGGGGGTTCAGGTACATAGATCATTGAAGTGTCATGAACAGGTGCAGAAAATAATCAATAAGGCTAATGGAATGCGGGCCTTTATATCCAGAGGACTGGAGTACAAGGGGGCAGAAGTTATACAAAACCCTGGTTAGACCGCACCTGGAGTACTGTGAGCAATTCTGGGCACCGCACCTTCAGAAGGACATATTGGCCTTGGAGGGAGTGCAGCGTAGGTTTACTAGAATGATACCCGGACTTCAAGGGTTAAGTTATGAGGAGAGATTACACAAATTGGGGTTGTATTCTCTGGAGTTTTGAAGGTTAAGGGGTGATCTGATCGAAGTTTATAAGATATTAAGGGGAACGGATAGGGTGGATAGAGAGAAACTATTTCCGCTGGTTGGGGATTCTAGGAGTAGGGGGCACAGTCTAAAAATTAGAGCCAGACCTTTCAGGGGCGAGATTAGAAAACATTTCTACACACAAAGGGTGGTAGAAGTTTGGAACTCTCTTCCGCAAACGGCAATTGATACTAGCTCAATTGCTAAATTTAAATCTGAGATCGATAGCTTTTTGGCAACCAAAGGTATTAAGGGATATGGGCCAAAGGCAGGTATATGGAGTTAGATCACAGATCAGCCATGATCTTATCAAATGGCGGAGCAGGCACGAGGGGCTGAATGGCCTACTCCTGTTCCTATGTTACTACCTTTGAGGTCCTGTTTATTAATCTCTTTTGTGACTCCCTATAATCAGCCTGCAGGACCTTATCCCTCTTCCTATCTATGTCGTTGGTACCAATATGGACCATGACTTCTGGCTGTTCACCCTCCCCCCCCCAGAATGTTCTGAAGCCGCTCAGTCTCATCCTTGACTCTGGCCCCAGGGAGGCAACATACAATCCTGAAATCACGTCTGCGGCCGCAGAAACGCCTGTCTGCTCCCCTAATTGTAGACTCTCCTATCACTATTGCTGTCCTGTCCTTTCTCCTCCTCCTCCCCCCACCACCACTGTACAGCTGAGCCATCCATGGTGCTATGGACTTGGCTCTGGCTTCACTTCTCAGAGGAACCATTGCCCTCACCAGCTGGTTAGAGAGCAAGATGCCCCTCAGGAGACTCCTGCACTACCTGCCTTGACTGTCCGGCGGTCACCCAGTCCCTCTCTGCCTGCACTCTCTTAAGGCTGCGGGGTGACCACCTCCTGAAACGTGCTATCCACGTAGCTCTCAGCCTCGCGGATACACTGCAGTGACACCAGCTGTTTCTCAAACTCCGAGACCCGGAGCTCGAGCTCCTCCAGCTGACGACACTTCCTGCACCTGTGTTGTCCAGGACACGGGAAGCGTCCTGGAGTTCCCACATGGCACAGGCATTCAGCGGGACTGAGTTGCCCTGCCATGCCTTGATTTATTGTATTATTAACTACACTTAACAAAAAATAAACTTAAAGACTTCAAAAAAAAACTCACCAGAAGAAAACACTCACCAGCTACTCACCAATCAGGTCCTTCCCTTGTGCTGACGTCACTTTAGGTATTTTTTGACCCCTCTACCGCGCTCCGCACTCTCTCTCTCCTCTCTCTCCTCCTTTTATCACCATCCCGCGCTCCACTCTCTCTCCTCTCTCCTCCTTTTATCACCATCCCGCGCTCCACTCTCTCTCTCTCCTCTCTCTCCTCCTTTTATCACCATCCCGCGCTCCGCACTCTCTCTCTCCTCTCTCTCCTCCTTTTATCACCATCCCGCGCTCCGCACTCTCTCTCTCCTCTCTCCTCCTTTTATCACCATCCCGCGCTCCGCACTCTCTCTCCTCTCTCCTCCTTTTATCACCATCCCGCGCTCCACTCTCTCTCTCTCCTCTCTCCTCCTTTTATCACCATCCCGCGCTCCACTCTCTCTCTCTCCTCTCTCCTCCTTTTATCACCATCCCGCGCTCCACTCTCTCTCTCTCCTCTCTCGTCCTTTTATCACCATCCCGCGCTCCACTCTCTCTCTCTCCTCTCTCCTCCTTTTATCACCATTCCGCACTCCGCACTCTCTCTCTCTCCTCTCTCTCTCTCTCTCCTCTCTCCTTTTATCACCATCCCGCGCTCCACTCTCTCTCCTCTCTCTCCTCCTTTTATCACCATCCCGCGCTCCACTCTCTCTCCTCTCTCCTCCTTTTATCACCATCCCGCGCTCCACTCTCTCTCTCTCCTCTCTCCTCCTTTTATCACCATCCCGCGCTCCACTCTCTCTCTCTCCTCTCTCCTCCTTTTATCACCATCCCGCGCTCCGCACTCTCTCTCTCCTCTCTCCTCCTTTTATCACCATCCCGCGCTCCACTCTCTCTCTCTCCTCTCTCCTCCTTTTATCACCATCCCGTGCTCCGCTCTCTCTCTCTCTCCTCTCTCTCTCTCTCTCCTCTCTCCTTTTATCACCATCCCGCGCTCCACTCTCTCTCCTCTCTCTCCTCCTTTTATCACCATCCCGCGCTCCACTCTCTCTCCTCTCTCCTCCTTTTATCACCATCCCGCGCTCCACTCTCTCTCTCTCCTCTCTCCTCCTTTTATCACCATCCCGCGCTCCACTCTCTCTCTCTCCTCTCTCCTCCTTTTATCACCATCCCGCGCTCCACTCTCTCTCTCTCCTCTCTCCTCCTTTTATCACCATTCCGCACTCCGCACTCTCTCTCTCTCTCTCTCTCCTCTCTCCTCCTTTTATCACCATCCCGTGCTCCGCTCTCTCTCTCTCTCCTCTCTCCTCCTTTTATCACCATTCCGCGCTCCGCACTCTCTCTCCTCTCTCCTCCTTTTATCACCATCCCGCGCTCCGCACTCTCTCTCTCCTCTCTCCTCCTTTTATCACCATTCCGCGCTCCGCACTCTCTCTCCTCTCTCCTCCTTTTATCACCATCCCGCGCTCCACTCTCTCTCTCTCCTCTCTCCTCCTTTTGTCACCATCCCGCGCTCCACTCTCTCTCTCTCCTCTCTCCTCCTTTTATCACCATTCCGCGCTCTGCACTCTCTCTCTCCTCTCTCCTCCTTTTATCACCATTCCGCGCTCCGCACTCTCTCTCTCCTCTCTCCTCCTTTTGTCACCATCCCGCGCTCCACTCTCTCTCTCTCCTCTCTCCTCCTTTTATCACCATTCCGCGCTCCGCACTCTCTCTCCTCTCTCCTCCTTTTATCACCATTCCGCGCTCCGCACTCTCTCTCTCTCCTCTCTCCTCCTTTTATCACCATTCCGCGCTCCGCACTCTCTCTCCTCTCTCCTCCTTTTATCACCATTCCGCGCTCCGCACTCTCTCTCTCTCCTCTCTCCTCCTTTTATCACCATTCCACGCTCCGCACTCTCTCTCTCTCCTCTCTCCTCCTTTTATCACCATTCCGCGCTCCGCACTCTCTCTCTCTCCTCTCTCCTCCTTTTATCACCATTCCGCGCTCCGCTCTCTCTCTCTCTTCTCTCCTCCTTTTATCACTGATCCCGCGCTCCGCACTCTCTCTCCTCTCTCCTCCTTTTATCACCATCCCGCGCTCCGCACTCTCTCTCCTCTCTCCTCCTTTTATCACCATCCCGCGCTCTGCACTCTCTCTCCTCTCTCTCCTCCTTTTATCACCATCCCGCGCTCTGCACTCTCTCTCCTCTCTCCTCCTTTTATCACCATTCCGCGCTCCGCACTCTCTCTCCTCTCTCTCCTCCTTTTATCACCATCCCGCGCTCCACTCCTCCTCTCTCCTCTCTCCTCCTTTTATCACCATCCCGCGCTCCACTCTCTCTCTCTCCTCTCTCCTCCTTTTATCACCATCCCGCGCTCCACTCTCTCTCTCTCCTCTCTCCTCCTTTTATCACCATCCCGCGCTCCACTCTCTCTCTCTCCTCTCTCCTCCTTTTATCACCATCCCGCGCTCCACTCTCTCTCTCTCCTCTCTCCTCCTTTTATCACCATCCCGCGCTCCACTCTCTCTCTCTCCTCTCTCCTCCTTTTATCACCATTCCGCGCTCCGCACTCTCTCTCTCCTCTCTCCTCCTTTTATCACCATCCCGCGCTCCACTCTCTCTCTCTCCTCTCTCCTCCTTTTATCACCATTCCGCGCTCTGCACTCTCTCTCCTCTCTCCTCCTTTTATCACCATCCCGCGCTCCACTCTCTCTCTCCTCTCTCCTCCTTTTATCACCATTCCGCGCTCTGCACTCTCTCTCCTCTCTCCTCCTTTTATCACCATTCCGCGCTCCGCACTCTCTCTCTCCTCTCTCCTCCTTTTATCACCATCCCGCGCTCCACTCTCTCTCTCTCCTCTCTCCTCCTTTTATCACCATCCCGCGCTCCACTCTCTCTCTCTCCTCTCTCCTCCTTTTATCACCATTCCGCGCTCTGCACTCTCTCTCCTCTCTCCTCCTTTTATCACCATTCCGCGCTCCACTCTCTCTCTCTCCTCTCTCCTCCTTTTATCACCATCCCGCGCTCCACTCTCTCTCTCTCCTCTCTCCTCCTTTTATCACCATTCCGCGCTCTGCACTCTCTCTCCTCTCTCCTCCTTTTATCACCATTCCGCGCTCCACTCTCTCTCTCTCCTCTCTCCTCCTTTTATCACCATTCCACGCTCCGCACTCTCTCTCTCCTCTCTCCTCCTTTTATCACCATTCCACGCTCCGCACTCTCTCTCCTCTCTCCTCCTTTTATCACCATTCCGCGCTCCGCTCTCTCTCTCTCTTCTCTCCTCCTTTTATCACTGATCCCGCGCTCCGCACTCTCTCTCCTCTCTCCTCCTTTTATCACCATCCCGCGCTCCGCACTCTCTCTCTCCTCTCTCCTCCTTTTATCACCATCCCGCGCTCTGCACTCTCTCTCCTCTCTCCTCCTTTTATCACCATTCCGCGCTCCGCACTCTCTCTCCTCTCTCCTCCTTTTATCACCATCCCGCGCTCCGCACTCTCTCTCTCCTCTCTCCTCCTTTTATCACCATTCCGCGCTCCACTCTCTCTCCTCTCTCTCCTCCTTTTATCACCATCCCGCGCTCCACTCCTCCTCTCTCCTCTCACTCCTTTTATCACTGATCCAATGCTCCACTCTGTCTCTCCTCTCCTGTTCCTCCTTTTATCGCTGATCCCACGCTCCGCTCTCTCTCTCCTCTCTCACTTTTATTTTATTTGTTCATGGGATGTGGGTGTCGCTGGCGAGGCCGGCATTTATTGCCCATCTCTAATTGCCCTCGAGAAGGTGGTGGTGAGCTGCCTTCTTGAACCGCTGCAGTCCGTGTGGTGAAAGTTCTCCCACAGTGCTGTTAGGAAGGGAGTTCCAGGATTTTGACCCAGTGACGATGAAGAAACGGCGATATATTTCCAAGTCGGGATGGTGTGTGACTTGGAGGGGAACGTGTAGGTGGTGTTGTTCCCTTGTGCCTGCTGCTCTTGTCCTTCTAGGTGGTAGAGGTCGTGGGTTTGGGAGGTGCTGTCGGAGAAGCCTTGGCGAGTTGCTGCAGTGCATCCTGTGGATGGTACACACTGCAGCCACTGTGCGCCGGTGGTGAAGGGAGTGAATATTTAGGGTGGTGGATGGGGTGCCAATCAAGCGGGCTGCTTTGTCTTGGATGGTGTCGAGCTTCTTGAGTGTTGTTGGAGCTGCACTCATCCAGGCAACTGGAGAGTATTCCATCACACTCGTGACTTGTGCCTTGTAGATGGTGGAAAGGCTTTGGGGAGTCAGGAGGTGAGTCACTCGCTGCAGAATACCCAGCCTCTGACCTGCTTTTGTAGCCACAGTATTTATATGGCTGGTCCAGTTAAGTTTCTGGTCAATGGTGACCCCAAGGATGTTGATGGTGGGGGACGCGGTGATGATAATGCCGTTGAATGTCAAGGGGAGGTGGTTAGACTCTCTCTTGTTGGAGATGGTCATTGCCTGGCACTTGTCTGGCGCGAATGTTACTTGCCACATATCAGCCCAAGCCTGGATGTTGTCCAGGTCGTGCTGCATGCGGGCTCGGACTGCTTCATTATCTGAGGGGTTGCGAATGGAACTGAACACTGTGCAATCATCAGCGAACATCCTCATTTCTGACCTTCTGATGGAGGGAAGGTCATTGATGAAGCAGCTGAAGATGGTTGGGCCTAGGACACTGCCCTGAGGAACTCCTGCAGCAATGTCCTGGGGCTGAGATGATTGGCCTCCAACAACCACTACCATCTTCTTTTGTGCTAGGTATGACTCCAGCCACTGGAGAGCTTTCCCCCTGATTCCCATTTACTTCAATTTGATTAGGGCTCCTTGGTGCCACACTCAATCAAATGCTGCCTTGATGTCAAGGGCAGTCACTCTCACCTCACCTCTGGAATTCAGCTCTTTTGTCCATGTTTGGACCAAGGCTGTAATGAGGTCTGGAGCCGAGTGGTCCTGGTGGAACCCAAACTGAGCATCGGTGAGCATGTTATTGGTGAGTAAGTGCCGCTTGATAGCACTGTCGACGACACCTTCCATAACTTTGCTGATGATTGAGAGTAGACTGATGGGGCAGTAATTGGCCGGATTGGATTTGTCCTGCTTTTTGTGGACAGGACATACCTGGACAATTTTCCACATTGTCGGGTAGATGCAAGTGTTGTAGCTGTACTGGAACAGCTTGGTTAGAGACACGGCTAGTTCTGGAGCGCAAGTCTTCAGCTGGGATGTTGTCGGGGCCCATAGCCTTTGCTGTATCCAGTGCACTCAGCCGTTCCTTGATATCACGTGGAGTGAATCGAATTGGCTGAAGACTGGCTTCTGTTCTGGTGGGGATATCGGGAGGAGGCCGAGATGGATCATCCACTCGGCACTTCTGGCTGAAGATGGTTGCAAACGCTTCAGCCTTGTCTTTTGCACTCACGTGCTGGACTCTGCCATCATTGAGGATGGGGATGTTTGCAGAGCCTCCTCCTCCCGTTAGTTGTTTAATTGTCCACCACCATTCACGACTGGATGTGGCAGGACTGCAGAGTTTTGATCTGATCCGTTGGTTGTGGAATCGCTTAGCTCTGTCTATAGCATGTTGCTTCCGCTGTTTAGCATGCATGTAGTCCTGAGTTGTAGCTTCACCAGGTTGGCACCTCACTTTTAGGTACGTCTGGTGCTGCTCCTGGCATGCTCGTCTACACTCCTCATTGAACCAGGGTTGATCCCCTGGCTTGTTGGTAATGGTAGAGTGAGGAATATGCTGGGCCATGAGGCTTTTATCACGACTTTATGGTCACCATTACTGATACTAACTTTTTATTCCAGATTTTATTTAATTAACTGAATTTAAATTCCCCAGCTGCCATGGTGGGATTTGAACTCTTGTCTCCTTCAAGATTATGATCGGGTAGATGTGGAGAAAAAGTTTCCACCTTTCGGGAGACCAGAACTCGGGGCCCTAAATATAAGATAGTCACTAATAAATCCAATCGGGAATTCCGGAGAAACGTCTTTACCCAGAGAGTGGTGAGAATGTGGAACTCGATACCACAAGGAATAGTTGAGGCGACTAGAATAGATGCATTTA
Organism: Heptranchias perlo; assembly: GCF_035084215.1. Classification (NCBI taxonomy): domain Eukaryota; kingdom Metazoa; phylum Chordata; class Chondrichthyes; order Hexanchiformes; family Hexanchidae; genus Heptranchias; species Heptranchias perlo. Next base: position 10,276,464 of record NC_090325.1, on the reverse strand, counting down.
AGGGGAAGCTGGATAAACACATGAATGAGAAAGGAATAGAAGGGGTAGATGAGGTAGGGAGGGAGGAGGCTCGTGTGGAGCATAAACGCCGGCATAGACCAGTTGGGCCGAATGGCCTGTTTCTGTGCTGTAGGTTCGATGCGCTGCCTTTCTCACGGTGAAATCGGGGTGGATTACATTGTCAGATGTGTATTACCCTACCCGAGTCAAATGTCTGCCTTTAAAGTGCCGGTCAGAATGATAAAGTGCACTGTAGATTGCACGATATTAACACCATGCAATGACTCAATTCCATCTCCTCTGACCCCCCCCCCCGCCACCAATCCCAGTCCCGTTCCTCATTGGCAGATTACAGCACATTCAAACCAATCAATAAACACTTGCCTGTTTCATAGCGAGGTAATTATACGGGGGAAGGGGAGGAGGGGGAGGGGTGAGGAGGGATGCTCAGTTGACCTCTCACCCTAAGTGCATTACTTAGCTGATATGAAGATGGATTGCCTGATTCTACACAAACATATGCTGCAATTGGAGGAATCAGCGTCATTGCACTCTGAGGTAATTGGTATTGATTTTCTCAGGGCCCTTTCACGAGCCGCTGAACAGACGATTACACAAAGGAGATAATGCAGTTCATGTTTTGCAATATTCTATTTCCACGATTATACGGAGGGGAAAAAAAAATTAACTGAATAAAACCTGTGGGTCCCCAGCACCGTTCTGGAAGGGCCGCGTGGGTTTATGTGTCACTGGATGTCGACGGTGTGCGTCTTTCTCCCTGTCTTATGAAGCCATTTATTTAAAGGTGCTTCCTGAAAAACAAAGTGGACCTTTTATTTTTTACGTCTTCCTCCTTCGGCGTGGGTCGGGGGAGCGGAGAGGAAAAGGTGGAGGGAGATGTTAAACCGACCATTTGAACGGAGATTGAAGATCTCCGTGTGTTCCCAGATAATCTGTTTTTTTTAGTGATGATGTGGAGATGCCGGTGATGGACTGGGGTTGACAAATGTGGAGAATCTTACACCACCAGGTTATAGTCCAACAATTTTATTTGAAAATCACAAGCTTAAAGCCTCCGAAAGCTTGTGATTTTCAAATAAAATTGTTGGACTATAACCTGGTGTTGTAAGATTCTCCACATTTGTTTTTTTAGTGATGTTGGTTGAGGGATAAATGTTAGCCAGGGGAGAACTCCCCCGCTCGTCTTCGAGATAGGTGGCCCTGGGGTCTTTCACGTCCACCTAAGAGGGCAGACGGGGGGACCCAGGTTGGCATCAGCAGTCCCAAGAGATGCCGGTTTCCGAGTGATAGTTAATCATGTAGCAGTTTGGCTCAGTTGGTAGTGTGGACTGAAGTGGATTCAGAACTCTAGGCCGCCAATTCAGTGCGTCACTGAGGGAGTGCTCCGCCGTCTTTAGAATGAGACATCAAGGCCTTCACGCGGACGTAAACAGGGCACTTTTTCGAAGGACGGTAAGGAATTCTCCCAGTGTCCAGGCCAACATTTGACCCTTGACCGACGTTACCAAAACAGATTAGCTGGTCCTTGCTGTTTATGGGACCGTGGCTGTCGCAATTTGTCCACAGAACAACAGTGACTACACTTCTAAAGTGATTCATTGGCTGTCGAGCGGTTTGGGGCCTCCTGGGATCTGTGGAGACAGACAGTGACACAAATAGAGAGAGAGAGTCACAAAGGGCAGAGAGACCGATCGAGTGAGATGGACAGAGTAGCAGCAAGAGGAAGGCAGACAAATAGAAAAGAGAAAGGCAGAGATAGAGTGAGAGGCAGAAAAAAACAGACAAATGGGCCGATGTTAACTCCCGGTAAGAGCGGAGAGGGGGGAATCCCACGGGGGGAGTGGGAGTCGGAGGCCCAGCTGATTTTAACTGCCGGGCCTCGTCCGAATTCTTCAGGTCGGCGAAGGACAGAAATCGGGCAGGACGCAGCTCAGGCGCCAGCTCCAGGAGAAGGTAAGTTTGGAGGGGGACGAGTGTTGCGAGGGACTCGCAGCTGCGGAGGTAGAAGGGTGGGGGGATTGGCGGGGGGCCCAGGGCAGTAGGGAATGATACCAGGGCTAAAAGAGTTAAATAATGAGGATTGATTGCATTGTCTAGGCTTGAATTCCCTTGAGTTTAGAAGATCTAATTGAGGTGTTTAAGATGATTAATGCATTTGATAGGGTTGATAGAGAGAAACTATTTCCTCTGGTGGGGGGGAGTCCAGAACAAGGGGGCATAACCTTAAAATTAGAGCTAGGTCGGTCAGGGGTGATGTCAGGAAGCACTTCTTCACACAAAGGGGAGTGGAAATCTGGAACACTCCCCCCCAAAATGCTGTTGAGGCTGGGGGTCAATTGAAAATATCAAAACTGAGATTGATAGATTTTTATTAGGTATTACGGGTTATGGATCCAAGGTGGGTAAATGGAGTTAAGATACAGATCAGCCATGATCTAATTGAATGGCGGAACAGGCTCGAGGGGCTGAATGGCCTCCTCCTGTTCCTATGAGGCCCAGACTTTCCATGTGTGGCCCAAAGGAGCACTTCTTCTCTGGGCCTCGCCAAGGTCAGTTTTATTTAACTCGCTCAGCGTGTCTCATTGGCTGCCTGACAGCTTCACCCGACAGTTGGCTCCCCACCCACGGGCGGGTTAAAATTCCATCGGGCGTCCCGCGTGGTTCAACGGACTCCGATGGATGGACCTCGTCCGCTGCCAAAACCCAAGGTGGAAGCAGGCGGTCATGGGTGATGGAATGTTTATGGAGTTAAGATACCAGTGGGCCCCTTGCCTCCCGACGGGCCTTCAAATCGCCTTCAGGTCGGTGGATATGGAGACGTTTCTTTAACTGCGACCCCGCTCCGTTTTAACTGCGACCCCGCTCCGTTTTAACTGCGACCCCGCTCCGTTTTAACTGCGACCCCGCTCCGTTTTAACTGCGACCCCGCTCCGTTTTAACTGCGACCCCGCTCCGTTTGCTGACCTGCTCCTCACCAGAAATAGTGGAGAACCAAGGGGCTAATGGGAGGGAGGAACTTGAAGTAATTATTATCAGTAGAGAAAAAGGGCTCAATTTTAAGAGTAAAACACGGGTGGGTTGGGGGCGGGTGGGCATTGAAAGTTGCCACCATTTCAGACCCACCACCCAACCCGCCTCCAACCCGCCATTTCTGGCTTTCAAGGGGGCGGGATGAGGGGCAGGCGACCAACCCGCTCCCAGGAGGCGGGTCGGGCCTTAAAACCTTTCAAGGAGGCTTCAGGCCTCCATTTTTAACTAATTCCCCATTTCAACCCCAGGGGGGCCGAGATTCCCAGGCTTTCTGTTTTACGCCTCGTGAAAGGAGGCGAGAAGACCCGAGATTAACAGGTGGGTGCCTAGAAAAGGAACAGCTTGTGAGCTCGGAGGAGCAGGAGTGCTTCCCCCAGGGTCAACAAGCTTACCTGCGCCAACCCCCCCCCACAACACACTCCCCGATCGCGAACCCCGACCCCCCCCCCGACCCTGATCATCCGACCCCGATCATCCATCCGACCCCGATCCCCCGACCCCGATCCTCCCCCTCCCACCCCGATCATCCATCCGACCCTGATCCCCCGACCCCGATCCTCCGAACCCCGACTCCGATCCCGACACTCCGGCCTGGACCCCGACCCTCCGATGCACGACCTTCCCTCTCAACGATTGTGGACCCCCGCGATGAACCCCGATCCCGCCCCCCCCCACCCGTGACTGACCCCCGATCCCATCCCCCATGACTCGCGACCCCCGTGCCCACCTATGCCCCTTACCCACCCATGTCCCCGTCCCACCCCCCCTCCTCCATGCAAACAAAGACTTACCTGCAGACTTACCTGAAGACGCCTTCTCCCTGGCTGGTCTCCCGTGTGACTGAGACCAGCCTGTCAATCAACCGGTCAGTCGGACGGGAAACCGACAAAAAAAAAACGCCCTTACGTCAAAATCGTAAGGACATCCGGCGAACCCGTACTGATGGGTTTCCCGACCTCAGTTGACCCCCCCCCCCCCCCCCCCTAACCAGCTCCTTTTGAAAATTGAGCCCAAAGTACTTGAGAAACTAATGGGACTAAAAGCCGATTAATCCCCTGACCTGATGGCCTACATCCCAGGGTTCTAAAAGAGGTGGCTGCAGAGATAGTGGATGCATTGGTTGTGATCTTCCAAAATTCCCCAGATTCTCGATTGGTCCCAGCGGATTGGAAGGTAGCAAATGTAACACCGATATTCAAGAAAAGAGAGAGGGAGAAAACAGGGAACCACAGGCCAGTTAGCCTGACATCAGTCGTCGGGAAATTGCTGGAATCCATTTTTAAGGAAGTGGTAACAGGGCACTTAGAAAATCATAATATGATTAGGCAGAGGGAAATCATGTTATGAGGGGGAAATCATGTTTGTCAAATCTATTATGAAGTTTTTTGAGGCTGTAACTAGCAGGGGAGATAAAGGGGAACCAGTGGATGTAGTATATTTGGATTTTCAAAAGGCATTCGATCAGGTGCCGCATAAAAGGTTGTTGCGCAAGATAAGGGCTCATGGGGTTGAGGGTAACATATTAGCATAGATAGAGGATTAGTTAACGGACAGAAAACAGAGAGTAGGGATAAACGGGTCATTTTCAGGTTGGCAGGCTGTAACTAGTGGGGTACCACAAGGATCAGTGCTTGGGCCTCAGCTATTTACAATCTATATTAATGACTTAGATGAAGGGACCAAGTGTAATGTATCCAAGTTTGCTGATGATACAAAGCTGGATGCGAAAGTAAACTGTGAGGAAGACACAAAGAGTCTGCAAAGGGATAGAGACAGGTTAAGTGAGTGGGCAAGAAGGTGGCAGATGGAGTATAATGTGGCGAAATGTGAGGTTATTCACTTTGGTAGGAAGAATAGAAAAACAAAATATTTTTTAAATGGTGAGAAACTATTAAATGTTGGTGTTCAGAGAGACTTGGGTGTCCTGGTACAAGAAACACAAAAAGTTAGTATGCAGGTACAGCAGGCAATTAGGAAAGCAAATGGCATGTTGGCCTTTATTGCAAGGGGGTTGGAGTACAAGAGTAAGGAAGTCTTATACAATTGTACAGGACTTTGGTGAGACCTCACCTGGAGTACTGTGTACAGTTTTGGTCTCCTTATCTAAGGAAGGATACACTTGCCTTAGATGGGATGAGAGGGCTGTCCTATGAGGAGAGATTGAGTAGAATGGGCCTATCCTCTCTGGAGTTCAGAAGAATGAGAGGTGATCTCATTGAAACATATAAGATTCTGAGGGGACTTGACAGGGTAGATGCTGAGAAGTTGTTTCCCCTGGCTGGAGAGTCTAGAACTAGGGGGCATAGTCGCAGGATGAGGGGTCGAACATTTAAGACTGAGATGAGAAGGAATTTCTTCACTCAGAGGGTTGTGAATCTTTGGAACTCTCTACCCCAGAGGGCTTTGGATGCTCAGTCGTTGAGTATATTCAAGGCTGAGATAGATTTTTGGACTCATGGGGAATCAAGGGATATGGAAGTGGAGTTGAGGTTGAAATTCAGCCATGTGCTGATTGAATGGTGGAGCAGGCTCGAGGGGCCATATGGCCTACTCCTGCTCCTATTTCTTATGTTCTTACACTGATCAGGGGAGAGTTAAAAACCCCCCTGGAGAGAAAGAGAGTGCAAGGCAGAGCTGTGTAGCAAAGATAAAGTGAAACCCCTCAAATAATGAAGCATTCCGTGCCCGCATGCAGCAAGACCTGGAAAACATCCAGGCTTGGGCTAATAAGTGTCAAGTAGCAATTGCGCCAGACAAGTGCCAGGCAATGATCATCTCCAACAAGAGAGAGTCTAACCACCTCCCCATGACATTCAACGGCATTACCATCGCCGAATCCCCCACCATCAACATCCTGGGGGGTCACCATTGACCAGAAACTTAACTGGACCAGCCATATAAATACTGTGGCTACAAGAGCAGGTCAGAGGCTGGGTATTCTCTGGCGAGTGACTCACCTCCTGACTCCCCAAAGCCTTTCCACCATCTAAACGGCACAAGTCAGGAGTGTGATGGAATACTCTCCACTTGCCTGGATGAGTGCAGATCGAACAACACTCAACAAGCTTGACACCATCCAGGACAAAGCAGCCTGCTTGATTGGCACCCCCTTCATCACCGGCGCACTGTGGCTGCAGTGTGTACCATCCACAGGATGCAATGCAGCAACTCGCCAAGGCTTCTTCGACAGCACCTCCCAGACACGCGACCTCTATCACCGAGAAGGACAAGAGCAGCAGGCACATGGGAACAACACCACCTGCACGTTCCCCTCCAAGTCACACACCATCCCGACTTGGAAATATATCGCCGTTCCTTCATCGTCGCTGGGTCAAAATCCTGGAACTCCCTTCCTAACAGCACTGTGGGAGAACCTTCACCACACGGACTGCAGCGGTTCAAGAAGGCAGCTCACCACCACCTTCTCAAGGGCAATTAGGGGTCGGCAATAAATGCTGGCCTAGCCAGCGACGCCCTCATCCCATGAACGAGAGAAAAAAACAGAAAGAGGGAGAGTGATCTTCTGACCACATATCCTCTCCATCACCAAGACCACCTGCTTCCACCTCCATAACATCGCCCGTCTCCGCCCCTGCCTCAGCTCATCTGCTGCTGAAACCCTCATCCATGCCTTTGTTACCTCCAGACTTGACTATTCCAATGCTCTCCTGGCCGGCCTCCCATCTTCCACCCTCCATAAACTTCAGCTCAACCAAAACTCTGCTGCCTGCATACTAACCCGCACCAAGTCCCGTTCACCCATCACCCCTGTGCTCGCTGACCTATATTGGATTCCAGCCCAGCACCTCCTGAAATTTCAAATTCTCATCCTTGTGTTCATATCCCTCCTTGGCCTCGCCCCTCCCTATCTCTAACCTCCTCCAGCCCTACAACCCTCCGAGATCTCTGCACTCCTCCAATCCTGGCCACTTGCACATCTCCGATTTCCATCACCCCTCCATTGGCGGCCGTGCCTTCAGCTGCCTCGGCCCTAAGCTCTGGAATTCCCTCCCTAAACCTCTCTACCTCTCTCTCCTCCTTTAAGACGCTCCTTAAAACCTACCTCTTTGACCAAGCTGTTGATCACCTGACCCAATATCTCCTTAGGTGGCTCGGTGTCAAATTTTGTCTGATTACACTCCTGTGAAGCGCCTTGGGACATTTTACTACATTAAAGGCGCTATATAAATGCAAGTTGTTGTTGTGACAGTCAGACGTATGTGGAGACAGATAGAGGGAAAAGGAAAGATGGAGGGAGCCAGAGGTAAACAGAGGGAGATGGACAACAATGGAAAATGGACTGAGACCAATAGAGATGGCAAAGCAAGGAGAGGAGAGAGAAAAGAACCAGTGTAAATATTTAAATAGGTGAGCGATAAATAAATCAGCCATTTGGATGTAATCAAGCGTGATGCAACAGAACAGACCAAGTAACAATCCTGAGCTTTAAGACCCCTTTGCTCTGTGCAAACAATCTGCCTTAAATCAATTTGATTTATCACATAGCTCTTGGAAGTAAATCCACCGCAAAGGGTGTTTCAAAAGAAAGCAAATATTGTAATTCTAATAATAAAGTCTATTTGCAGTTTGCTGACTCTGCTCTGAGCCTTGTAAAGGTGTGCGTGTGCGTGGGGAGAGAATCTGATTGTTATTCATGAAACGCCGAGTTATGCATATTAGTGTAAACAAGCTATTCGACTTGCTTATATTTGGAGTGTCAATCATTTTAGCGAGTACAAGATCGGTACTTGACAAACTGGAGTGAGCAACTTGCTTGACAAATTGTCCCCAAAGTCAAATCTGACAGCCTTTTTGTGATTAATGGCCTGATTATGGGAGCATTTTTTTTTCACACACACATTTTGAATTTGCATTACATAAAGATGGAAATGTTCCCACTGCACAGACTGAGAAGAGAGGGCCAGTGAGGGGGGGGGGAATGAAAGACTTTTATTCAGGAGGTTTTGAGGCCTGGCCTGGGAAGGTGAGCTGCCTACTGCAGGCCCCAGGTAGGTAGGCTCTCGCGCGTTCTGTCAATTGAAACCGCCCCCCTCACGTCATGTGTGTTTGTGGCACTCAAATCCTCTCACTGCTGTTTTAATGGAGGTGCTGACCCGTTTAAAATAGAAAGGTTAGCAGCTCTGCTAACATAGCACCGCGAGTCGGCCATTCAGCCCCTCCAGCCTGCTCCGACATTCAATTAGGCGTCAGCCATGGCTCAGTGGGTGGCACTCTCGCCTCTGAGTCAGGAAGGTCATGGGTTCAAGTTCCCACTCCAGAGACTTAAGCACGTAATCCTGGCTGACGTGCCCAGTGCAGTACTGGAGGAGTGCTGCATTGTTGGAGATGCCGTCTTGCGGATGAGACCTTAAAGTCTGCCCTCTCAGGCGGACGAACATAAGGAGTAGGCTATCTGGCCCCTCAAGCCTGCTCCACCATTCAACAAGATCATGGCTGATCTTCTACCTCAACCCCATTTTCCTGCACTAGCCCCATATCCCTTGATGCCTTTAATATCGAGAAATCTATCGATCTCTGTTTTGAATGTACTCAATGACTGAGCCTCCACAGACCTCTGGGGTAGAGAATTCCAAAGATTCACCACCCTCTGAGTGAAGAAATTTCTCCTCATCTCAGTCCTGAATGGCCTACCCTTTATTCTGAGACTGTGACCCCTGGTTCTAGATTCCTAAGCCAGGGGAAACATCCTCCTTGTATCTATCCTGTCGAGCCCTGTAAGAATTTTGTGTTTCAATGAGATTACCTCTCATTCTTCTAAACTCTAGAGAATACAGGCCCAGTCTATTCAATCTCTCCTCATACGACAATCCTGCCATCCCAGGAATCAGTCTGGTGAACCTTTGTTGCACTCCCTCTATGGCAAGTATATCCTTTCTTAGGTAAGGAAACCAAAATTGTACACAATACTCCAGGTGCAGTCTCACCAAGGCCCTATATAATTGCAGTAAGACATCTTTACTACATAAAAGATCCCATGGCATTATTTCGAAGAAGAACAGGGGAGTTCCTCCCAGTGTCCTTCCCAATATTTACATCTCAACCAACATCACTAAAACAGAACATCTGGTCATTATAATATTGCTGTTTGGGAGACCTTGCTGTGTGCAAGTTGACTTGAACCTACAACCTTCTGACTCAGAGGCAAGAGCTCTACCACTGAGCCATGGCTGCCACGCTCATATTATAAATACATTTTTACCTTCAAAGCTACCTCAGATAGTTTGAAGAGTTCATGCTTTAAGATGTTGCTTTATACTATAAAAAACAAATTTCAGTTGCTTCTAAAAATAGTTTTTAATTTGAGTGCTGGTGCTTATAAACAGCAAGTCCTGGCACGACCTGTGAAGGGCCAGTTTTGCTGTCAACCCCTCTTTGCTCCTTCTAACTGAATCGTGCTTCTTCATTGAGTTCTATCCAGTACTTGAAGGGTTTGAAATTACTCTGTGCACTACTCTTAATGAATTTGGAAAATCTTCTAATCACCATTAACAAAGACATTAATTCAATGTCAATCTAATGGGTTAATGACTTAATTAAAATAGCAATCAGAGGAATCTCGCCCGAGTCTGTTTGACAATTTGTTCACAATAACACAGTGTAATTTCCATCCCATAGAGTTTCCGTGCCCCCTCTTTTCTCTCCATGTCCCACTTGGACCCATCACTCCTCTGACACTGAACTACTCCTCCTCTCTCCACCTTGGCCAGACACTCACTCACCATTCCACTACCTTGTGGATTCCCTTCCCGTTTCCGATAGCCTTCTCAAAACTGTTGTCCTCACCCGCTCTTTCAGCCCTGACTCCATTCTACCCCCTTCTCCATTTTTCTTCTTCTTCAACCTGTGAAGAATTCTGAGCCTTTTTTCTGAGTACGGGCTCTTCCTGGCCTGCAATTTTGGGGGCCTCAGTAGGCCGCGTAGCACTTGCAAAACAAACAGGCGCTCCGCGCCCAATTTCTCGGCCAATGAGTCCATCATTTCCCCCCAATATACAGTGAATATCTGGTATAAGCCATAACACTGTGGGTGGAGCTGAGTGGAGCCGGAGAGTTATCCTTGGGCCATTCCAGAGTTGGCAGAGTTTTCTGTGGCTCCCCAGGAATTCTGATAATGGAAAAACAGAAAGAAAAAGTTTGGTGTTTGGTTGCTGCTGTTTTCAGTGGGCATTTGTGCAACCAGACCTGATTTTGTATTTATGAAGGCGTGGTTTCACACAATACCGTAAGAAAGATCTTGCATTTCTATAACATCTTTCACGACCTCAGGATGCCCCAGAGCGCTTTACCGCCAAATAATTACTTTCGAAGTGTAGTCACTGCTGTAATGTGGAAATGTGGCCGCCAATATGTGCACAGCAAGATCCCACAAACAGCAATGAGGTAATGACCAGATAATCTGTTTTCGGTGTTGGTTGAGGGATTAAAAATTAATCAGGCCACCGGGGAGAACTCCCCTGTTCTTCTTCGAAATAGTGTCATGGGATCTTTTACGTCAATCCTAAAAACGGCACCTCTGACAGTGCAGCACTCCCTCAGTACTGCACTGGAGCTTCAGCCTGGATTTTGCGCTCAAGTCCCTGGCGTGGTGCTTGGACCCACAATCTTCTGACTCAGAAGTGAGAGTGCGGCCCATTGAGCCATGGCTGATACACATTTGAACTTGTTTCACACTTGTGAGCGATGTTTTACTCGAAATAATTATCGACGTTCCTTCATCGCTGCTGGGTCAATATCCTGGAATTTTCTACCTAACTCCATTGAGGGAGTACCATCGTCACCACAAGGACTGCAGTGGTTCAAGAAGAAGGCCCATCACCACCACTGCCATCTCGGGGCAAATAGGGATGGGCAATAAATGCTGGCCTTGCCACCATGGCCTACATCCTGACAGTGCCCCGAAAGACCTGCCTTGTCCAGCTCCATCCTGATTGGAACTGGGTCAAAGGTCACCCCGCCTGGCCTGCTCTCGGACACCTCCGGGTGACCAGTTACCAAACACTGTTGGCGTAGGTCTCAGCATTGAGGCTGAGCACAGTGCACGGTGTGGGAAAGAACGAAGGAACTTTCATTTATATAGCGCCTTTTACGATCTCAGGACGTCCCAAAGCGCTTTACAGCCAATGAAGCACTTTTTGAAGTGTAGTCACTGTTGAAATGTAAGAAACGCGGCAGCCAATTTACGCACAGCAAGGTCCCACAAACAACAATGAGATAAATAACCAAATAATCTGTATTTAGGTGTTGGTTGAGGGATAAATATTGGCCAGGACACCGGGGAGAACTCCCCTGCTCTTCTTCGAGTAGTGTCGTGGAATCTTTTACATCCACCTGAGAGGGCAGGCTGGGCCTCGGTTTAACTTTTCAACCAGAAGGCGGCACTTCCGACAGTGCAGCACTCCCTCAGTACTGCAGTGGGAGTGCCGGCCTAGATTTTGTGCTCAAGTCTCTGAAGGTAAAGAAGGATTGAAACAACTTAAATGAGAGAGAGAGAATTGTAAACAATTTTACCACACCGTTCACCTGAGGAAGGAGGAAGCCTCCGAAAGCTTGTGGAATTTAAAATAAATTTGTTGGACTATAACTTGGTGTTGTAAAATTGTTTACAATTGTCAACTCCAGTCCATCACCGGCATCTCCACATCGAGAGAGAGAGAGAAAGAGAGAAAGAAAGCTGGAAATAAAATCAGCAGACTTGAACCAACTGGCAATAGATGATGATGGTGTCATCGAAAGTGGTTCGGCCTAGATACTGGACCACAGACTAAATCAAATTATATTAGAGCGAGACCTCAGATCATTAGTGCCTCTATATTGGCAGGAAGAAAGAGAGAAGCAAAGCAGACTGAGAGAGACCACGGGAAATAGTGAACAAGCCCAGATGGCAGGCCTGATGTAAAAAATATCCAATTATAATCATCAACCTAAACATTATTAAAAAAAAAATTAAACTTTATTTGGCTTCTTGAACCTAATAAGTTTAAGGTTTTTATTATTGAGATCCATCCAGATCATTTTACTTCATAACAGGAGCAGGAGGGACTATGAAATTACTGCATGCACACAACCAAAAAAGTAAAACAAACCCCAGGAGCTCCTATGCCCTAATAAACACCTCGATCTGCGGCCTTGCTGTTTATTTAGTGTGCACGGGGCTTGCTTATTGCTTGGTCCTCTCTGGGTTTCAGGCTTATCACCTCTTTATATGAATGAGACCCTGCTAGGAAGTGCTGGTGCTCTCGAACCAGTGCAATTAGTCTGTTATTCAGAGAGGCTTTGCTTCTTTTTTTAAATTTCGTTTCAATTTTCACTCCTCCTCCTCCTGACGGTGCCGACTTGTCCTGGGGCACGGTTCCGCGGACGCTGTTGCTCCTTCCTGCACCGCACCAAGTGGCCGCTTTGCGTGCGGGAGCCTGCGCGGCCAATGTTGGCGGGCAGCCGCGCTACCGGAGCCCAGCCCAAAACTGACCCACCCCCGATGACCACACTCGTACATTTACCAGCGGGAGCCTCTGGGTCGCTTAGGAGCCCTCGCTGATCGTTTCCCCTTGAAGCTTTCCTGACCGGAATCGTCTCCAGGTACTGCTTCTTAGCGCACAAGAAAACGGCTGCCTTGACGGGCGGTTCTCCCGTCTAGGCTATGAGCTCTGTCTCCATCGCAGCCTTTGTTGCTTCTCCATTCTGTCAGTACGGCTATGCTCAGTGCTGCTCCTCAGGTCTAAACACACCATGCTCTTCTTGCTCCCTGCATCCTCACTGTGTCCCTATCCCTCTCCTCCGCTCCACAGATATGCCAAATCAACAACTTGCATTTGTATAGCACCTTTAACGTGGTAAACCACCCCAAGTTGCTTCACAGGAGCGATTATCAAACAAAATTTGACACTGAGCCACATAAGGAGATATCAGGACAGGTGCCCAAACGCTTGGTCACAGAGGTAGGTTTTGAGGAGCGTCTTAAAGGAGGAGAGAGGTGGTAGCGAGGCAGAGAGGGAGGGAATTCCAGAGCTTAGGGCCGAAATGCTGAAGGCACGGCCGCCAATGGGGGAGCGATTAAAATCGAGGATGCACAAGGGCCCAGAATTGGAGGAGTACGGAGATCTCAGAGAGAGTTGTAGGGCTGGAAGAGGTTACAGAGATAGGGAGGATGGAGGCCTCAACTCGAACCTGAGAAAGAAACACCCTCAACGGGATGATTATATTTTTCACGTCAGGCATATCATGGCCTCTCTTGGTGAGACCGCTCGTTTTGAGCTAACGAGAGATGAACTGGGGGTAATTTGGCACTGTGGGCCCAACCTTCAATGGAATTGAACAGAATCTGGCCATACTCCCATATTTTGTCTTTGTTGTGAAGCAAAGAACTTGCATTTATGCAGTGACCTATCACATCGCTCAGAAAAATCCCAAAGCACTTCATATTTCGTTTGATAAAGTGCCGCATAATAGGCTTATCATCAAAGTTGAAGCCCATGGAATAAAACGGGCAGTTGCAGCATGGATACAGAATTGGCTAAGTAACAGGAAACAGAGAGTGAAGACAAATGTAGGTCCATTACAGTCAGAAACCGGAGAATTTATAATGGGGAACAAGGAGATGGCAGAGCAATTAAACAAATACTTTGGTTCTGCCTTCACGGAAGAGGACACAAATAACTTTCCAGAAATGCTAGGGAACCAAGGGATTAGTGAGAAGGAGGAATTAAAGGAAATTATTATTAGTAAAACAATAGTGCTGGAGAAATTAATGGGACTGAAAGCCGATAAATCCTCAGGGCCTGATAATCTGCATCCCAGAGTACTAAAAGTGGTAGCCATGGAAACAGTGGATGCATTAGTTGTCATCTTCCAAAATTCTATAGATTATGGAACAGTTCCTGCAGAGTGGAGGGTGACAAATGTAATCCCACTATTTAAAAAAGAAGGGAGAGAGAAAACAGGGAATTACAGACCAGTTAGCCTAACATCAGTAGTAGGGAAAATGCTAGAGTCTATTATAAAGGATGTGATAACAGGACACTTAGAAAATATCAATGGGATTAGACAAAGTCAACATGGATTTATGAAAGGGAAATCGTGTTTGACCAACCAACTGGAATTTTTTGAGGATGTAACTGGTAGAATAGTTAAGGGAGAACCAGTGGGTGTGGTTTATTTGGATTTTCAGAAGGCTTTTGATAAAGTCCCACATAAGAGGTTAGTGTGCAAAATTAAAGCAAAAGAGATTGGTGGTACTATACTGGCATGGATTGAAAATTGGTTAACAGACAGGAAACAGGGAGTAGGAATAAATGGGTCTTTTTCGGGATGGCAGGCAGTGACTAGTGGGGTACCGCAGGGATCAGTGCTTGGGCCCCAGCTATTCACAATCTCTATCAATGATTTGGATGAGGGAACCTAATGTAATATTTCCAAGTTTGCTGACAACACAAAACTAGGTGGGATCGTGAGTTGTGAGGAGGATGCAAAGAGGCTTCAAGGCGATTTAGACAAGTTGAATGAGTGGACAAATACATGGCAGATGCAGTATAATGTGTATAAATGTGAAGTTATCCACTTCGGAAAGAAAAACAGAAAGGCAGAGTATTATTTAAATGGTGATAGATTGGGAAATGTTGATGTACAAAGGGACCTGGGTGTCCTTGTACACCAGTCACTGAAAGCAAACAGTTGGGAAGGTAAATGGTATGTTGGCCTTCATTGCAAGAGGATTTGAGTACAAGAGCAAGGATGTCTTACTGCAATTATACAGGGCCTTGGTGAGACCACACCTGGAATATTTTGTGCTGTTTTGGTCTCCTTAGCTATACTTGCCATTGAGGGAGTGCAGCCAAGGTTCACCAGACTGATTCCTGGGATGGCAGGACTGTCGTATGAGGAGAGATTGGGTTGACTCAGCCTGTATTCACTCGAGTTTAGAAGAGTGAGAGGGGATCTCAATGAAACATATAAAAGTCTGACAGGGCTAGACAGACTGGATGCAGGAAGGATGTTTCCCCTGACTGGGGGGATCCAGAACGAGGGGTCACAGTCTCAGGATATAGGGTAGGACATTTAGGACTGAGATAAGGAGAAGTTTCTTCTCTCAGAGAGTGGTGAACCTGTGGCATTTTCTATCACAGAAGGCTTTGGAGGCCAAGTCACTGAATATATTTAAGAAGGAGCTAGATAGATTTCTAGACACAAAAGGCATCAAGGGGTATGGGGAGTGAGCGGGAATATGGTATTGAGATAGAGGATCAGCCATGATCATATTGAATGACGGAGCAGGCTCGAAGGGCCAAATGGCCTACTCCTGCTCCTATTTTCTATATTTCTATGAGTAGTTGTGAACGGTTGTTTTTCGGACTAGAGGGAGGTGTACAGTGGTGTTCCCCAGAGGTTGGTGCTGGGACCACTGCTTTTCTTGATATATATTAATGACTTGGACTTGGGTGTACAGGGCACAATTTCCAACTTTGCAGATGACACAAAACTTGGAAGTATAGTGAACAGTGAGGAGGATAGTGATAGACTTCAACAGGCTGGTGGCATGGGCGGCCACGTGGCAGATGAAATTTAACGCAGAAAAATGCAAGGTGATACATTTTGGTAGGAAGAATGAGGAGAGGCAATATAAACTAAAGAGCACAATTCTTAAAAGGGTACAGGAGCAGAGAGATCTAGGGGTATATATACACAAATCATTTAAGGTGGCAGGGCAGGTTGAGAAAGTGGTTAAAAAACATACAGGATCCCGGGCTTTATAAATAGAGGCATAGAGTACAAAAGCAAGGAAGTCATGATGAACCTTTATAAAACACTGGTTTGGTCACAATTGGAGCATTGTGTCCAGTTCTGGGCAGCGCATTTTAGGAAGGATGTGAAGGCCTTAGAGAGGGTACAGAAAAGATTTGTTGGAATGATTCCAGGGATGAGGGACTTTAGTTACGTGGATAGACTGGAGAAGCTGGGGTTGTTTTGATAGAACTATTCAAAATCATGAAGGGTCTAGACAGAGTAGATAGAGAGAAACTGTTCCCATTGGCGGAAGGGTCAAGAACCAGAGGACATAGATTTAAGGTGATTGGCAAATGAACCAAAGGTGACATGAGGAAAAACATTTTTACACAGCGAGTGGTTAGGATCTGGAATGCACTGCCCGAGGGGGTGGTGGAGGCAGATTTAATCATGGCTTTCAAAAGGGAACTGGCTAAGTACTTGAAAGGAAAAAAATTGCAGGGCTACAGGGTTAGGATGGGGGAGTGGGACTAGCTGGGTTGCTCTTGCATAGAGCCGGCATGGACTCGATGGGCTGATGGCCTCCTTCCGTGCTGTAATCTTTCTATGATTCTATATACAAAAAATTACATGGTGCAGTCACTATTGTTAGTAATTAAGTAAACACAACACCCATTTTACACACAATGGTCAGTCACTTTTGTTTTATGGTGTTTGTTGAGGTAGGAACATGGCCTAGGACATTGGGAGAACTTCCTACTCTCCTTTGAATAGTGCAGTGGGGTCTTTAACATCCACCTGAACTGGCGGGACAGGCAAAGAAATTTTTATTTTATACTGAGATGAATCCATTTACAGGGGCAGAGAAACCTTCTGTGTCACTGCCATTACCAATATTGTCATCCTTGTAACATTCATTATTTTCAATTTGTTGTTGGGATGCGGACATCACTGGCAAGGCCGGCATTTACTGCTCATCCCTAGTTGCCCTGAGAAGGTTGTGATGGCGGGCTGCCTTCTTGAACCGCTGCAGTCTGTCTTTGTAGTAGTTTGATACAACTTGCTGGACCACTTCAGAGGGCAGTTAAGAGTCAACCACGTTGTTGTGGGACTGGAGTCACATATAGGCCCAGACAGGGTAAAGACGGCTGGTTTTCCTTCTATAAAGAACATGCGTGAACCAGTTGGATTTCTACGACAATCCGACAGTTTCATGATCACTTTTACTGATACCAGTTTCTTATTTCCAGATTTCTTTTTGAACTGAATTCAAATTCTCAAACTGCCCTGGGAGACATAGGAGCAGGAGTAGATCTTTCAGCACCCCCCGCCCCCACTCCAGCGTGTTCCCTTATTCAATTAGATCTGTACCACATCTCCATTTCCCCCCCATTGATCCATATCCCTTGTTACCCTTACGATCTCAGTTTTGAAAATTTCAGCCTCCACAGCCTTTTTCGGGAGGAGGAACAAAAAAAAAAGAGTTCCAGATTTTCACTACCCCTTTGTGTGACAAAGTGATTCCTGATTTCACTCCTGGACGGCCTGGATTCAACTTTACTATCACCACGGTGGGATGTGAGCTCAACGTTCTCTCGATTACTAGTCCAGTAACACAACCACTATGCTACTGTACCTTCTCAGATCGGCTCAAACTGGGCAGCTCAGCACCGGCACTGTGTGGTTGGAGGTGTCTCTGGAGTGAGAATGCAGGGGCCGTCTCCGTTTCCCATGCTAGGATGGCCTTTTTTTTTTTAAGATTACGAAGAATTGGTTAAGTTGATCGAAGCAAATTGTTCACTACGGTAAAGAGCTCAAAAGTGCGAAACAGAGGAATAGGAGTAATCCATTCAGCCCCTCGAACCTGTCCCACCATTCAATTAGATCATGGCTGATCTGTATCTTAACTCCATTTACCCGCCTTGGTTCTGTAACCCTTAATACCCTTACCCAACAAAAATCTATCAATCTCAGTTTCGAAAATTTCAATTGACCCCCGGCCTCAACAACTTTTTGGAGGGAGAGAGTTCCAGATTTCCACTACCCTTTGTGTGAAGAAGTGCTTCCTGACATCACCCCTGAACGGCCTAGCTCTAATTTTAAGGTTATGCCCCCTTGTTCTGGACTCCCCCCACCAGAGGAAATAGTTTCTCTCTATCTACCCTAACAAATGCATTAATCATCTTAAACACCTCAATTAGGTCACCCCTTAATCTTCTATATAAGAAACTAAATTAGATCTATACACAAATTAAAAATATGAGAAAGGTAGGAGTAAGAATGGAAGGCAGAAGGAATATACTTGTGGAATAATATGCCAGGAAAGGACAATAGAAGTGGGCAGTACAAATTAGTCCAAGGCACATTTAGACTATTTATGGGAAAGGGAAGGAACTGAGGCAGGTGGGGACCTCACTTTAATGTCGAATCTGAAAAATAGCACCTTCAACAGTTCAATGTAGTGTCAGTCTAGGTAAGCTCCTCAAGCTATGGGATGGTACTCGAACCCTTAACCTTCTGACTCAGAGACGAGAGTGCTACCCACAAAACCAAACTGACATTTAGAAGCTCACATCTGATAGCTCTTCATTAACTTCCTGTGGTTTATTAGGGTCAGACGTTGACTTTGTCACAAAACTGAGATTGATAGATTTTTGTTAGGCAAGGATATTAAGGGATACGGAGTTAAGATACAGATCAGCCATGATCTAATTGAATGGTGGAACAGGCTCGAGGGGCTGAATGGCCTACTGGTGCTCCTATATTTCTATGACAGTTCTGAATTACATTCTCCTGATGGCTCCATTGGTAATTGCAATCTCCAGTGTGGAACTGATCAATGCAGACCAGGAATCCCCCATCTTCAGTCTGTGGCTTGCTGACGTCAATTGTGGGCAGTGATAAGGCCACTACAATTGACCTCAGCATCCTGAGCTAGGGTTCACTGTCTAGTCACATACCTGTGTAGATGTCGGTTAAAGACAGCATCTATGGTGTCCCTGTGCCATTGAATACCCTTACTGTCTTGGCCTTTACAGCTATTAACCCTTTATCGTAACTCTCTCCCTCATCGCCATTGACTGATTTCTTCTTGTTCTCCTCTAATTCTACAGCGTTGAATGAACCTACCATTGACTATGGATTCCAGCGGCTACAAAAAGTGATCCCACGGCACCCTGGGGACCCCGAGCGATTACCCAAGGTCAGATTTACATATATACATGCATTCTTTCCTTCGCTAAAGAAAAACATTGCGAGCACTGAGGTTAACCAGGGGATCACAACAGTCATAGAACATTAGAACGGTCATCAGTCGCTGAGAGGAAACAATTACTGGAATCATTTGGGGTGAAGGGGTACATCGGGGCAAAGGGGTACATCGGGGCGAAGGGCTACATCGGGGCGAAGGGCTACATCGGGGCGAAGGGCTACATCGGGGCGAAGGGCTACATCGGGGCGAAGGGCTACATCGGGGCGAAGGGCTACATCGGGGCGAAGGGCTACATCGGGGCGAAGGGCTACATCGGGGCGAAGGGCTACATCGGGGCGAAGGGCTACATCGGGGCGAAGGGCTACATCGGGGCGAAGGGCTACATCGGGGTGAAGGGCTACATTAGTTAATTGTGGTACATTGGGGTAAAGTGATTCATTGGGGTGAAGGGGTACATTAGTGAATAGTGGTACATTGGGATGAGGTGATACATTTGGGTAAAGATGTACATTGGGGTGAAGGGGTACATTAGTGAATAGTGGTACATTGGGGTGAAGGGGTACATTCATGAATTGGGGTACATTGGGGTGAAGGGGTACATTCATGAATTGGGGTACATTGGGGTGAAGGGGTACATTCATGAATTGGGGTACATTGGGGTGAAGGGGTACATTCATGAATTGGGGTACATTGGGGTGAAGGGGTACATTCATGAATTGGGGTACATTGGGGTGAAGGGGTACATTAGTGAATAGTGGTACATTGGGGTGAAGGGGTACATTCATGAATTGGGGTACATTGGGTGAAGGGGTACATTCATGAATTGGGGTACATTGGGGTGAAGGGGTACATTCATGAATTGGGGTACATTGGGGTGAAACAAGGCCCTGCAGAGAAGGCCGGGTGTTGTATCTGTGCCGGAATAGCCTGGATTTTATGCATGAACCTCATCTACCAAAATCCAGCATTGTGATTCCTGAAGAACATACCAGCACAAGCGACTAAGCGGGAGTCTCAAGGTAGTCTCCTAGCGAGGACAGAGGGTCCCTTCCGTTCTACTTTAGAGCTACCTCGAGGCTCATTTGTACACAGTGTTGGGATTTCCTTGGAGAATCGCCAGTGTTGGCGATCCTGACAAAGCATTTTGACTTCATACAATCTTACAGCACAGAAGGAGGCCATTCTGCCCGTCGTGTCTGTGCCAGCACTTTGAAAGAGCTATTCAATTAGTCCCAATTCCTCGCATTTTCCCCGTAGTCCTGTAAATTTTTCCTTTTCAATATATCCAATTCCCTTTTGAACATTACGATTGAATCTGCTTCAATCACCCTTTCAGGCAGCGCATTCCAGATCATAACAACTCGCTGCGTAAAATTATTTCTCCTCACCTCCCCCCTGATTCTTTTACCAATTACCTTAAATTTGTGTCTTCTGGTTATCAACTCTCCCGCCAGTGGAAATATTTTCTCCCCATTTACTCTCTCAAAACCCCTCGTTACTTTGAACCCCTCTATTAAACCTCCCCATAACTGTCTCTGCCCTAAGGAGAGCAATCGCAGCTTCTCTAGTCTTGGAATTTTTTTTTTTTTTTTTTTTATTCGTTCACGGGATGTGGGCGTCGCTGGCGAGGCCAGCATTTATTGCCCATCCCTAATTGCCCTTGAGAAGGTGGTGGTGAGCCGCCTTCTTGAACCGCTGCAGTCCGTGTGGTGACGGTTCTCCCACAGTGCTGTTAGGAAGGGAGTTCCAGGATTTTGACCCAGCGACAATGAAGGAACGGCGATATATTTCCAAGTCGGGATGGTGTGTGACTTGGAGGGGAACGTGCAGGTGGTGTTGTTCCCATGTGCCTGCTGCTCTTGTCCTTCTAGGTGGTAGAGGTCGCGGGTTTGGGAGGTGCTGTCGGAGAAGCCTTGGCGAGTTGCTGCAGTGCATCCTGTGGATGGTGCACACTGCAGCCACGGTGCGCCAGTGGTGAAGGGAGTGAATGTTCAGGGTGGTGGATGGGGTGCCAATCAAGCGGGCTGCTTTATCTTGGATGGTGTCGAGCTTCTTGAGTGTTGTTGGAGCTGCACTCATCCAGGCAAGTGGGGAGTATTCCATCACACTCCTGACTTGTGCCTTGTAGATGGTGGAAAGGCTTTGGGGAGTCAGGAGGTGAGTCACTCGCCGCAGAATACCCAGCCTCTGACCTGCTCTCGTAGCCACAGTATTTATATGGCTGGTCCAGTTAAGTTTCTGGTCAATGGTGACCCCCAGGATGTTGATGGTGGGGGATTCGGCGATGGTAATGCCGTTGAATGTCATGGGGAGGTGGTTAGACTCTCTTGTTGGAGATGGTCATTGCCTGGCACTTATCTGGCGCGAATGTTACTTGCCACTTGTGAGCCCAAGCCTGGATGTTGTCCAGGTCTTGCTGCATGCGGGCTCGGACTGCTTCATTATTTGAGGGGTTGCGAATGGAACTGAACACTGTGCAATCATCAGCGAACATCCCCATTTCTGACCTTATGATGGAGGGAAGGTCATTGATGAAGCAGCTGAAGATGGTTGGGCCTAGGACACTGCCCTGAGGAACTCCTGCAGCAATGTCCTGGGGCTGAGATGATTGGCCTCCAACAACCACTACCATCTTCCTTTGTGCTAGGTATGACTCCAGCCACTGGAGAGTTTTTCCCCTGATTCCCATTGACTTCAATTTTACTAGTTTCATACATTAAGAGTTTCATACAATGAAACAGCGCAGAAGGAGTCCATTCAGCCCATTGTGTCTGTGCTGGCTCTTTGAAAAGAGCTATCCAATTAGTCCCAATAGCCTCTCCACATAACTGAGGACATCCCTTGCCATCCATCTTTTGTCTTGGAGTGTGATTCCCAATTCAGTGCCAGTCAATGCCAAGCTATATGCTGTGTGTCATGCAGCTTTCAGGAGCTGCAACTTGCATTTATATAGCGCCTTTAACATAGTAAAGCATCCCAAGGTGCTTCAAACAATTTTTGATTGGATTTTCAAAGAAAATTTGACACCGAGCCACATAAAGAGATATTAGGACAGGTGACCAAAAGCTTGGTCAGAGATTTTAAGGAGCATCTTGAAGGAGGAGAGAGAGGTTGAGAGGCGGAGAGGTTTAGAGGGAGGGAATTCCTGAGCTTAGGGTCTAGGCAGCTGAAGGCACGGCCACCAATGGAGGAGTGAAGAAAATCGGGGATGCGCAAGAGGCAAGAACTGGAGGAGTGCAGTGATCTCAGAGGGTTACAGGGCTGGAGGAGGTTACAGAGATAGGGAGGGGCGAGGCCGTGGAGGGATTTGAAAACAAGGATGATAATTTTAAAATTGAGGCGTTCCTCGGCCAAGTGCCAATGTGGATCAGCGAGAACAGAGGGTGATGGGTGAACGGGACTTGCTGCGAGTTAGGATACGGGCAGCAGAGTTTTGGATGAGCTCAAGTTTATGGACATACGAACATACGAATTAAGAGCAGGAGAAGGCCATTCGGCCCCTCGAGCCTGCTCTGTCATTTGATAAGATCATGGCTGCTCTGATTGTGACCTCAACCCTACTTTCCCATCTACCTGCTATAACCTTTGACTCCCTTGTTAATCAGGAATCTATCTAACTCAGCCTTAAAAATATTCAGTGACCCTGCCTCCACCGCTCTCTGGGGAAGGGAGTTCCACAGACTCACGACCCTGAGAGAAAAATTTCTCCTCATCTCCGTCTTAAACATTCTTGGAGGATGGAAGATGGGAGACTGGCGAGGAGAGCATTGGAATAGTCAAATCTAGAGGTAACAAAGGTATGCATGGGGGTTTCAGCAGCAGATGAGCTGAGGCAGGGGCGGAGACAGGCGAGGTTAGAGGTGGAAGTAGGCGGTCTTGGTGATGGAGTGGATATGTGGTCAGAAGCTCATCTCAGGGTCATTTAACTCTGGACCTTCACAGATAGCAGAGTGGGATGACTTTTATCCCATTAGTCTCAGCTGGATTCAGAGCCAGGTCCCAGAGATTAAAAGATAGCGCACTAACCCATTGTACCATCCAGCTGCTCAGCATTTTATATAACTTATTAAATAATACATCATATTATTGCTATAAAAGATTGAAGATTGTTTAATTATTGGCTGTACATTGGTTTTTAATAATCTCTTGGCGTTTTGCTTGATATTGAAGTCCTGAAGGGGGTCACAGATGAATTTTTACAATTTTCCTCTTAATTGTTTTAGCTCTGGATTCCCATCTCCCTCAGGAGATAATTATTACTATATTAATATAGCAAGGGCTTGTAGGGAATTCCTTATTTTGTGTGACTCTTGGACACTGGACGAATAGTCGAGCGAAGAAAGTCACCCTCACTCGCGGTAGTTTCATTAATCAAAAATAATTATTTGATGATGTTATCATTCGTACGAGCATTCATGAAGCAAAATCGAACCATACATGTGACTTTCCTCTATAAAATCCCGCTATACACTTAATAATTTGCAACGCTGTTATGTAATGATTTAACAATTCATGCACACATCAGGCAAATCATTAATACATATACAACCTTTAAACCAAGGATTTGGCTCATCGGGTCTGAAGGTTGATCAGCTCTTCAGTCCTTGAGGTCCTCTTCTTCTTCGGTGATGTTCAACTTCAGTGTGCGTTCCTTGTGACTGCCGGGTAGTGATGAGACTGTTCTTCTCTCAAAGTCTTCTTTTTATATTGTTTTTTTACCAATAGGATGTAGGATTGGGGAGGGTCATTCTTTTTGTCCAATCGCTCCCTGTTGCTTTGCCTCAATCATTAACATACTTCAATGATTGACAGTTTAGGCTTTGATCATGTGACTGGAGACCCTTTGATGTAGATAAGACCATGTGCTCGAACGATGGGTTGTAAAAGGCCCCTTTACTAGCTCTGTTTACGGCCTTTCATGTAGAGATAGCCCCCTTACATTTCTACGCCGAGACTTTCTTAATGGTCCTTAAGACTCCAACTTTGATTGCTCCAATGGCTTCATATCCATTCCTTATACCATTTGACCGTATGCTGGGTGCAACACTATTTGATGTTTTACAAATCCCAGTTCTTTTGAACAGATTACCAGATAGGAATGAGAGGCCCATGTTTTTTTCACACCTATCATTGCTTTCCCGATCCGAAGCCTTTGATGTATTGTCTTTGTTGCCTTTTCTTACATTACCCCCTGCTGTGTTGAAAAGCTTGTGCTTCCAAAGGCCTATGTGCTTTGAAAGCCTGACAACGCTCTGAGCTCGATATTATCCATCTAGCTTATTTATTTAATAATCTAGATATCTATCCGCACTACAATGTCTTCGATCCTGAAACTCATACTTCTCCAATGCCATCAGCGACAGTGTGGGAAAAACAGGGTTTGCGAGAACGCAGTTTACCACATTACTGTGATTGGAGGTTTTCAAATATCTTTGTTTAAAAGGGGTACAGTGAACCCTTTCCTTCAAATATCTTTTGTTAATGGGGTTTTGAACCCCACAGGCTGTTAATATGATTTTAGGAGGAATCGAGTGTTGGCCCCTACATGAAACTGTGTCAGTTGTGCAGAACTTTAGAAAAAGCTGGAAGATGTGCGCATTTTATGTGCGTACAAGCTGAAGGGAGTTATACTTGCTCTGGTCTGCGATAGCTGATATCAAGCAGAGGGGCAATCGGGCTATTACAGTTGATCTCAACGCTAGGTTAGGAACGGGAGGGAGGGGAAATTGGCTAAAGATCCTGGTTTCAGCTGACGATGCATTGACCCTTCCTGGGAAGTGGAGGTCAAGTGAGATCAGGACTGGGCCTAGCTATGTTGCGCCTTACTGTCCTTCACAGTCCAACAGCCCATATCACTGCCAAAGGTCATACGGGAAGAAGGGAGGATTGGGGGAGATAGCGAAGGGCCAAAGGGACCCATTCCCCACGATCAGTCACCAACTTGAGGAGAGAGGAGGTGAGAGGGCTGAGGTAGAGTGGGAAACAAGTAACATGGCAGAAACCTCAATTTAGTTTTACACCCGTTTTCACCATAGAAAATGCAATTAGTAATCCCAATACAATAATTGGATGAGCTGGGGGGTGGGTTTACGGGGAAAAAAAGTAAGAGCTGGGCAAGGTTCAAGGATGATATCCAGGAGCACTCGACAGAGCGAGGATTGGAGGCAGCACTGACAGAAATATTTCACAGTCTATTGGAGAGAGGAGTGGTCCTTGGAGATTGGGGAAAGAGCTGTTGCAATTCTAATCTTTAAACAAGAGGTCAAAAGCATGATCCTGAGAGTTAGAGAAAGGTCAAGTCTGAGGCATCTACTGTGTGAAAAATATCAGAGTCCATTTTAGAGGAGGCCATTTGAACGCATTCAATTAACATAAAGGCAATAATTACAAGCCAACGTGGGTTTCTTAAAGGCTGGCCAAGCCTTTGCAAGTTTATTGGAATATTTTTGGAGAAATTAACAGAGTTGGCGGATGAAGATATTGGGCCAGCAATCGTGCAAAGTGGCGAGACAACGCTCACCGCAGCTCCTGCGAATTTAATTAATGAAAATACTTACTGCGGGCTCTATGGCGTCGAATTGCTTGAATTTAAACTTTAAACAAAATGTACGCTATCAGCCCGGCCTCTGAGCAGCGTGAGTTGCCGCAAGGCTGGAAAAGTCTGTGTGAGGAGAAGACACGCCCACAAAATCTGTCAGGACGAGAAGTCCCGCCCACAGATTCAAGCCGCATTGCTCAAGCAGGCAAGCAGACTTCATTCAGTTAAAGTTAGTGTTCTGGATGTCATTGTAAATAAAAATGTTAATTTTTTTTATAAAAAGCCAAAGAAATAATTGAATTAAATTAAAGAGTCAGAAGGGAAAGTAAAACAAAATTTAATTTTTTAATTTAAAATTCTTTTCTAATGACCAAAAATGATTAAAATAAGGAGGAACGAGACTCTACATTTTTAAAAGTTAATCTTTAGTTGTTTCGCAGTCATTAAAACTAACCACGCGGTTAAAACTTAGTTTAGACTTGGTATTTTTAAGTGTACCTGTTTGGTGGCATAATAGTTACTTTCCAGCTGGGCAGATAAGCAAGTTGGCGCTTTTTCAATGATTTCTCTGATTGGAGGTCCCTTTAATTCGAAGCCCTCATATCGCAGGCGAACCACAAGGAGCAAGCTCTCGATTTCCGAGTTTCGCTGAGCATGTGCGAACACGGGAACTTGCTCCTTCAATTGGCCACTAAAAACGGAGAGCGCCGTTTAGCTCCTCCATTATTTCGGGAGCGATTCCTGGCCCAGTATGGTTGAGAAATGTATCAGGAAGCATTTGAAAAGGTCCCTCACTAGAGACTTGTGGCCAATTTGAAAGCTTTGAATGATTAAGGAGGAAGTTATAACTTGGGCAATGAATTGGAATCAAGGCAAGATGATTGGTAAGAATATAGGGATTTTTTTAGAATGGGAAAAAGTGATTAGCCCTGAAAACTCAGCCATTTTTCACACAAGCCCTTCTCTCTCCTGAATACACCAACTCTCCTGAAATGTCACTTGAGCTCATTTGTACTGTCCATCGTAACTTATTCCAATACTCTTCAGAATCATAGAATCATACAGCACAGAAGGAGGCCATTTGGCCCATCGTGTGCTAGTTCTTTGAAGGAGCTATAAAATTAGTCCCACTCCCCCTGCTTTCTCCCCATTGACCTGCAAATTTTTCCTTTTCAAGTATATATCCAGTTCTCTTTTGAAAGTTACTATTGAATCTGCTTCCACCGCCCTTTCAGGCAGTGCATTCCAGATCATAACAACTCGCTGCGTAAAAAAAAATTCTCCTCATCTCCCCTCTGGTTCTTTTCCCAATTACCTCAAATCTGTGTCCTCTGGTTACCGACCCTCCTGCCAGTGGAAACAGTTTCTCCTTAATTACTCTATCAAATTCTTAGAGCGTTTGACAGGGTAGATGCTGAGAGGCTGTTTCCCCTGGCTGGAGAGTCTAGAACTAGGGGGCATTGTCTCAGGATAAGGGGTCGGCCATTTAGGACTGAGATGAGGAGGAATTTCTTCACTCAGAGGGTTGTGAATCTTTGGAATTCTCTACCCCAGAGAGCTGTGGATGCTCAGTCATTGAGTGTATTCAAGGCTGAGATCGATAGATTTTTAGGCTCTAAGGGAATCGAGGGGAATGGGGAATAGGCGGGAAAGTGGAGTTGAGGTCGGAGATCAGCCATGATCTGATTGAATGGTGGAACAGGCTCGAGGGGCCGTATGGCCGACTCCTGCTCCTATTTCTTATGTTCTTATGACTCTGCCTCTGTTTCTCTGTCTTGCTGACTCTCTGTTAATGTTCCTCTCTCTCTCTCTCTCTGTTAATGTTCCTCTCTCTCTCTCTCTCTCTGTTAATGTTCCTCTCTCTCTCTCTCTCTCTGTTAATGTTCCTCTCTCTCTCTCTCTGTTAATGTTCCTCTCTCTCTCTCTCTCTCTCTGTTAATGTTCCTCTCTCTCTCTCTCTCTCTGTTAATGTTCCTCTCTCTCTCTCTCTCTCTGTTAATGTTCCTCTCTCTCTCTCTCTCTGTTAATGTTCCTCTCTCTCTCTCGCTCTGTTAATGTTCTCTCTCTCTCTCTGTTAATGTTCCTCTCTCTCTCTCTCTGTTAATGTTCCTCTCTCTCTCTCTCTCCCTGTTAATGTTCCTCTCTCTCTCTCTCTGTTAATGTTCCTCTCTCTCTCTCTCTCTGTTAATGTTCCTCTCTCTCTCTCTCTCTGTTAATGTTCCTCTCTCTCTCTCTCTCTCTGTTTATGTTTCTCTCTCTCTCTCTCTCTGTTTATGTTTCTCTCTCTCTCTCTCTCTCTCTGTTAATGTTCCTCTCTCTCTCTCTCTCTCTGTTAATGTTCCTCTCTCTCTCTCTCTCTCTCTGTTAATGTTCCTCTCTCTCTCTCTCTCTCTCTGTTAATGTTCCTCTCCCTCTCTCTGTTAATGTTACTCTCTCTCTCTCTCTCTGTGTATGTTCCTCTCTCTCTCTCTCTGTTTATGTTCCTCTCTCTCTCTCTCTGTTAGTGTTCCTCTCTCTCTTTCTCTCTCTCTCTCTGTTAATGTTCCTCTCTCTCTCTCTGTTTATGTTCCTCTCTCTCTCTCTGTTAATGTTCCTCTCTCCCTCTCTCTTTCTGTTAATGTTCCTCTCTCTCTCTCTCTCTCTCTCTCTGTTAATGTTCCTCTCTCTCTCTCTCTGTTTATGTTCCTCCCTCTCTCTCTCTCTGTTTATGTTCCCCTCTCTCTCTCTGTTAATGTTCCTCTCTCTCTCTCTCTCTCTCTGTTAATGTTCCTCTCTCTCTCTCTGTTAATGTTCCTCTCTCTCTCTTTCTCTCTGTTTATGTTCCTCTCTCTCTCTCTCTCTGTTAATGTTCCTCTCTCTCTCTCTCTCTGTTAATGTTCCTCTCTCTCTCTCTCTCTGTTAATGTTCCTCTCTCTCACTCTCTCTGTTTATGTTCCTCTCTCTCTCTCTGTTAATGTTCCTCTCTCTCTCTCTCTCTCTCTGTTAATGTTCCTCTCTCTCTCTCTGTTAATGTTCCTCTCTCTCTCTCTCTGTTAATGTTCCTCTCTCTCTCTCTCTCTGTTTATGTTCCTCTCTCTCACTCTCTCTCTGTTTATGTTCCTCTCTCTCTCTCTGTTAATGTTCCTCTCTCTCTCTGTTAATGTTCCTCTCTCTCTCTCTGTTAATGTTCCTCTCTCTCTCTCTCTGTTAATGTTCCTCTCTCTCTATCTCTCTGTTAATGTTCCTTTCTCTCTCTCTCTCCCTGTATATGTTCCTCTCTCTCTCTCTCTCTCTCTGTTTATGTTCCTCTCTCTCTCTCTCTCTGTTTATGTTCCTCTCTCTCTCTCTCTGTTAATGTTCCTCTCTCTCTCTGTTAATGTTCCTCTCTCTCTCTCTGTTAATGTTCCTCTCTCTCTCTCTCTGTTAATGTTCCTCTCTCTCTCTCTCTGTTAATGATCCTCTCTCTCTCTCCCTGTATATGTTCCTCTCTCTCTCTCTCTCTGTTAATGTTCCTCTCTCTCTCTCTCTCTGTTTATGTTCCTCTCTCTCTCTCTCTGTTAATGTTCCTCTCTCTCTCTCTCTCTCTCTCTGTTTG